>NC_139762.1:41866594-42347920 GCF_965231275.1 Zosterops lateralis | reverse complement strand
CATGACTGCACGGTCTACTCACATTAAAAAAATAAATAACCGTGGACTCTAAAAGACTTGCATGTAGGAATACAACACTTCTCATTCCATATGACTACACATTACTCACTGCTTGCAGCACCCAGCCCCCAGCAGGGCTTGCTTTACAATGTAAGGGGAGGACATTCCCACATTAGGTGTTGCTCAGCAGGATGGGACTTGCCAATCTAAAATGTTTAGTCTACCTGCCTAAAGATGTGTGAGGGACTGCAGGCTCTCACACCTCATTTATGATGAGGTAGAATATAATTGTAAATTGGAAATGTACACATCAAGTTGGATTTCCAGGGTTTTCTCCTTCTAGTAGCTGTATGTAATAGCTGTTACTCTAAATCCACTATTCCAGTCCTCCAGCTATCTCTTCAGTCATTCTTAAGACCATAATCTTCCACCAAGACTCCAAGACAACATACATACTTGCAAGCTTGTTTAAAAGAAACATTGCAAAGAAAAGACTTAAGTCTCTACAAAACAATTCCTTCTATTGAAGAGAAAGCCGGGAAGAGATAAGACAGAATCACAAGAGCAAGTGTACCAAGCAGCAGCTCAGAACCCTACTACTGCCTCTCAATTTTCATCTGAATACCTCAAACTTCATCCAATTACTGCGACCATTCTTTTTCCTAACAACTGAGGACTGTGAAAAGCAAAATATGATGACACTTGGTAAATATTTAAATGGTGCAGTTCATTTCTGGCACAGCATTATGTTCCTCTGCTACTACATAATGTTCCTGCTACTCCGGGATAGATGTTTATTGTCACATATACGAGTTAAATTTAATAGGATAAGATCTTCAGCAGATTCTGTGATTTCTGAGTGTTGCTATGTCAAATTATACTCATTGATGTTTAATATTTTAGAGTCATCAAATGTTTCTGGATATTGGCCATCATCATCCTTTATCTGGAGGGCACTTATTCAACTGTAGAAATCAGTAAGAGTCTGCAGGATGTCTAAGGGCTTCTATGAAATGCCTTGATCTTTTAAATCAAATGCCAAGTGGATTAATAATTATATCATGAAAATACCATTTCAACAACTGTCATTGAGGAGGCTGTGCAAAACGTGGTCATAGCAGCTCAACCACTCAGCATTCCTTTAAACACCACGAGGCAGTTACATGGTTTGTTATGGTTTCTGGCAAAACTGTTCAGTGACATGGGCAGTTCATTCTCTAAAGCTGTCACTTTGGCATTTCTCACAAATACTGCACTCATGTAGAACACAGTTTGTTTTTAAAAGTGTTCTCATAAGGCAAAACAATTCCAAGCTTTCCCAACATAGTAATAGCTTAGACTATACCAGAGGAAAGTGTTCCACAGCAATAGAGACATTTTTTAAATTCCTTGGATGTAAAATTTTGTAACTCATGCATATTTGAAATATCCCTGTACAACATTAGTTAGCAGAGCAGTTTAACTGTTTTGTTACTTGTGGAGATGCCAGTCTTAGATCTGCAAGAGCTCTATGACTCTGTGGATGCTATTCCCAGTCTGGCCTTCTGAAAGGGAAGCCATTTCTCTCAGCTGATTTTGCAAAGCCCTAACTTACTTGGGTATGTGTTTAACAAGTCAAAGCCCATCTTAGTTTAGAGATTCACATTGGAAAGTTTATCACATCCCTTGGCTGTACTCTAATAATGAAAGTGTCCTGTTTGCTAAAAATGCACACCTTGTATCTGGGGTGGTTTCATTCACCTATAGCTTCCATTCGTCAGAATGGATGCATTTTCACCTTTCACAATTTCACCCCCACAGAGTTTAAAAGCTTAAAACCTTATTTTCCACCAACTGTGGCAAACTTCCACATGAGCTCTGCTATGCACAGCTAAGCATTCTGGCAGAGCAGATTTAGCTAGGTTGCACTACCTTAACTGTGCCTTCAGGCAAATTATCCCAGTTAGTGGTGTTTATGTTATGTACAGTATCTTAACAAGGCATGGCAAAGTGCCTGCATATCTGACCAATCTGACCAACTATATCTCATATCCAGCCAGAAAACAGCAGCTGTGGATACCATTCCTAATTCCTTAGCTCTTCCTATGCCCAAAACCACAACAGTCCATCAAGTTGAAAAGGCAGGAAATTATTTACATTAAACTCTTACCTGAAAATGCAAAAAAGACAGCATGGTTCCCTAAACAAACAGTACCTCCTCCTTCTTTACCCACTGCAGGCTAAGGATAACAGAATAGAAATTGATGCCCTGGTAGAAGCAAACTATATCTCATTTTCAAAAGCACAGTGGAAACTTAAATCAGAATCTGCCTTTTAAAGGGAAAAGTGATGATTGTATGGGTAGTCTAAGTACTCATGGTAAACAACAGCTTGGAAAAGCAGGTGTCAGTGCTTTCTATTTCTAGGTATGTGGTTATGATAGTGGTAAATGTGCCTTGTCATTAGCTTTCAAGGCTAAGGTACTTCAAATAATTAGTGGTTTGCCTCTAGCATTTGCTACCCACCTTCATCCATGAGAAGGCCAGTAAGTTTCTGCCTTCAAACCACTGGTAGGTACATGCCTGATAATCATACTATAAGCCACTAGAAGAAAAAGCCTTGTTTGGGAATGTGCAAATTGGCTGAACCATGAATAATATATATGTGGACAACTGAGGGAAAAGTTAGGCCTTCATTTATCAAACAGAAGCAAGTTAGCAATATTTCCATATGCCTCAGCAGGCTCCTGGCACACAGCCTCTTAACCTGAGAAAAATAGGGGAGAAAAAAGTGCTAATATATTTTTGAACTTGACAGGGTGTTTGAGACTGTTGAGAATTTCTGGATGCTCCAAAGGCTTTAATCCAGAATTTCTCTAGAGAAAGAACAGGGGTTATGACTCTCTTTGAACCTCAGTTTCCCAGTCACAATAGACAAGATTGAAACAATCTTTGTTCATTTCCCACAAGTTCTAGAATTGTCTACAGAAACTGTAATTAATACATCATTGCACTATTTTTTTGCCACATGTTAAGCAACACAAGTTGAAACTGTGGAATTACTAATATATGCGATTGTACTGAAGTTTAATAGTGGCATCAAAAATACAATGGATGAAATTATGGGAAGTTGGAAATCTGTGTTTGAATCTCCAAAGACTAAGAGGCTTCTCATTTCCTAGTTCACTGCTTTAACCACAGGCCAAGATGCAAAAATTGTTCTTAGTTGTAAGTCACCAACAAATCTTGTCTCCTTCTCTCATGTAAAACAAGGAGCCTCCAATCCCTTCCAGTCTGTATAGGAGGAACTTCTATGTCTAATAGAGATACTTTGAAATCTTTCTAGGGTCAAATGCCTGGTTTTTTTTTTTAAATAGCTCAACAAGATATGCCTGATTCTTCATTCTGAACCCCAGTGGCTGAATATTGGTGATTTAGCTGGAATCACATTTTTGTTTTCCTTCACAAACATTAAAATCAGGGGACATATATGTATAAGAATCCCTAGGCTGCTCCTGCACTTATAAATATTCATCATACCAGTGTGGTCTCAGGGAAAAGTGAGAACAGCAAAGCCCCCAGCCAGCCAGAAACCTTAAGGCAAAAGTATAAAATGTGAGAAGTACAGAGTGCATGAGCAAGAAGCTGATGGAGAAAGAAAAACAACAGCAAAAAAAAGGAAACAAGATTTGGTTGTATTTTCTTTTCCAGAATACTTTACTAATCCCTTCCTGCTGAATGTCTTCTTATATCTATTATCCAGAGCAAAGAGACAGCAGATATGGCTTTAGTTACAACCAGACAGTGTGGTATTCCTGTTTACATGCAAATTTGGGTTACGATAGTTCTGAAAGCCTCATGGTCTGGCACTGTACTTACCAGATGAGAATACTACAAATGCAATAAAAGGATCAACTTCCCAGATTTTTGACTTAAGGCATTCCCTTGTGGTAAAGTTGGGTGAAGAAATGGAAGAATAGACTGAGGGGAAGAAGGGAAATTCAACAGCCCAGAAGCATGTATTGCTGACCCAGTTACTTTGTGAAGGCTTAAATAAAGAAGCTTACGAAGTCATGACTATTACATGGTCCCCTCTGATCTTTTCATGAGGATGAGAAATGGTTGTTTTCAGTTTAGAAAGGAAAAAAGATTCTGTATGTAAAGTGTCTCTTTGTTGTGCTGGAACTCCCTGGAGAGAATATCAGTCACCCTGCAGGGGCTGGAATAATGAATGAATCCATCAGGGAACAGGCTTTCTTCTCCTGTGACATGCTTTGAGGGACCACCCACACACATGTCAACCCTTTTTCTGCAAAGTGCTGCCTCTAAAGCCTTCCCCTGTTTCAGCCAGCAAGGGTCCTTCATCCTAGAGCCCTTCATTGATGGAGTTTAGATACTCTCAGGCTGAGGAGTGACATGACCATGGGTCTCCCACTTTCAGGGCAAAAGCTCTAACCACTGTAGGAAAAGGAGGCAAGGCAACCGTGAAAATTGGTAATAGGAGCTGTGGCGAGGTAGAAGGTACACAGCAGGGCAGCTGGCCTATTGCCACAGCACGGTCACTGCAGAATCACAGATCTCCTTGTGTGCCAGAGACAAATGAGAAGGGTAATTGCTGCATGCTGGTGGGCAGAGCCGGTCAAAGGGAATAAAAGATCAACCACCACCTGCAAAGGACAGCTCTTCTCCATTGGCTCCTGACTGCAGATTGACAGATTCGTTCAAATTTTTTCAAAATCTCACAAAATGTTTCCCATTAGTGAAACACGCAAAGATTTACTCCTTACTTCCTGCACCCTTTCTGTAAGTTTCTCAAGAAGAATGGAACACTCTGAAACCACTATCCAGTCACATTAAAGGAACGCTAAAGATAGCTACAGAGCTGAGAGCTGAGCATCCCAAGTGGAGCCTGAATTTGCACAGCGGATACTAATTGCATAAAGAAGGAATATTTTAAGAGACTAGGCGGGTGGAGGAAAAAAGCTGTGAAAGGCAAAAAATGTAGTTACATCTATCCTATTTCCCCAAGCACACATATCAGTGGCCAGAAGTTATTCAGGTACGCTGCTGGCTGCAGTACTTGAAGGTATGCCGAGTCCTGATGATGTAACTATGACTTCACATATGCTCCAGCCACAGAGCTCCCAAAGCGTATGGAAGTTGGTCAGGACAGCCTGGTAATGCTAAAATCAGGAGGGCAGCCAAAATGTAAGAAATTTAATCTTCCTTTGAGCACTAAGACCTTTCTTAAATTGTTGCCGAAGCTGTGCTATCCAAACCACTGATGTACTGCAACTTTATAACAAGTTTTCAGCAGTATCTAAGCTGCTAATCAGGCTCAGGGATCAGACTAGATCAGTATCTCAAGATACACAAGAATCTTGGATAGCTGCTTCTGCTTTCTTCCCTTAAAATAACCAGAAGAGATAACCCATTACTAATCATCTGTGGTCTGCTTCAAAGTTCAGCCTCCTGTACAGCAACATTAAAGATGTGGTTATATTAGTTAGTGAGATGAAATCTACAAAATTGCCACATTATCATCCAAAAGCCCCAGGCGCCATCAAACCATGCCAACAGGTGATGTATACGCATGATGAACTTAATCCCATTCTGGGCTGCAGAATCCACAGCAGGACTAAAACTGGAGGGAGATGGCTCACCTGCATTGTACATCTAAAATATTTAGATCCAGGAGAATTACAGGTCAACACTTGATAAATCTAACTGAACCCCTTTTTCTTTCTAAGTCAATAAATTGAGTACCAGCTCCCTTATGATCCTTCTGGTAAAATGTTAAACAAAATTAAAAACCACATGCACATTCTGAGGAGGCATTTGTCCTTTAGTCCTCATTTCCCATTCTCCAGTTTTCTTCCTTATTAACAACATTAGCACTAGAAGCTTATCAGTGATGAGGGAGCTTCAGTTTTCATACATCTTAGGAAATACATGCAAATGTTTTTAAAAGAAAGGCCTGGTCTTGATAAGAAATTATCCTTCTTAGATATTTATCTTTTTTTGGGACTATCTATCCCACATCAATTCATCTGTATGCTCCCAAATTCCCCTACCATGACTCTTCCTAGGCAGAAATCCTTAATGATACCTTACAAGAAGTTTGGAAGTATTCTCTTTCCCTTGATTGCCTGAAATCTCCCATTCCTAATGTTCTGAGGACTTCAAAAAAATGCAGTCAAATTACTCTTTAGCTCCAAGAAAGAGAACCAGATCACTCTGGCTCCTGTAAGACTGATACCACAAAAGTCCCCTCGAGGGAATTACAGCCTCATAACATACAGTTGCCTATTATTTATTCTGTGGCCAGATTCTGCCAGCTGGTATAAATCAGGGCAGGTTCCTCGCCTTCAACAGAGGAAGCTGATTTATGCCAGCTGACAGTCTGGCTGCACGCGTCCCACTTGCACAATGCTAGTTTTTAAAGAGACCTGTTAAAGTGCCCCAGGCACGTAAGAACCATGCTCGGGTCTTTACTCGGAAAATGTTGCTCCGAGGAATAGAACTGTGAGCCCTTCCCGCTGCTCTCTGGGTGTACTGTTCAAATTCACTTGCTTTTCTAACAGAAGAAAGTCTCTAAGCCCTGACAGAGCCACCATGACCTTGGGAACAAATGTGCATTTTCTAATGTCCTCTGCATAGACCAGTTTTTTTAACTGAGCTTTAATGCTGCATTAAATGAAGCCCACGGAATACCAATGCAATGTTTTGGAGGAACTGATCAGCTGCACAGAGGGCAGAATTGATCTTTCAGAACTTGTGTTACTGGTAACTGTAAACACACTATAAAGAATGTGGTGTGACTTGCAAATCACTGGCTGAACATATACCTTTGGTTGCTTAATAAATCTTTCTTTTTTACCTTAAAACCTCAGGTGTCTACTAATAGAACAGGGAAACAGCTCATTTGAGGGTGTGGGCTGAAGTGCTTGGGTACAAACAGAAGATAGTAGGAAACAGAAGACAGCTTTCTAATACCTCTGGTTTCAGATTGCCATTGGAAAGGCACAGTGTTAATCCCAGGTGTCACTGTAGGGATGTAACTGCTGGGTTGTCAACTGAAGAATGCTTTAAGTGTAAGGAAGCAGACTCCTCTATCTGTTTCTGAAATCTATTAATTTCAGTTAAATTTTTGCCAAAACACTGCTCTGGGTGAGCAGAGAACTGGAATCTTGGAATCAGACTGACAGGACTGTTAACAATCAAAATTGTGGTTCCTTTGCATGACAAAAATTTCTGAATATAGCTTGTTATTATGATATGAAACAAAGACTAGAAGACACCAGCCATTCAGAACACTGCCATCTCCACCCAACAAGGAGCAAACAAACATGTGGCTACAGGTCAACCCTAAAAACTCTGTTAGGGGAATGTTTTTCCTGCCCCACAAAGTGCTTCAACATTTCATACATTTTCATATTCATGACAGAGTGAAACCAAAATCATCTGAGGTGGTAGATATGGGGGATGTCTGTATATACATGCCCTGTGAGAATGACAGCCCTCCAATATCCTGGGGAGAGTGGATAGGGGGAGCTCCAGTTTCAAATGTGCATTTTGTGAGCCAGGCCATGCAGTTAATCCCACCTTTCTTCCATTGACCGATGTTTATTCAAATTATTGATTAATGATTATTTATCTATCTTTTTATGTCAGAAATTCCACTGTGGACTATGGAAGAAACAACCAAAAAAAAAAGGAAAAAAAAAAAACAAACCGGAAATATTTCCTGATGAAAGTTTAATGGAAACTGGTACATTTCCACAAATTGTTTCAGTTTCGACAAATCAGCATTTTCCCATGAAAAACAGTGTCAAAAATTCTCCAACAGCTCTAATTCTAACCAGATTAACTCAGGGATGAATGCCAGCAGGAAGTTCTTGCTAAATACCAGTTGTTTGAGCAAAGGAAAACTATTTCTTCCCAAGACGATCTTCCCAGAGGTGAAAAGGCTTTAAAACCCATATGAAAAAAAAGGGCAGGTAGTTCTAGCTGTAACAACTACAATGGCATTCACAGCAAGAGAAAGAGCAAGGAAATGGCATATTTAAAAAAATATGCATGAACACGGATAAATCAGCAATTAGTATTTCCCCTGACACTGCTAATGTTATTGTTTCTTAAAATCTCAGTTGGTAAAGCTTTGCAGCAATGCAAACAAGCTGACATTAGTCTATATGAACTGCTGGGCACAGCCCTTAATACATGCTTCAATTTCAATTCTGCTTAAATCTCTAGAAGTAAATGGACACACACAAATGATGAGCATGCTGTCACCAGGAAAAAGCAGAATTATGCAATTCCTGGTGAGATCTGTTAGCTTTAACTACTCCTCTGGATGAGATTCCATCAGTGGATGGTGTTTGAAGCAATTTGCTGTCTTTACATATCTTTCTCTAAACATCTGTACACAACTAAAACTGTATTCTTTCAGGCAGTAGGATATAAAATGTTGTACTCAACAAATGCCAGTGCTGCTGCTCTGTTGCTATGCCAGAGAGCAGACATAATACAAAAAACAACTGTTGAAGACTTAGCTGGATCACTGAGAACCCAATTCTGCAAATGTTTAGTGTCAACCCATTGCTTTCAGTGGCATTTGCCCTGTCCCAGCGTGTATGCCCACTCCTTGCTGTAAAAGCAATCAATCCCTTGTAGTAAGATGCTTCTCTGCTGTTTCTTAATACAACACCTGCCAGTGAAATTAAAATTTAAAAGGACTTTGGCTGTCAAAGCCAAGACACATTCTTTCTGATTTATTTTAGTCTATTTTAACCTTCCAGAATAACCGTTCATAGAAAAGTGCAAGTATCTTTTCATCGCCTTTTATTTTAT
The DNA here is from genome assembly GCF_965231275.1 of Zosterops lateralis. NCBI lineage: Eukaryota > Metazoa > Chordata > Aves > Passeriformes > Zosteropidae > Zosterops > Zosterops lateralis. The sequence goes on along the minus strand of NC_139762.1, from coordinate 42,339,089 downwards.
TCTTGAAACCATTTTATAAGAGTTTAAAATTCCCATTATCCTTTAGGGAAAAAAAAAAAAAAAACAAAAAACAAAAAACAAAAAAAACAAAAAAAAAAAAAAAAAAAAAAAAAAAAAAAAAAAAAAAAAACAAAAAAAAAAAAAAAAAAAACACAAAAAACCCCAAAAAAACCCAAAAAAAAACCACAAAAAAACCCAAAAAAAAACAAAAAAAAAAACACCAACCCTCTGACACCAACAAAATTTAAGCCTTAAGATCTATTAAGTAACCTAAATCTCACCACTAATTTTCTTAGACTAGGATTCAGCCAACTTTCTTTTTTGTATCAGGACTGGCTCTCCACTACTTCATGCTGGGAACCCCTTGTAGTCTCCAACATCTTTACAGACTGGTTGATACCTCAGTCAATCTTACTGAGTTTGCAATGCTCTGGGAATACAAACTACTTAATGTCCCTGGGATGTGCCTACCTGAGTATTTCCCCTGAGTCTAAAGGCTCCTCTCCTGTGGCAAAGGAGATGATGCTGTTGTCTCCCAACTGCCTCAGGGCACCCTTTCATTCCTCTGCTGGTCAGGTGCCAGAAGGGCTGTGGGAGCCACGGGTAAATCAGGACTGTAGCAGCCCAAGTCCCTCCTGCTGATCCCAGGACCACAGACATGGCTGGAAGCCCTGCCTTTCACTGTGGCCCCAATGCTGGACTGCAGCCATGCCAGCCAGTGTGGAGATTGCATGGACCACTTTCCATCAGAATCTGTCACTGCCCTAGTGAGCATGTTTCATACCTAGCTGATATAAATGCACCCTGTTCTGCAAGATCCAAGAGTGACAGACTGGGCCCAGCCAGTTGGTTTTGCTCATTTTTGCAGAACCGAAAGTAAGGCACAGCTCCTCTGAGGTCAGAGAAGTGGCAGTGAATGCTAACAAAGTGCATATAGCACATACATACATTACTGAGAAAAGAGTTCCTATGCCACAAATGAAAAAAAAAAAAAAAAAAAATCAAAATATCACTTTAAAAATATCTTGCAGAGGAAATATAAGCATCGGAAACTCCAACAACTGGTGCTACAGTTCTCTTTTTTTTTTTTTCTCCCCTCAAAAGAGCAAATGCTTTCTAAAAGCATTTGAAAAAAACAAACTTCAAAAACCCCCACAAGCCAGACCACGAGGAATTTTCCTTCTGGTAAGAGCCTGCCACCATATTTCCTCTTATGTTCAAAGTTAACCTTGTCACAAAGACAACTTTTATCAGGCACTATTATAGGATGCTGCATCTTCGAAACTGTAACGATTCATCCCAGAAAGGAGTATTTCATTTTGAAGCAATGCTGTTCGACTAAATATAGGTCATATAATAGTGTTGATAAAATATGAGTGAAAAAATGCTATGAATACGAAAATCTCTGAATTACTCCATTGCCCTTTTCTTTGAAATGACTCTTGAAACTGTTTCAGGAAACCTGCTATAACTGTACCTAACTCTACTAGTGCTAATAGATCTATATTCATTTGCAGCAGCTTAAGATGTGGCTCATAATTTTTTAATAGAAATCACATGGACATGGAATTCACCACCTGAGTTTTAGAGAAGCGTGTTAATGCCAAAGAACTAAAAATAACAAGTAAACAAAAGTGTTTTTCGAAGTCTTAGGTATAAAAGCCTCACAATTCAAGGATACCCCATAAATAGAGGAAAATGCAATATCATCACTGATATATCCCTACTTCCCTCCTGAAACACCTGGAAAAATGCCAGTTTTAATGGGGGGCAAGAATGCATTTTAGACTCAATCCTGTTACAAACATGTTCCATCCTGTTACGAGATGCTTGCTCTCCTACTTCCCTTTTGCAGATATCTGAAGCTCTAAATTTGATTTTCATGTTATAAAATTAACTAACTCTGATATGGCTTTCAAAAAAAAAAGATAATAATGCAAATAGAGGCTGAATAGAAAAATTAGGTTCCTGATGTTCAGAGATGAACAATTAATACACAGATGATTCCAAGGAACACATTTCTGGTTATGATAACCCAAAGATAAACTACAAATTCATATTCACTTGAACACACACCAATTTCTCATGTGGGCAACTGCCATTATTTGATTAAATGCTCCACATGTCATTCAAAATCATTCCAGAAAATCACACCTTTCCCCTTTACTCTATGCAAAAATCTGTCAATTACTTGTGTGTAGAACAGGACATGAGAGAATCTTAGAATCTTTTTCAAAGGAGATAATTCTTATTGAACCTGTTGATGATTTTGTGGATTTCTCTAAAATCTTTATGGGAATGTGTCATCCTTATCTAGTATTTTGCTCTAAAGAATGTTAAAATGAAATTTCAGCTGGTGCTTTGTTAACCAGGCCTCTGGTTAGTCAGTAGGCATACCTGGAAACTGAGCTCTTCTGAGACTGATGTCTCCTTTTTTCAGCCTCACTTAATTTACTGAGTTATTACAAAATAAGTAGTGCTTTTTTTTTTTTTTTTTTTTTTTTTTTTTTTTTTTTTTTTTCTCCCAAGCATTTGGCAGCTCTAGTTTTCATTCTGGTGCCAAATAACTACCAACATCCCAACCTCACACTTTCTGCTCCACAGAACTGGTGCTTTCTGATCAACTCTTCCTGTCATAATAGAATTCTATGGCACAATAGAATCCTACGGTGACTATCAAAACAGCTTTGGGAGCTATGGGATAGATTATCTGACAACAGATCTACTCAGTTTTGGGTATTGTAGGGTGTAGATGAAGATGAGTATGAAAAATGCTGGAATTGTAACCAATTTATGCTGTTTTTCCTCACTGGACCTATGACAAGAAAGGAGAACAAACTCCTGAGCCATGTTCACTTTTAAAAATCTACTCATAGGGATTGATCTCAGTTTGAGATTGTCTATAACTGATTGAGACGGTAAGAAAAATTATAATAATAAATAACACAAAATTAAGGAAAGCTGAGCTTCTCCAGTTAAAGTTTTTCGTGATGGAAATCTGCAAAAGTTTGGGGCTAGGGTCAAAATAAAAGCCATTACTAGTTGAGTATGAGTTATATTAATGAAAAATTATTAAAAAAATATATAAGAAATAAACAAGAAGCTGCACACCTCAAATTTAATATAATTTTGAATTGTGGGGACACCACAGTGTCTTTTCTTACACTGTGCTTTTCTTCTGCCCTAAGCTTTCATGAGTAAGTTTGCAGGTATGCAAAACCTGTTGGCTTTGACAGGGTTGTTAATGAAGCATGAAGTTATTCAAAACTGCACATAGCTAAAGGCAGTAGCTATTCCAGAGTTATCTACTCTATGTTATTATGTTTCAGCCAAAATTTGGGATCACTATTGACCATGAATGGACCAGACAGGAGAATCAGAGGGCCCAGAGCAAAGTTTGTAGAAGCCCAGGTGTCTGCACACCTCACCTGAAGAGTAAAACTAGATGTGCTATCACAAGACATCTTAGAAATCTACTTAATTCTTCACAAGTGTTTCAGATGCAGTTTGCTGCAATCTGCTGTTCTCTTTTTAGGTTCACCACTTGTGCTGTGGCATGATTTAGGGCCTAACCCTGATATTACAGATTTAATTCACAGATGTGGGTAACTACTGATAGGACAGAGATTGAAAGCTCCTCAGGGCAGGAATCTTGTTTTTTGCAGCGGAACTTTAGGCTCACAGTATATTATAAATAATGACATGAAGAAAACTGCAAGCCACAGACCCCAAAAACCTATCTAAGGACGTCTTGGTAGAAGCAGGGTAAGGAATATAAAGTGTCACTTCTAAAGTGAGTCAAACAACATGCACAGTCAATGCTAGAGGAATGAGTGCTTTTCAGTCCAAACCCTCACAGCCACGGCTAAACTCTGCTCTTTGCAGAAACTCACACGAAGCCCAAGTTTGGGTAACCGAGCGCAGACCCAGGCAGCAGCGGGCTCTGTGGCACAGGGCCTCGCCCTGAGAGCCACCCGGGGCACCTTCCAGCGCTGCGGCCATGGCCGTGCGGGGACAGCGGTGCCGGGCCGGGGCCGGGGCGCTGCCGGGGCCGAGGGTTCCCCAGCCCGGGGCCGCACCAAGTGCGGGAGCATCAGCTGCGGGCAGGGCCTGCAGCCCTTCCCGGCCACCGCAGCAGCTCCCCAGATGCCTCTCCGGGCTCCTCCGGCCCGAGCAGACCCCGCCGATTTCCTGCCAAACCCGCTCCTTTCTTGCCCCTGTTCCCTCCACGGAGGGACCTCAGCTCTGGCCGCGAAACCCGGAGATTCCCAGTCCTTTCTTCTCCGCTTGCTCTCCTGCAGGGCCATCAACAAACACGCTCACCCCTCCTGAAATGTTTCCAGCCTCAAAACTTTCTTAGCAACCGTGTCCCCCCTTCCCTCCCCGCCCGTCCCGCTCGGGCCCCGCAGCTGTCAAACTTACCCCGGAGCAGCGCGGGGACCGAGCCGCCCATGAGCAGCCAGAGGGAAAGGCGCAGCAGCAGCCGCCGCAGGCTCCTGGGCAGCCGGGCGCTCATCGCGGAGCCGGAGCGGCGCGGGCGGCGGGCGGGGCGCGGGGGCGGCGGGGAGGCCGCGGCGGCGGTGGCGGCGGGGCTGAGGGGAGCGGGGCTGAGGGGAGCGGGGCTGAGGGGAGCGGGGCCGGGGCCGGCGGGGAGCGGGGCTGAGGGAAGCGGGGCCGGGGCCGGCGGGGAGCGGGGCTGCGCCGCTCCGCTGCTCGGGACCGCGGGTGACTCACTGAAACTTCACTTCGGCGCTGCAGGGGAAACAGGAAATCTTAAACAGCTGGGCAGGACTTTCTTACTCTTACAGTAGTTCCTTCTCCCCCTTCCTACAGTCACCCCCTCCCCTGCTCTCGCCCTTTTTCTTTCCTTTTTTTTTTTTTTTTTTTTTTTTTTTTTTTTTTTTTTTTTTTTTTTTTTCCTTTTAACATGAAACCTCACCCAGTTCGGTGTCAATCATCTGCCAGAGGCCAGCCCCTCTCAGGTCTGGCTCTCCCACCACAAGCCCCGACGTGTAGCCGGATCCCTCCCCCTGCCTCCCTCCAGGCGGGGACAGGGCACCGCCGCCCGCCCGGGCTGCACCGTGCCCTGCGGGGAGCCTCAAGGGCGGCGGGAAACCGGCCCCTCGGAGGGCTCCTTCTCTCTGCGGGCCGAAAAGGACCCCGTCGTGTCATCTGGGACACGGGGACTTTGCAGAGCTCCTCCTCGCACCCGTATCCCTGACCTGAAGGATGCTGTTTCCTTCCCTGCAGGGCTGGTATCGGACAGAAGGACGTAACCCGCCCCCCTGGATGAACTAAAGCAGGAGCAGGGGAGGTTGAATCAGGGTAATGGCGGGAAAGGTTCACACAGACTAGCTGGGCACTCGGCTTGCAGATGTTGAAGCTGACTGGAACAACTCGTCACCTGCTGCTTATTTCGCTGCCAAATAGACTGGTTGTGCACTACTTTATCTCAAATGCTCTGTATGTGACACAAATGAAGTTCATCTCCATCCCTCTCCAAAGGAACTTCTAGCAGAGATTTTGTTTTCTCTGCAAGGGGGAAGCTGTACCTGGGATTCAGAGCAGGGCCACGCCGGTGATGCCAGCCTTTCATGGCCCAGCCAGAGACTGTAAGAACCATTCAATAGTGAACCAGAATAAGCCTTGAGCTCTCTGCCAGGATAAATCCAGCCACTGCATAGCCAGCAGTTGTATTGAGACCCGTTTTCAGCTCACAGTCTTTCTTTCTCTCTCAGTTAAATGGCTGGGCATTGATTGAAGGGTATAAACTGATGCACATAGGGATAATTTGAAGGCAATTGTTCCAACCTTGTTGATCCACTTTTGTCTCAGTTACAACACTAGTTAGAGATACAGATCTGAGTATTTCAGAAAAAGGCCTAAGCCCTCAGGGGGAATATATGTAATCGTGCTCTGAATGTCCCAGATCACCTCTGTTTGAATTTGGAAATGTTTGCATAAAGAATTTAATTGCCCTATAACAGACATGTTAAAAAATCATTGTGATTTAATGTAAATTTAGTTTTAAACACTCCCTAAATGCATCTTTTCACCATAAAGTCTAAGTTTATGTTACAAAGTCTCATAAACCTCTCCAAGAGCATTTTCCTTTCCCTCATCCCCTTTTAATATAGTCAAGATTCACTCAAACAGGTGTCAGTCACCGCCTCCCAGAGGTAAGAAAAGTTGCAGACTCCCATTTGAGCACAGACTGGAGTGTTCTTATCAATTCCCGTGCACCAGCTCTGTGCTGGAAGGTGACTGTGTTTCCAGTATCCACTTAAACAAAAGCATTTCTCAACCCCCACCAGTATATACTGTGTGCTGTACACTGCTCTCTCCTTGGAGCTGTCAAGTTGCAGGTGCTAAAGAGTTGCTGTTTGCTTAGAAAGTTGGCTGTGTGTACTGAACTCTCCTGTTAGTTTTTGGTGACTACTTTCCAACATGAAAAAGAAGTTTAAAAGCAAACAAGTACAGATTTAATATTACTATTCAAACCTGTCACAATCCAGGTGTGACTTGGCACACCTGACCCTCTCACTTCCATCTCTCTCCCTCACATGAGTGCTATGGCTCTCCTCCAACATGGGCGTATTCTGCCTAGTCTCTCATCCAGGTTCTGGCAGTAGATGAGGGGCTTGCAGGAGATGAAGGCTTTGGGAAGGGCTATACTCAGGTTTTCAACAGCCTGAAATCCTTGAGTGCAGCCAGGCACCACCACCCTTTCCCTCACATGGGATGATATGGCACCCCTTACCCAGCAAGTGAGGAGTCTACTACAAGTGGACTTCAGGAATTTGATATTTCCATGTGAGCACTGCCATTATTTTTACAGATACATGATGCAGTGAGGGTTGTGCTATGGCTGAGCTTTGGATGTTCCAAGAACCCATGAGAGTGAGAGGTGTTACTAGAAAGTTTTTATGTGGAAGGAAAATCTTACCTCAGTGTCCTCGGGAAAAGTCACAGGCTTTGTCACCAATAGCCTGTGTAGAAGTTGAAGTAAAGCTAGCTTTGGTTCACAGATTTATCCCAAAAAGGCTTATTAGCGAAAATTCATATTTTGCTTTTTTGAGTACTATAATTCTCCCTGTTAGGGCCCAAATGCAGCTTAATCAGGATTCTATGGACAACCAAAAAATATGAAACAAGACTAACCTGGTAATTTCTTTCCATTTCTTTGTTCACAGCTCCCAGTTCCCTGTTTTCAGATAGCAGTTCTTCTAAATTGAAACTGTGTGTATTTAACATCAGCCTGACTGAGGTAGAGAAAGAGTCCTCTTCAAAGAGCCGGAGATTAAAGGTGTAAATAATAATCTCCAGCCTGATAGGGTAAGGGAAGACAGCTACTTTCAGTTCCTCACTTAGAAAGGCACAATATCAAAGCAAATGAATATTGTGTTTCCTTTCTGAGCCTTTGAAATATATACCCAGAACACAAACAATTTAGTACCTCTTGTATCTCAGGGCCTCCTGGTGAAAACACGCTGACTGCTCCTTGCTGCAGCTCTTAAGTACAGCTTATAAAACAGTCCATAAAACTACCAAGCATAAATGATCTCTCTTTGTTATTCTAACTATTTTCTAGCTTTCAGTATCATATTTCTGTCTGTCAAAATCCCATGTGAACTACAGCATTATCCTCATAGAAAAACACTTTCAAGCTTCTAGAAAACATGCATTGTTACTAAAAACTGTTGTTTCACTGTAGTTAACATACACTCAATTCAAAACCATTCTGCTCACAGCCACAAACTGCTGATGTGCACAATAAGGCAATTACTTTGATTAGTTTACTAACTTCAATGTTGCTTTATTTAAGAATCCCAGAATAAGATAGTTCCCAGATGCAGAATTAAGCAAGGCCTATACTAAGTAAGGCTAATTGCACTTGCACAATGTAATATTCATGCCTGTGTAGAGCTGATATATGTGGTGTAGAGTGAGACATCTCAACTTTCTTTAGCTGCCTAAAATTTAGCCTAGGACTGAAGTTCCGGGAGATGGCTGAGAAAACCTGTCACCTTTCTCACCATCTAATGGAGCAGTCCTGTGTTTTTGACTGTGATGGGATAGTCCCAGGTGAGGTTCAAGAACCAATGGAGGACAAATGCTGGATGAATGGAACTGCCATTATGATGGCAGCAGGCTTTTAGGTCACCCACATTCCCTTGGTCATCCAAGGAGGAAAAGGAGTCTAGATCTTTTAAAAAACCTTCTGTACACAATGAGCTGATAATAGGGAACATAATTAGCCCAGACGTCTTCTTGTTAGGTATCTGATGTTAGATTACATGAATCCTAAAAAATGCTCTTTGAAATGTACACATCACATAAAGTAAGCTACAAGATGCTCTACCCACAGGCAGTTAATGCTTGTGATTTTTGTTTGGAATGACACAAAGCAACTAGGTACACAGTATACTGATATTGCCTTACTGAAGCCATTAATGTAGTAACTGGAATAATTAGCTTGACCCAAATAAAAACATTGATAACTCTGGACAAGTTTTGTCATAACTACTTTCAAAATAAAAATAGGATATCTGCTTGGAAAACTGACATGTCCCATTTTGATGTTTTTGTTGTGATACAGATTGGGTTTTGTTTAGAAGCAGACTATTAGTTTTGAAATTTTTTTGGTTCTCACCATGTTACAAATGAAAAAAAAAAAAAGGGCATGGGAACAACATACGATAGTTTGATTTCACTACAGTTAGGCAAGAGGTTTATTTTTCAGAGAAATTTTGGCATTTCAGTTCAAATCAAAGTCAAATTTTGTAACCCTGTATTGATTGAAACTCAAAATCTCTGTTCACTGCAGCTCTCTGTTCACAAAACTGACATTTGTCTGCTAATTTTCAAATTGAGGGTGCTTGGCATAGAGTATTAGCCTTTCAGCATCTTTGATAAAAGCTCTGCCTGTCTCGTGTATCATTGGCTGAAAAACACATTGTCCTCTTCGGAGCAGCGTGAAACTGTTGCCCCCTGTATCACCATTTGAATCATATTTCTCTCTTAATTTAAGTTACCATAGAGCACAGAATTACAGCTACTGTTAAATGCAGTTTTCTTCTTTTGTATAATCATTGGCTTCAACTTGTTATTGATAATTTGCACCATTATGAGAACACATGCAGCCTCGAGCAAGGACATTTACAAAAGGTTACATTCATTGTAAAATGTTTTGAAAAACTTCTAAAATGTGTTTGGACTTAACACAGCAATATGCTTATCTCATAGATATAATCAAATTAAAACATCTGTTGTATGTAATCATCCATCAGAAAAAGGAAATCAGCTTGTTATCAACTCCTGCATACATCAGAGGCAACAAGAATAATGTTATCTTCAAGATTTATCTTAGTAAAGCTTTCTGCACAAATCTCCTGAATGACATTTATCAAAATAAGGTTTTGAAATATTATTCAAATTAGCACTAGATTCTCAGGGCACTGCTTTTCACATGATCTCGGACTTTTAGCTATAATGCAAATCAACCATTTCTAAGCTTCACTGAATTCGCTTGCTCTGTGTTTACTGTGAATGTGTAAATACCCAGCAACAGTGAAAGCAGAACTAGGTTAGTGTCAGAAGAGATATCTTTCTGCAGTGCTTCTGGCAAGAAACACCAGTAATCTCACCATACAACCTTTAAAATTAAAACTTCCATCCTATTTTTTCAAAAGCAAAGGACATTTGGAGACATTATACTGTTTTCTTCAGCTTCTACAATGAGTATCTCAGCTGGAGGGAAACTTGCATGCTTCCATAAGTGTGTTGTATTTTTCTGTGGAATCTTTTACATGTACAAAGAACTTGTAAAACTAAGTCTAGATAATGTGACATTTTTAAAAGACATGGAAACAAATTATTACGGATATACTCTGCATATCATTTCAGTTGCTTAAAAATATGGTTACCCATAGAACCTGTCTTTCTTACTACATAATTTGGAGTATTAACTATCATCAAACCTTAGGCTCTTCATTAGAAAGAATTTGAACATTGGATGCCAAGCCTCAGAAAATATCTGAAACTATCCAAGAACATCAGTAGTATAACACAGAGGCCCTTCTGTTTCATTTTTTCCCACAGGAACAAAAGGGAGTTGTGAATCTATCATAAAATATATCCCTAAATCTAATCTGAAAGAATCTCAGTACTTCAACCACAAAGCCCCAGAACTGAGGAAAGCATCCTCCCACCCCACCAAACAGAAGATCACGTCTGTGTTGTTCAGGAATGCAGCACACTGACGATGTTGAACTGGCTCATTTGACCGCGATCTTTAAACAAATTTATTTGCGATAGCACAGCTGTTCCTCTCAGGAAGGAAATGCACGGTTCCATAATTTTTATCTGCAAGGCAACTTTATGATCTGCGGTCACAGGAGGTGGCTACTGTGCTTTAGAGGTCAAAAGCAAGCAGTTCAGGAGGATCCAGAATGCCTTGGGAGTTGGATGTTGTTCCAACAGAGCTGACCTCACAACAAATGAGCTAACTGTGGCTTGCATATAACCTAGCTAATAAAATTCACTTTTTTTGTTTTCCTCTCCTGTGACTAAGATCTTCATCAAACTAGTCTCCAAGTCTCATATTCAGGCTGCACACACAGAGTCTCCCACATCTTCCCACTGGTGTGACATCTCTCCATTTGGAAGATGCTCTTCATTCAATCCTAGCAGCCTTGGATATTGGACAAGCATTTCCAGTCACATCTCAGGCCAGAGTGGCCAGGCTACCATCAGTGGTTTCAATTCCTGGCTGTAGCAGTCTAATACTGTGTCTGTATCCAGTGAAAATTACATCCTGCTCACCTGAAACTCTCAAATGCAAAGGATACCTACTCTGTCTGGTAAGTTGGGACAAAGATTGGGGCATTAAAGACCTCTGCAGGGATGAGGCAAAGATTGTTAAACCACAGCTTCAGTGATACTCAACATTCCCTGCATCACTTGAACAACATAGGGGCTATTAGAGAAAGCTTCAATGCAACTTGCACCCATTTTGTTACCTTTTTCAATATTAAATTGTTATAGAGAGTCCTTAACTGAGAATTAAATGCCTTGAACCTAATAAAAGATTCATGATTGACTCCACTGTCCATGGAGAAATAACACTGTATTTTCTGTCAATTTGGCTGTTCTGGAGTGTCGGTTTCCGAAGTTCTATGCCCAGATATTGACTTCAGTGAGGGAACAAATACACATTGCTGGTTCAGTTTTCCCTTCCACAAAAACGTCTACAACATTTCTTGCTCAACTTTGCCCTGTCTGTAAGAATATTTCTGTCTTTGGAGAAAGCGGTTTGGTAATTCTCCTGCCTATTACAAATGGAAGTGCAATTGACAATGATGAGGGATGAGAGTGTGAGTGAATATTTGATGTCTCTTCACACCAAATACTTTGAAGTATAGATAAGGAGACATCTTGCCCAGTGCTACTATAGTTTGATCTCTGAATCATGCAGCAGCTGGAGCCTTCCTGTCCTGAGGGACCTCTGCCAATCTTATATTTTAAAAATGCTCAGAAATTGAGGAATTTATAGGCTTTATGGTGAGTAAAACAAGACAGCCAGGTAGCAGAGTGGGATGCTGTGCAGAGAAGTGTAGTGATGCTCCTTAGGGAGTGAGAATATCCTGTTGAAGTCAGACTGAATTTTCTGAAGAGCTTTTATAGTCCTTGCTATTTGATGCATGCATTTGCTTGCCATAAATACTAGCCTGGTTTTCATCTCTATCCTTTTTTTGGATGATTTTTAATGTGATTCAGAAATAAGAAAAGATTGAAAAATCAACTTCAGTAATCTCCATCACAAATGAAAAATAATTTACAGCTGTCTGCATGACATTACTCTTGTATGATTTCAATGTTTTTCCTTTAAAAGGCATGTCGTTCTGAATTGGCATGTCTTTCTTTTTTTCATTTTGTTGCCTTTTTTTGCCTCCATTGTTTGGGTTCCTATCTCCCATCTCTCCTATTCTCTATTAAATCTTTCCTTTGTTTTTTTTCAGTGAGTTTGTTCAGAGTGTTATAGTCCATCCCCACTGACATTTCCTTTGGGTGTCAATACAGACTACTATTTAAAGAATTAATTTTTTAAAAAATCTTTGCTATTGCTACTATGTCAAACTATGGTAATGTTAGACTTACAAACTGCCTCTGCTTTTTCAAAAGTGTCTTTACTTTTGTGTGCACATTAACATTTCATCCAAAAAAACCCATGACTATTAGTTGTGCAATTAGTAACTACCACACTCAATTAAATAATGGTAACACCTCTGGACCTCATATAGTGTTTTTTAGTCAAAGCCCTGAATAAAAGGCACAGGGAAATGTGAGTGGCATAAACATACTTCACAGCTCATTTATTTGCCCTCTTAACCACAGTAAAGAGTTCCAGTGCAGGCTGGTCTCCATTTCATTACCCTCAAAAATTTCTAGGTATTTTCAGATGGGCTGATAAGCTGATATGTAAAGTCCTGTAAAAACTCATGGCATAAGGTCCCACCTTTACTAGCAGTGGAGTCATATATGTGTGTGTGGTGCTGGCAACTGAACTGGGGTTGGTGTAGCAAAATGAGCTTGGCCTCCTGTGCAGAAGCTGTTTCCACTCCTGTCTGACCTGCTTATGGATCTTAGTGGCATGTTGGGGAGTACAGTTCCTATTTTCACTGTAAAAGGTGTCTAATTTGCAGTGATGACACGAACAGAACCTTGAGAGTGGTGCCTGCCTGCTGGTGCTGTCCCACAGTTTGCCTGTCTGTGAACTCTTCCACCTTTTCCAGGGACTAGATCATTTGCACAGTGAGTGCTGTGCTATGATCCACTCCTAGACTTGTTTGACACTCACTCCTGAAAGATACAATTAGGACAAAGGTAGAGTAGGCTAACTTACACACCCCAATTCACATTGCCAGTGCTGACTGCAGTGAAGACTTATCTTCTGCGTAACTAAATGAGAAGCTAAAACACCAGCAGACTTTTACCATAACCCAGGGCTGTAGATTCTTCAGTCTCAGAGCATCTCCTCTCCGTCCTGCCTTCCCCTCTGCCATCAATGCATTCTCTCACCTGCTCCTTCCAGTTCCTGAGTCCTCACTCCCTGCAGCTATTTCTGTTTCCTCTGAGCTCCTGACAGCTGTCACTGCCTGCTCAGCCCACCCAGCACACTGCATGGCTTGCTAGGCAGCAGCCCCCAGGGCTGGCATGGTTTGACATAGTTGCTTTGGGTTGTTGTGCCCTTCAAAGAAATGCTGGGCTACATGCCTTTGTTTATCCTGTGTGGGTCATGCTCCATGGCACTTGTGAAAGATTTTACATGGTATTTCCTGTAAAGTTCCTTAAACCCAATAAAGATTCAAGGAAAAATGCAATCTGAAACACCTACTAGGTCACAGTTTAATTTATTTTTTTTTACTTAGCTGCAGTGGGCAAGAGAATTTAAAAGGCAACAAGGATTTTTAGCACTTCAATGGTGTGATTAAAGTTTGCTGGTGTCACAGTCATACAGTCAATAATGATTGACAAGGCCGTTTTCATCTCTGAATTTCTACCCGTAAAAATGTGGAGTTAGTGCTGTCTTGGACTCTTTAAGAACTTGGATATCTAGCTGTTGCTCATTGATTAGTTTTGATCTTGTTCATCCTCTTGGGTGTGGGTGAGAACAATAAGAGTCTGTCAAAGAGCAAATTTACACAGACAGTTCAAGTATTGTTCCTTCCCTTGCCCACACTCAGCCAGACATGGCTGTCAGCCCCATCACTTAGAACACAGGCTCCAAAAGTCTCCAGTCCTACAAAACATCCCCTGAAAGTCACAATTCTTTCCATGTGCCATGACAAATGGTGCCATCTGCAGTCGTATTTCATGATGCTTGGAGCATAGACTCAAGCTCCATTGCCCTCCTGTTTTCTGCTCATTGTACACCCATGTCAAGGCAAAGGAAGCCACACCCTTGAAAGGGTTTTGCTGGCAACCAGTAGGCAGGCAGGTTGTAGAGGTGATGAAGGGAGCAACGTGCCATTTTGCCTCTTCTACATGGAAATGTAGACCTTCCTCAAACTGCAAGTGAAGCAGACATAAACATAACTTAACTTTCCCCTGGAGGTAATCACTAGAGCAACCTGAGCCACTTTTTTCACTGCTAATTTTTGCAAAAAAAATTATTTTTAAATTTTTTTTTCTTTGCATTGGAATAAACCACTCAGGGTGCAAATTATCACAGTTGCACTATTTATGACCACAGCCTCTTCCTCTCTTCAAGGAGCCATAAAAGTTTTCTAAGAATAAGAGGAAACCCAATAATTCTTACACATGAAGAGATACCCTGCTTCTGATGAAGTGCTCAAAGATTCTCAGTTGGAATGCATGAAGAAAGAGGCTCCTGGGAAGCATGGGTAAATTTCTTTCCTCATGAGTGAACATTATGACCTAAAAAAATAATTGCTTTGCCTACAGCACTGAGTGAGTTTTTAAACAAGGAAGTATATTTATCCTTATTTCTGTTGTTAACTTTTGTGTATAGGACATGAACAGACAAAGTGAGGATAACTCATAACTCTGTGGACATGTTTTTTTCTGTGCAACATACAAGTAATAACTACCGCCCCATAGTGTGGATAGTATTAATCTATAAGATTTATAAGGCAGAATTCACTTCACAGGTGTAAAACACCATAAATTATATGTACTTCATGATGTTAACGTGTTTTCTTCTACATTGCCTTTCAGGTGCAAACATCTCTCTCCAGTGCTCATGTTGAAGACTCTTAACAAGACATCTGTAGTATCCAAGGCTTGCTAACATCACCACTTACTGCTTGTAAGTGAGTACCAATCACAGACTGGCAACGTGAGCTTCCAGGTGTGAAAGAAGTGGTGACAAGTGAGAACTGTAGGTGTTGACAGAGTGTGCAAGCCAATATGTGATAAGTGGGAAGCAGTGTGAACTTTGGTTTCAAAGACTAACACACATTTTGCAAAGGCAGCATTTGCAGCCCTTGACAGGAATTAGAGGTTGTTTATGCAGCACCCACAGAATAACCTTCTGCTATTGCTCTACAAAGGGTGCACACCACTTTCAGCTTTTGCAAAGCAGTTTACTGCAGATGCTTCTTTGTGGGCTCACCCCTGCTGTGCTGGGGCTCTAGTATGCAGGCAGCTATGCTATTCAGAGCATGCAGCTGCTGGGGGCTCTCTGCCTCCTTCTGCAGCAGGCAGACATTTCTGGCCTTCACCTGCACCATTAGGAGATGGGCCCCACGTTGTAAAGTCTGAATTTGGATCCAAGCACAATTTTCTTCAGCATTCACAGGAGATCTTATCCTAGGTTTGGGCTTGCTCCTTTCAGATCAAAGACCAGCTGCAAAACTTCTATTCCAACCCAAACTGCCTCCAAGTTTTGGGGTCTGGGGTTGCAGCTCTGGTTTAGCTCCATTTCTAGCTAATTTAGAAAACTTTATCTGTGGAAAATGTAAGGCCAGACATTTGTCCCATTGAAGCCAGTAGAGTCTTGCTTGACACTGATTAAAAAAAGGGCACTTAGGTCATATAGGTATGATTAATATTAACTAGAATATTCAGATTTTTTTTTCCTACAGGCCTAACATTTGCTTGCAAATCAGCCACCCAAGGTCCTAGAATTCTCCATTTTGTAATCTCATTTTATTACATTACATGCATAAACATGTCTATTTAATATTAGCTCAAGAAACATGTCCAAAAGACAGTCCTTGTTAAGTCTGACCTTATACCTTCCAACCATTGCTTCTGCAGGAGTGGGTTGTTTCCTCTAAGAGATTTAGTGCAGAGATAGGATAATAGGATGGAGTGGATTATCAAGCCATTCCAAGGAAATTATTGTTACATTCCTGCCATTGTATAAAACGCCAGGTTGGGGCCGGGTAGGTGAGAACTGATGGTGCATGGAGTGGCTCAGAACACTTGTTGCCCGAAGGAAAGGACAGCACTCTAAGCACAGCACAGCACTCCCCAGGGTCACACATGAGTCTTTTTAACAGTTTTTGCCCTTAGCTCTTTGTTGCAAAGGGTTTTGGCAAATACCTCGCTCTAGGAAAAAGAGTCTTTCTAAAGTGTATGTTATTAGTTATCTTTGTTTGTTTGTTTGTAACAAAATTAAAATTGAATGGTTTGTGCTCACTGAGCACCACAGAAACAGCAGTTGGCTTGAAACAAAATGAACTTGAGTTGAAAACCCTCATCTTCTGATACACTGGCGATTTCCTCACAAAAGTGTGATAAGGTTTATTTGTATAAACAGTTGTGTCTCCAGCAGTGTACAAAGAAACACTATCAGTAGCAGGGGGTGGCTGTGGTCTCAGCTAAGCAGTCTGAGTGACCTTAGGTTACTAACCTAGCCCTACATTACTCCTGGGCTCTTGTCAGCCCATGAAACACACCAGCAGGTTCTGTTCAGTCTCTGTGTGAAACTTCATTGTGTTGGATGAAGGAAATCTTCGTCTATCTGAATTTCATTTCAGCTGATAATGACAGCTGTTTTTTAAGTGCTTAGAAAACCAGCAAGAGCAAAAAGACTCTATCAGATGCTAAAGGTCAGAACAGAGCCCTGGGAAAATCTACAGTTGCAGCAGCACCTGTCGTGTCAAGCTACTATTCATGTAGGTTAGATCGTGTAAGGGGGGAAAGAGGAATAAATTCCTGTGCTTGCTCATGGTCCCATCTCAGTTCTGTGACTGCTCTTACCATATGAGTATGGGCAGGGGATTTCAGATTTTCTGTAAAGTAATTCCAGGCAAAATAATTCCCCAATGGAATTATTTTAAATAGTTGTTGAAGACCCTGCTAAGAGAAATGAGAGAAAAAGTGCCGTCCCTTTTTAACTGGGTGTAAAGAATTTCTTGGAGAGTAATGTGGTAAGAACTCACGTGTAGCACAGAATCTTGGCATTGTACAGTTTTTTGTGTGATTGCTGTGACAGCAAACCTACCTACAATAGTTTCACAGAGAGATAAAAGCAAGGAAAGCAATTTTTACTGGGGACATTTATAAAACAAGGCCTCACAAGTGACAAGAAGCAGCTCTTCAGTTTACACATGAGTTGACATTTAGCAAGCATTTTTGCAACAGTGCCACCTGGCCTTCCTTTGGAGAAGGAGAGTGCAGCACATATACCCCTTGTTCAGGTGGAGCACAGTTTAAAGATGACTGATACTTGTAATGGGGTTAATGTTCAAGTTCAAACACTTTTGCAAAATAGTTAGCACAGGTGACTGGGTCTACCTCTGAGCTATGGCCAAGAATAAAATATAAGCAGTCAAATTCAAAGGTGTCCAACTTTCTTCCTTGAACAAACTCTGACATTCTCAGCAGTTCTTGATTTGTTAGCAATTAGATGAAATCAGTGAGAGAGATATCTGTGGATTTATTTACCTTAGTTAATGTCAAACAAGATTGGAAAATCAGGATTCAGTGTGAATCATCTGGTAAGGATGAAGGCATTAGTATTCCTTTTGCTCACCTAACAAGGTCCTGCTTTTAATATTAAAGCAAAATTGTAAACCCTTCCCCAGGGGCTCTAATTATTTTACTGCTATTTACTCTGAGTACTTTTCTAATTTCTAATGTAACTGTTCCTAAACTACAAGTCTTACTGGGTAGTAAGAACTCTTTATGCTGTAAGCTTGAACAATTCCTGTTGCTCAGCTGATCAGGAATATTGTTTTTCTTCAGTGTGAGCTATAGCCATTAGATCCATGTATTTATTTTTTGTGACACCCCTGAGAAATGACTCCACTGTGTTACTGCTCCACAAAGGAAGGAAAAGAGGGAAGCAGCCAATATAGCAGCTTTCCCTGATCTGAGGAAGTTGCACAAGGAACATTCTTTATGATAGCCCTAAGAGGATCTGTTGGGTAAACCAGCTTAGTTCCATATTCCCCAGGAGATCTCCTTATTCCTGACATTAGAAAGGACTAAGATTTGGTAAAGTCTTCTCAGAAAATCTAAATAAATAAATATTTTCTAAGCTTTGGAAGGAGAATGGCACTTCATTCCCTAAGCAAATTCTGTTAAAATATTAAAAAAATATTTATAATTTTCACAAGTGCTTATCTTGCTGATTTTACTGCCACTCCTCTTCCCCTTTGTATATCCCAATTGGCCACTAAAATGATCAAATGAAGGAATAATTATAAAAATACTGAATTTTAATTTCTGATTAGTCTGATGAATAATAATTTGATTAATAAGAATGAAAATATAATATTCGAAATAATGGAAATTTATCATTAAAGGAAATATGCAATCTATTTTTAATTACCTTTTTAGGTATTATGAGCACTTATAATAATTATGGTAACTGCCTTGGATCCCTAAAGAAGGGTAGTGGTGATAGAGAGTCTTCTGTGCTAAGTAAAATGTAAGACTAAAATGAATTATTTGAGCTAAACCAATGCTGTTTGTCCATGGACACTGTTAGACAGCTTTACTCCTGGTTTATGTTGCCAGAGATTAATTCAGCTGGGAAGAATAAGAATGAGATATCTTCATTAATTATGCTCATCTAGAGAAAATATCAGGAAAAAAAAATCATATTTAATAAATGACCAGAAGCTTAAGGGAAATGCTTGTGAAATGACATACATTCTTTTGAAAACTGGAGGGATGATTGGAAAAAAATCTCTGGTCCAGATGTTGGTAGATTTCGCATTTTTTGATGTCTTCAGATTGAGGAAATGTGTTGCAACTAAAGACAAGTTACTGGACTAAGTCAGAATTAGAGAAAACATGGGTCAGACTAAGTTAACTGATAATATTTTCTGACCATAAATTACAGGAATCTCAAAAAAAGTATGAAAATCATAGAGAAAAGTGTGGGCAGCAACTCTGTTTAGCTCCAGCTGCTTCTTCTCATGGCTATGGGCTCAGGACAGAACACTTCTTAATTCATGGCAACTAGAAAAGTGAGATCCTTTGGCTTTTTTGTTTTGAACTAATCTGTCTTTCTCTCTGAGCTTCTTCACCGTTTCTACCAGGCTCTTTTTACATGGATAAATTTGGATTTCTTGTAGAAATTCCTCCATGTATGGCACAAAGAGAGAGCCATGATTTCAGCTTCATGAGGTCTGCTTGGGGCAAACATCCCTGCCTTCAGTCTGATGGAAATGTGGAAATTTATGCTGAAGTATTTGTGTGAATTTTATTAACTGTACATCAAATGCCTTGTCTATATACTCTGTCTATACATTGCCCATTTTCCCTAGCAATAATCACTATGAATAGGAAAATGGCTCATCCCATGAGTGGCTCCCACCAGTAACATCTGTGTTGGATGTTTCTGCCTGCCTGTCTACCCAGTTTTGCTGTGAGAATGGTAGTTTCAAATTATTATTTCTCCTTTTTTTTTTTTTTTTTTTTTTTTTTTCAGTTATTATATACAGGAGATAGAGTAAATCATTCATTTCATTATAGAATCACAGAACATCCTGGACTGGGAGGGACCTCGAAAGATCATTTTGCCCAACTTGCTGAATGCATAGAGCCAAAAGGCAGGCTCTGTTCCCAAAACATTGACAATCATACATAAATACCTGTTTTCTATACAGCCTTTTTTCTTCTACTTTGTGAACTAGTTGCATTCATCAGATGTGCAGTTTAGGCTGCAAGGTTGTCCCAAAGCACAGCAAGGATTTGTTTGGCCAATGTGTGTCTCTTAGCCAGCAATGAATGCTGCCAGAATGGTGGTGGAAAAGAAGATCGGGGAAGAACTTTCTAGACCCACAACTGCTCTCTAGCCATATGAAAAACCAAGACAACAACCCATGATTGGTGCAAATGAACTTTTAATCTTCTTCTCCTTAGAAATGTGTGTTGGCCACAGATTTACAGCTGGCTTTCTGTCATGAATTCCAGTCAGGTCTGCTGCTCTATTTAATTCAAAGCAGCAGCCTGTTTCCCAGCTGGTGCTTCAGAACTTAGGATCAAGCACATCTCTGAGACCTGAGTCTGGTCCATACCGCCAGGTAAAACATGTGGCCATTGACCTCTTAGCTCTGTAAGATATCCTAAAATGAAAAAGGTTGTAGACAAGACAGTTTGCCCATGAATTCTCCTTGTGACAGGTGTACTGACTCAAGGGTGATTTATAATTTGAAGACAAAAAGCATTTTTGCTATGCAATTTACGTACTCTTGCAAGCCTTTTGGCCTCAGTGCAGTAACAGTCTATTTTCCTCACTTTCACCTAAGCTGTCTGTGTCAACCTTTACTATACCACTTTTCCAAAGAAAAACAGGCATTTTGATGGAGTATTCCTCTCAGTTTAATTTACTTTTATTCACATTCTTTACTATCATATGAAAATCACCCTTTCTACAGTGGTTTAACCTGTATTCCTTTGTATTTAGTCACTTGTCAAAATAAACCTAAATATTAAACTGTTTCACTGTTTTAAAAGCAGTTTCTAAATACAACCTCCTTCCACCCTCCTGTGTTTTCATTCTGAATGAAACTGATTTACTTGACTAATTCTAACATTTTTGTTGTTGCATGAGAAATACACAGTCTTAACAACCTCAAACTGAGTATGAAGCAGCTGTGAACTTCTCAGTATTTAAGCAGAAACAAATTCTGTTCCATGTTAATAAATCACATGAACTGACTTTTGTGCTTAGAAGATTTCACTCATGGAACTCTAGAATTCAATTTTTTTAAAACCCCTGAGTATTTGAAATGACCTCCCTTGAAATAAGTGCAACTGAAGCTGAAAAGAGCTTGAAGGTTAAAAAAAATTATTTACTAAGCCTTAAATCCTAAAAGAACAAGTCGCTATCTGAATTTCTTCCACAGAACATCAAAAGCAATAGTGAAGTCCTTGGTTGCCTCTGCATATTACCTGTAGGATCAAGATTTACTAAGTTATGGGGTGCTTTTGGGAGGTTAGTTTGGTTTTGTTTTGTTTTTGGGGGTGAAAGGAAGAGGGGATTATAGAATAGAAACAGCTGTTGAATTGTGTCATATTTGATAATAAGCTCCTTTCCTAACCCACCCAATCACATAGGGAAAACACTGATATTTCATCAAGATTATCAGAATCCAGAAGAGCATTCCACAGCAGCATTCCCTTGGCGAGAGATACAGGCATCACAAAGCAAAACTAGATTCATTTTGGAAATCATTCTCCCACATTTTTTCCTGAACTCCATGATGTAAAGCACATCAGAAGTACCCAGTTTACTCTGACATTTCTTCAATTCCTTTAAAAATTATGGCCAAGGCTGTAAACAGGTACTGACAGAAAGTGGAAGCCTGCTGAGGGACCTGAGTTCAGACATTCAATGCCACAAGCATCTTACACTATGGAAAAAGTCAGCAGTTACTTTCTGGATCTATTCACAGGTTTTGGATTCCACTTCTGTTAGAAGAGTTCAGGATGGAGGTGACAACTGCATGAATCACTGGGGCAACATGTCCATCTACAAGGAAATGACGGAGTTTCCTAGTGAGCCGAAAGCGAGAGAGCATATTTCTGGGAATTGCCACAAATTTGATCATGTCTAATGAGGAGTCAGCCATAACTTTGATGAATAAAGGCTATATATCTTTCAGGAAAGGTGGTGACAATGTTTTGGCCGGCTCTTCAAAGTGTTTCTCCTTTCAGCCAGACACACTTCAGTCTTGCCTGAGTTTAGCCTGAGCTGACTGTGCTTCATCTACACACTTCCCTGTAGGCATTTTGGAATGGCACAAGTGGTGGTGGTTGCATTGTTTCACAGGGGGTGTACAGAGGACAAAGAAGACAATTTAAGTTTGGATGGACACAGTAACTGTGAGATTACTTATATTAAGGCAGAATTCCCTTCTAAATATTTCATTAACACCTTAGCAACACCAACAGCCTCACCATGCATTCTGAGCACTTAGGAAAAGGTGCCAACCCGTGCCTGCTGGAGCTCAAGGAGCTCACTTATCCAGACTGAACTGAGTTGTGATAATGGGGATCAACTGGCAGAGCCTCCTACTGGAGCCCTTCTGGATAAGGCCTTGTTACACAAGATTCATCAGAAGACTCCCTTTACCTCAGCATAGTTGTGCCTACCCTTGTGTTGTCAGTAGGGTTATAAACAGGCTGTGCTGGCCAAGAGAGATTCCCCCCACACACTTCTGTCTCCTTATAAACATGCATGCAAATCACTGTACAACTACAAACTTGCCATTCAGAAGGTTCGAACGTCTCAAATAAATGATCAGATTTTCAGAAGCCCCAGCACTCACACAGGAACCAGAAAGAAGTTTTCCAATTTAATAAACCAGAACCCATACTAGTGCCAATGAGAGCAATAGGAACCTTGGACAGCCTGTGACTGAGATGGCCCAAAGGAACTGAGCTCCAAGAACAGGAGCTCTGCAAAGGGCTAAGTCCTTCAGAATACATCCTTCAGTGCTGCAGCCTCATACTTTGATACAGAAAAATCACCAATAGATACCTTTAGCTATTTCTAGATTATATTAATTAAACCAGTGGATTTTCAGATTGCAAATCTGAAACTGCCATCTGCTCAGCGTTCCTGCTTTCTGAGTGCTTGTGTGCTCTTTTTTGATTCTGCCTAACATGCATTCTTGAGGCCACTGAAGTCAACAAGAGTTAATTGTTAAAGGTAGCCATGGAGAAACTACCTGCAGAAGTTCATAAATTGAGTACCCAAAGATGCTTCATAATGAATCAAAGAAAAAAATCAAGCTTTAAAAACAGCAAAATATATGCTGGTCAGGATTCCTCTGCATTATACTGAGAGGATGAAATACAGGTGAAATATAAATGCTGTTTTGTGAAATATTTATAACAACATTTAAGAGTGCTAAATAAATTGACCTTTTGCTATAGCTGAAGAATTGTAAACTGAAAATAATATCCCTTTTGCATGAGGAAAAATGCTCTAAAAATAGATTTGTTCGAAAATCTGTGGGAATTCAAACTATTCCCAAAGACAGAGAGCAAGTCACTAAAAAGTTTGCTCTAAAAATCACTATGCTGATTGCACTTGCTTACTATGTCATTTTCTCTTCCTGCAATTCATCCATAGTCTTCAAACTTGCAATCTCAAGATAATAATTTTCACAGTGCATGCAAGCAGTATGGTCTGTGAGACTCACATAAGTGCTGAAAAAAGCAAGCTGTCCATTCAGTTGTCTGGTGAGCTGAAGGTTAGTCAATGGTTGCTGTGAACTTACAGTTTTGGAAGTTTCCTTTCAGTCTTTTTTTCACAGCACAGCCTTGAGTTACTGGATTCAAATGGATGTCTACAATTTATTAATTCTTAAAGCATGATTTAATACTTAAAGCTGAGACCTCCAACCCCTAAGACTTATACTTTTTTTTTTTTTAATATGGATAGATTTTCTTTTAAATATCAGATAATACAAATTGGAAACCAGAACTATATCAGTAATTTCTTTTACTTGTTATTTAATATATATGTAGGCAAGAAAGAGAAAGAGGTGGAGCGGACTGGACAGATTATGGGGACTTTTAAACATCTGTTACATTTCCAGAATTCCATTCCTGGTAAGACTTTGAAATGTCACAGCTGCTGCCCTTTTGCTTGTATGATTATTTCTCCAGCTGTGTGGAAATGCTGCAAAACCATTTTGTGACCTGTCACAGAAAATATTTTGACTTAACAATCAATAATATAGAAGTTCCTACTAAAAGGTATTACCCAACTCAGTGTTAGAGTGGATAAAAAAAATATTGTTGGTTCTTAATCATAGTATTTAGAGCTGAGGTGTATAGGATGCATTTTCCCAGCAAAGTTGCATTCCTTATTCTTTTAAGAGTTTACAACTTGGTTCTTAGTACCGCTACACACTTAAGCCCAAGTTAAGGAAAGGGTTAAAAGGTAATTAAGGGGGAGACTTATCCATCACTGGACATTGATTTCTGACTCTGAACTATGTGCAGGGATGCAGGGATAAACCCCTTGCAAATCAGAAAGAATTTTTTGAGCAATAGACTTTAGAAGTGGCTAACCGAGAAAATGAAAATGAATGAGAGGGAAAAGTTATCTAAGAGAGCTGTGAGGCTGGAAAAGTCTGGGAAAGCACTACAGGGAAGTTATTCCAATTGCTTTATAAATACTTCCCCTGATGGTTCTGGGTACTTTTGCGAAAGGTCTCAGTTACCAAACCCTGCAGAGACACAATTCTGCCATTTCTCAGACAGGGCTGACTGACTGCTGGCCCCCTGACAAACTGGGGAGATGCTCCACAATAGCAGGTGGCCACTGAGCCGCCAAGCAAAGCCAGTGATCTGCAGGAGGGTGAGGGATAGAAGGAGGCTTACCAATCTCACAGTAAAGAATTTCTTCCTAATATCTAATCTAAGCCTACTGTCTTTTACTTTGAAGCCATTCCTCCTTGTACTATCACTACGTGCCCTTGTAGATAGTCTCTCTCCAGCTTTTCTTGTAAGCTCCCTTCAGGTACTAAAAGATCTCAGTTAGATCCCTCTGAAACTTTCTCTTCTCCAGGCTGAACAAACCAAATTCTCTCAGCCTTTCTTTGCAGGAGAGGTTGTCCATCCCTCTAAACATCCTGGTGCCCCTCCTCTGGACTCACTGCGATAGGCTGATGATGTTCCTGTGCTGGGACCCCAGAGCTGGATGCAGCACTGCAGGTGGGTCTCACCAGAGCAGAGCAGAGGGATGGAATCTGCTCCCTCACCTGCTGCCCACAATGCTTTGGATGCAGCCCAGGACATGTTGGGATCTCTGGGCTGCAAGTGCCCATGGCTGGGTCATGCCCAGCCTCTCACCCACCAGCACCCCCAAGTCCTTCTCTCCATGGCTGCTCTCCACCTGTTCATCGCCAGCCTGTACTTATATCAGGGGTTGTCCACAGCCAAGTGTTTTCTACCATCTTGTGATACTGCCCCATGAGCTCGGTATATGACCTCTATGACCTCTAAATGTTACTTCAGTCAATCTTCAGGGGAGATCAAGAGGGATTCCTGTCATGCATGCAAGTACAAGAACAGTATTACATACCTTGCCAAGTATACATACCTGGCTAACAACATTAAATACCCGACCTGTTCATTATCTTAACTTACATCAAAATGTTAACTGTGTCTGAAAGCAGTAGGCTAAAATGGACAGGTTTGCAGTTTTATTGCTTGGGTTTTGGTTTTTTTTTTTTTTTTTTTTTTTTTTGAGAACTACTGGTAATAACTGCCCACAGATTCCCATCAAAATTTGGCAAAAAACCCTGATTTTCAGATAGATGCTTTCCCATCTCACTGAAGAATGTCTTTAAGAAAAATCATTCAACCCTCTCAGCAAACTCATGCTTTCTGGCTATTTTTTTTTTCTTTCCCATAAAAAAATGGTTCTCAAGGGTCGGTTCTTTAGACTTCTTCCAGTAATACTTTCACATGTAAGAAAATCCCAAGATGACAGATTCTAGACTGACCAGACACATTCTATGGTTACATAAGATTAATTTCTTAGAAAAACATTGCATTTTCTGTAATTTGTTTCATAATCTGACACATAAGGTCAACCATTTAGCCAAATTTGTGGATGAATTACGTTAAGTGGGGTTTTGCAAGATATTAGTGGGTGAAAAATGAAGCTATTGCCACCATTTTTAAAGCCTTATTTGTTTGAATTACTGCTGAGCTCCACAGTTACTCTTCAGGCTCTATGTGGAGGAATGTTTTGGGAAAATAAAAGGGTATCAGACTCTGAGCCCATGTTGCACTTGTTCAATCTTTCAGATTTGCACCCAAAACTCCTGAATGAGCTGCATTTTCACAAGAACTCATGTGGGAAACATAAAAAGAAGCGTTATCAGAGACCAGCAAGGGAAAATCACAATCTGAGAAATAAGGATTTAGTGCTACAAGTGGGATAAAATCCTGAATGCATTTCCTTCTGTCAGGCTTCCTATGATAATATATAGTGAGATAAATCAGGATGTAGATTCAAGTATGGGTGATAATTTGTCTGTCATTCTTCAATATCCTGCTGATAAATGTGGTTTATCAAGGGATAGACCTTGATTTGACTGAGTGACTTACTCATTTTTCTAGAACCCTTTCAGTATAGGAAGCTGATACTCTGCAAAAAAGTTTCAATGGGAACAACAGCTGGAACTTCCCAGGAAATAGATATGCCAGAGAGGAGACATTTGACAAGCTGCTTTGTGCCTACAGGCTGAGTATTTGTCACAGAGAACAAGTGACTATGCCAGAGAAGAGCAAAAGGGTTTAAGAGAACAGTTCAGTTACCTAAACATAGTCGTGACAGCCTCAAATGGTGTGGCCCCTATAAAAGATTTCAAGACAGACAACTGAAAGCCTTAGGGAATACCCTAGGCATTGGAAAGTCTCTGGACCTGTGTTTATGTGAGTGAATCCCACCCTGACAATCAAATGAAGCAGCAGAAGGGTTCTGTTGAGCAGAGAGACATCTGAGGTGGAAGGACAAGGCCTTGAGAAGACTGTCAGAGTATACCCACAACATTCTCTTTTGGAAAACCTATGGGATTAAGCAGCTCATTGTAGGAGAGACAAGATAAGAGGGGAGAATACTCAAAGGAAAAAAAAAAAAGAACTTTGTTCAGAATATGGACAGTCCAACAAGGGGCAAAAACAGGCACTAGAGAAACACAGTCTGAAAAGGGGATATGAAGGGTGAGGAGAAAAGAGGGAGGTAGATCTAATTTGGAGAAACATGTACAATCCACCAAGTTCAAAATACATTAAGTAACACACCCTGCTTCAGCAGAGCAGTTTTCAGTACTTTTTAAGCAGTTTTCCTTGAAAAAGATAAATCACTACTTTCTGCGGCAATGCAGAGGATGATCTGTTAAAACTTTGCCCCGTTCTTCCATAAGCTTTTGGAAATACTCAGTTTCTCTTTGTCACTTCCATATCACAGCTATCATGTTCCCAGACAATGAAATTAAAAGTACATGAACCTCACAGTTTATAGGGTAAAGGAAGAAATCACACAGGAGGGAAAAAATTACAGGGTTTTGATTTTTCCCTCTAAACAATCCAGTGGGCAAAATTCTCTCAGGAGTTCTCTCTCTGAAGTAAGGACAATTGCAGTGCTGTAATTAAGATGGAAAGATTACTAGTTAACTCTAATTACATTTTGATTTCTACTATTTTTTATGGTTCATTTTTCTTTGAAAGCTATTACTCACTGGAATGAGCCTGAACAGCTGTGAGCCTTTCTTGGTGATATGGGTTAGGAAATGCTATCATTTGAACTGATTAAGTGTGCACGTTCCACTTGTCTTTATCTCATTAAATTGTAATACACAATACACTGTACACACTGGGAAACACACAGATCACATGCACAGGAGACAATCACTTGAGAACTAGAGACACCAGGCTTTCCTGGAGGCCACCTGGGATTAATTCCCATGTAGCACAATACGTATCAGTTTAATACACCTCATAAAACTGGGATTAAGATCTCAGCCCTACATTAAGGCACATGACAAATTTTCAGCTGTTTTAAAAATAAAAGAGAGAGAGAGAGTGGGAAAAAAAATTAGAAGAAAATGCGGGGCACAATTTACATTACAAAAAACTTTCCTTATCTAGGTTATAGAGTCTTTTGCCCAGTGCTCTATGTAGGTGTCAGCAGCCTGTCTCAAAGGGCTGCATCAGAATGCAATTTCCTTCCCCCAAAATACAGATTAAAACCTGCCTAGAAAAAGATCACCAGAAACCCAGGATGTGTTGCACCTCCAAGACAAAATATTTCACTGATGGTTATTTCAATACTTTATGAGATAATGGTTTCCAGTGCAGTTTAAATTTCAACAGAAGCAGGAAGATGTTTTCTTTTACAGATCTCTCTTCTATGATGTTACTCCTACCTCTAGACCACAAAGCATGATAGAATACCTGTGTGCCAACTTTGGTTTTCCTACCTTTCCTGCTGATCTTTGCTGTGACTATTGCAGCTCTTAGATCTATTCTTGGTAAATGCAATGACTCAAAATAATGTATGTTTCCTATATGAATAACAAAAGGACAAACTCCTGTTACACTCCATGTCCCTTTTGGCATTTGATGGTTGATTTGCTGAAGCTATAGGGACTTGTCGAATATTAACAATCTTTAGAGCCTTTGCAAATGCTAAGGCTGTTTTGCCTAAGGTCAGAAATTATGCAAAAACATTTTCCTAATGAAAAAAAATACTTCAAAAACCCAAATGAGTGCCACATATATACATACATACATACATATATATATATATGTCAGCTTATTCTCCAGTGAACTCCACTGAAAATCTCAAAGCCTCATTTAGTTATGCCCCACCTTCCTCTCTCAGCCTGGGTCAGTTGCCATGGCATCTGCACATCTCTTTAATAAAGACCCAAAGCAAGTGTAAGCTACATCTGAGTCAGCTCAGTGCCTAACTAAAATACTATTGCCTAAAACTGGGCACTCCTAGTAGATTTTACCTGAAACAGACTAGTTTAGTGCAGACAATAACACTAGTAAGGCAAGACAGTGCATGCAACAGTTATGAGCAATAAAATAATTCATTTTGCCACTGCACTTGTCAAAGAATTAGAAGCTGTTATAACACCAGGTGTCACAGAAGCTGGTCGCTAAAGACAAAATAATTCACCAATGCACAAACAAGCACCTAGTACTCAGGGTAAAGGTCATGCAGCTTTTTTTTTTTTTTTTTTTTTTTTTTTTTTTTTTTTTTTTTTTTTTAATTTGGCACTGGTTAAAACTTCAGCTTTGTCTTTACTCAGATGTTTCCAAAAATACATGGATGAGAAACAGGTTTGCTAGGAAGGAAGGGGGTGCAGAGATTCTGCTCACACAAGTAGTGCTTATATGGCACATTTACCTCCAGGAAAGTGATGGAGAGATGCCTGTTCAGGAGAGGACCATGCTCGTCTCCAAAGGGACATCTGGGTTTGTTTTTCACCATGTGTGGAATCTCATTCAATGTCCAGGCTTATTATAGATTAGTGATGGAAGGAAAAACAGTATGAGAAACAGAGGCCAACAATTCTCTTTCTGAAGTCTCTGATCAGCCCCTGTCAAACTCCTTTTCCTGCCAATAAAAGCAAAAGAGTGTAGTGCTTGAGTGTGTAATAGTGGGAGTTGGAATTCATAAGCACTTAGAGAAATCCCTCCTAAAATTTTAGTAAATACTAACAATTTTGAACACCACATTTCATGCAAAATAGTGGACATCTATTTTTAGCACAGCAAACTACGTCTTCCTAAAGCAGTCACTATTAAACCCTTTTTGCAGTATGTGAAAGAGAAGGGAAGTTTTGCCTGGTAAATTTGAATTTTTTTATAGTACCATGAATGGAGGGGGGGGTTTGTTCTGTGTGAACAAATGCCTATTTCTTCAGTCATTCACAACTGACAAAATAATAAAAAGTGTACACTTTACATGTTTAAATGAGAGTAGTAGAGAGTGCCTTGGTTCATTTGCCCACACTCCAGACTCCAGTTTTAAAAAGCAAGGACTGGGCACATCCTGCTGCTAATTCTGCTTTGCTGACCATTTGAGTCTGGAGAGCTAGAGGTGAATGGCTGCATCTGGTAAGGAACTTTCTTTTCCTCCCCAAACTGCTGGAACCTCGGAAAATTCTCCTAGCCTTACATGTAGGGGCTGAAGCAGGAAAAGTCTAGGATAAAATCTAACAGCACCCTGATCCAGGACAAAGACACACACACACCGTGTGAACCAAACACTGCCCATTTGACTCTGCCATACCCAAACCTTCTGCACCCCTGTTGATGGGAAAAGCACACATGCAGATGCATGCAGGTTCCTTTGGAACATTCTGCCCACTGGAAGAGAAGAAATCTGCCTTTCACATGAAGTCATTTTGCCAGTGTTTTGAATAGTATTTTCCGCATGTTTTTTCTATGAGATCAGCAGTCATGCCCTACTGTTCCACATTATCAGCCTCTTTTTTTTTTTCCACCCTGTGTTTTACATTAGCAAATCAGCCAGCTCTGAGATCATATTACGTACGTTTCTTGTTTTCTTTTTTTTTTTTTTTCAATTTCTGTGTTTCTCTAATTAATAGGAAGTGGCTCTCCATTAAGGCCTAGAGATGACAAATGGCTTCCTTTCCTCGTTTGTGCACAGCTCAGCTGCGAGCCCATTGTTCCTTGAGCTGCTCTTTCCCAGTGCTCCCAGCCCCAGAGCTGTTGTGTTCTGCAGAGCAAGAACTACTCCAGGAGCAGGACAACCATGTCATGGATACATTTGTCCCTCACCAGCCAAAGCCCTTGTGACAAAATACAAACGTGCACACAGTAAATGTTGACCTGTTAATTCTAGCCTTTCCCAGAGGAGGATTCATCTCACTTGACATTCACCTACTGAAAGGCAGCTGTCTGACCTATTGGGCTGGTTACTGATGCTTCCTCTGTAATCAGTGGGGTGAAGTATTCAACCCATCTGAGGTGGATGAGGATTTTTAGGAGGTTCCTACTTGCTGCTGGCTATAGAGCACACTGAGGCAGCTACTAAATTAGACATTTACTTTCCAGATGACTGCAGTGTTATGACATGAATTCCACTGTACATGGTTTCCTGCACCAAGTGAAGCCTGCTCTGAAGGAGAAATGTCTTCTTTATCCTTCAGTCTAAGACAGTCAACACTACCTCCATTTTCTATTTTGGAGCTGTTGTATGACTTTCTTTTCTCTCTTTCTCCCACTAATGGAACCAGTAAACATTTGACACCAAATAATGTACTTCCATGAAATGAAAACTTTGGAAATAAATGGTGAGGACCTCCCAATTTTTTTTTTCAATGCATATGCTTTTCAAAGTTCAGTGACCGCATCTTTTATAGACAGTTGGGTAAGAATATTCAATAATTAAAATTCTAAGGCTGAGGGTTAGTCTGGTTTGGATTCATCCACCACAGAGTATTTGTCCTGTTCTGTGGCAGAATAGCAACTACAGGTTATTTGCAATAACTAATCTGCTTGGTACTGGTTTAAAAGCATGGCAGGGGTCTATTACAATGACTCAGTTGCATGGCAATAATTTTGAGCTGAGATGGAATTATTTAAGACGCTGAAATATGATGGAGATTATCTTGTCTAAAAATTAAGTTTTATGAGTTGAAAATTTATTTTCTGCAGATGAAGCCTAATGTGCATTTAAAATTCATACTTTCTAAGAATGCTATTAGTGAATTTATTTGCTGCAATATTCCTGAAAAAAATACATAGAGCAGAATTATGTATTAGAAATACAGTCACTATATTTGTTCAGCAAGTTAGAAACTGAGCATTAACACAGAACTAACAACAGGTTAAAAAAATAAAAAGGAAAGGTTGAAATGCTATTCCTATTATATTTCTTAAACAAAAGATTGGAAATTATTTGGTTGTCTCTGGTATATATGATGTTATGAGGGAATGGTCATCTAGTATAGCCATTCCTATTTGCATATTGAAGTCTGAAGATAATCTCAGATTTTTATTCTGGAAACAAATCTCTGAGTTCCACGAGTTATTTTAAAAGCAGGCCTGGAATAGTTAGAGCTAGGTGGTGTCATAGAACAGAACACACACAAAATAGCTGTTAAAATGAGTTTTCATATTGACAAAGCTCAGGAGACAGCAGCCTGTAAGAAAACAGTCTGTGTTACATCCATGGTCTTCTCTGAGTGTTTCCACTGAGAATCCTTCCCTAAAAGTCCTGGCAACAGCGCCCTTCCAAAGAATCTGGAATCTCTTTGGCTTCCTAGCTTTGTCCTCATATCTTGCTAGAAAGTGAGTTGCCTTCCAACAGGCAATTCTAATGTGCTACTTCTTTCTTGTTCTTCCTATATTTAAATTTTGTTATTCCATATTCCTCTCCTGCATGGGCTGGGATTTCCTAAACTGTCTTCTGTGCAATGGAACAAACTAATTAGCCAGCTAATACTCTCTATCCTCTCTATTAATTGGTCACAAAATCCAATGGGTAGAGCACTGGACATATTTCAATTATTGAGGGGAGTAAAGGAAATGGGATGTGTCAGAACTGATACTCTGGTGTCTGGCAGTTAAATGCTATAGTAGCACATGCTGCTGAGAGCTACTAGACAGAAGATCTGTTCCACAGAGGTGTACTTGTAAGCTGATTTAGCAGCTGTGCCTAGATACAGGTCCAAACAAACAAGGATCTGAAAGCTGGCTCCAAATCAACAGCCTGGTAACCATTCAGCTGGTCTTAGAAAACATTTTGTTCCAAGGCTTTAAGTGCTTTCTATTTTCTGCAGGAAAATCTCCAGTGAATTACTGTTATGCCCCTTTCACCCAACAAAAGAAAATATGTGATTTCTTTGCATTCTGGAAAGTTGATTTAATACTGAATCCTAGTTGGTAATTTGGCATTGGTATTCATAAACCCTCACAAATTTCAGAAGAGACTGTTCAAAGAGGGTGACACCATTAGTATGATTTCCATAAATCCCCACACTGATAACTCAGCACATTCTTCTGTGTTTTCTTTGTCAGGTTCTCTAGAAGAAGCATTTTGCAACCACACTTACAGAAATTCCATTTGGTTGCAAGACCTTTGCCCACACTAGAGAAAGCTATGCCAGTACTTGGGCAAAATTATATCTAGTACTGTAAGGGAAGTAAAACATCCAGAAATACTCCTCTTTCAAAAGTAACCAGTGAGAATGACAGGCAATGTCCCCTGAGTTTTACAAAAGCTCTGAAAATTTCTGTTTCTGTTTGAAAAGCTTCATTTCCAAGAGCCTGTTTGACTGATGCAGATTTCATGAAATCACATAGGTTTAAATATTTTCCTTTAAAAAGTGACAGCCATACTGCACCTTCCCCAAGGAAAGCATTTCCTAGCTAAAAGTAATAATTATCAGCAAACCACAGAAATTAAAGGCAAGTTGTTTGAAAACATATATCACAATTGTTAGGGAACTAAAATTTCCTTATTCCCTTTCACAGGCATGTAGATTAGCCTGACAATCAGTTAGATGCAACAGATCCAACTTCTGGTTGAGGAATCCAGAGATTTAAAGGATTTATAAAGTAAATCTGAGGTTTTTAGGTCACTAGACTACATCTGGCCTACTTTGGTAATGACTAAAAAGTGAGTGTTATCATCACTGCAAATGTTTGTGTTCACATTGATGTCTGTGGTGGTTTATGCAACTTGAATGGACTAAGTTTATCTTTTGTTAGAAAACAGTGACAGTCTTGCTCCATTGTCTGGAGAAGGTAGACAGCTCCAACATAAAAGAATGAAGTTAAAAAAGAAATATGATCATAGATCAGGGTGAAAAAGCCCAATCACCAGGAGCATACACAATCAGGACAAATATTCTCTATGCTTGTGAGTCTATTAGAAAAAGTCAAAACAAAAAGGAAAAAGAGGCTGGGAAAATTTCTATCCTTACTATTGTAAGACATGCACAACACCTGGAAATACTTAGGATTCCAATAACATCTCAGAATATAGTTCTCTCTCTCTTTTTTTTTTTTTTTTTTTTCTTTTACAAACCATACTAGTATTATTCACATTATTTTTTATCTGAGCAACATAGACTGGCAAGTACTATAAGCATTTCTGGAAATAGCCACTCAAATTTTGCTTCACCCAGAATTAAAGCATTGGCATTTATTTTCTTGGATTACTCTCTTCCCCAGGGACAGAGCCAACATCAGAGTAAATGTCACCCTCTGAGAATATTAAATGATTGATAACTAGGTTATTCTGAAAAACGAGAAAAGGACACTTAGCTACTCTCACTTTAATGCTTCAGTATTACTCTAGTATCAATGTGTACCACTGAGAAGTAGTTTTGTAAGTCAGACACCAAAACTAGGCATAGAATAGATGAATTCAATGGATCCATTGCACATTTTCTTTGTTTCATGTTTCTTTGTTTCAATAATTAAAACAGTTGTTACACAAAGTAATGGAGAATAACTTATTAAGAACGTAGAAGAAAGTTCTTTATAGAAGGAAGATACTGCAATACTTCTCTACAATATAGTATTTAACTATCTCGCTGGGCTGGGCTTCCTTGAAGTAATCCCTTGCACTTTGTTTTGGACAGTTTTTATCAACAATTCTGCTGAAAACTTCCATTTGCTGCAATGCTCATGATATCACAGTGCAATGAGAGCAGGGCTGCTCAGACCTGCCATGTGCCCATGCTGTGTTTAGTTGTGTCCTCGTGCTCTCCTGCTCATCCACCCTCTACACCTGGAGAAAGAGGTGTCTTTTGCCAGGCTGCCTGTGTTGGCACAGGGCCTGATCCTGCAGAGTTCCTGTAAGCATACACCTAAGCTCTCTAACTTATATAAGATACAATATAAAGAACAAGATTCTCCCTTCTACTTACACATAAAAGACAATTAAAAGTAATGGAAATAGTCTCACATAGAATATTAATAAGAGGAGAGCTTTTGGTTAATTTTGAAGACAGGAGGAGCCACAACTCACTGGAGAAGCCAAGCCCCTACAGAAGAGCCTGACTCTACCTCAGGCCAAGGTGAATTTTGGGTAGGAAACAGGATGGACTCAGTGAAACAGGAAGGTTGGCAGTTACAGAGGACAAAGGAATGTCTTGCTGGTCCACATATTCTGTAGTCAGGCCAGCTGGATTTGATGGCAGACTGCTCCAACAACTTAAAAATTTTCTGCCAGACAATTTCAATAGGGAAATAAAGATTTTTACAAACAGAAACAGAAAAAAATTACCACCCTCTCTGCTTGTCTTTCTGCAGAATTCACCATACAGTATTGGCGTTTGCAGGTTACAGAGTTCTACAGGTTTCTTTCCCTGTGCCAGCTTGCAGAGTTGGGAATGAGAGAGGTGAAGGTGTTGTCAGCTCACTGTACAGCCAGTGGGGTGGGTGAGTATGGGGAGGAGTAAGGGTGTGGGGACAGAGGCAGTATGGAGAGGTGTCACATGCCCAGTAACAGCTCAAGTGAAATAACTGGCAGTATGGCTGCTGACAGTTGCCTCAATAGTGAAAGGTTCTCAAGTGACTGGAATGGGTCACATTTAAAACTTTTTCATTAAGCTGTCTGCATATCCAGGAAAATACAAGTGTTTTGGTTTCACCCAGGGTGTTTTTTTTTTTTTTTTGTTTTTTTTTTTTGTTTTTTTTTTTTTTTTTTGTTTTTTTTTTTTCTCCTCTACAACTAAGAACTAGAATTGGATTTTAGATTAAAGCCATTGGAAAGCAGTTTTGTGCTATAGAGCACATACCATGGCCTATGACAAGGCTGCATGAGTGCAGGTCACCTGTAGCTGCAGCTCTGGCATTAGACTGCTAAGAACTTGCTTAACAACCAAACATGCTGTGGCCGTGTCTTTGAACAGGGCTTATTTCAGTATAGCATTGAAGGTTAAATTTCAACCCAGCATATCCCTCAGTTAACGTTTCCTTTAGCCTTTGATGTCTGTTTACTGTTCCACATACCTGTTTCTATTTTAGGTCAGAGGGCATTTGTATGTAGGTAAGAGTATATATCTAAGAGACTATTTCTGCAGGGATATTATAGAGGGTAATTTTAGGTCCAGGACACATGCTGACAGGCTGCCAGAAGGATTATAAAACCAGTTGTGTGTTTTTCAAATCCATAGGACAGGTTTCAATTAAGCAAAGCTAGGTTTGGCTGTAACAGAAATCAGTGCCAGGTAGACAAGGCTTCTTTGATCCCTCTCCTGCCCCATTCGCCCTTCCCATTTTGTACTTTTGGCCAGCTATGAGACAAAAATTTGCTCTGAACTTGCACAAACTCTTGCAGCATGACGGTCTGTGGAAAGCAGTTCCAAGGTGAAAGGTTCCTACATAGCTGGCAGACTAGACTGGTGCAAGAGGCATGTCAGAAGCTGGCCCACTGCCAGGA
Organism: Zosterops lateralis; assembly: GCF_965231275.1. NCBI lineage: Eukaryota > Metazoa > Chordata > Aves > Passeriformes > Zosteropidae > Zosterops > Zosterops lateralis. The sequence goes on along the minus strand of NC_139762.1, from coordinate 42,303,193 downwards.
AGATAACCTACCAGTGGGTATTCTGGAACTCACTTGCATTAAACAGGCAGGAAGATGCTCTGTATTTTGCCATTGTATAGGTTCTGACAGGGTGCCAAAATAAGCTCCTGAAATGGATGCACAGCGCAGCATCTAAAACACTGCACTGTCCCAACGGCGGTAAAAGGAAAACACTTCTTTCCCTGTTGCTATGTACTTTGGCAGATCTCCCACCTAAAGAATTGTGCTCAAAGTACTCTGGAAACACCTGCCAGGAGACTACTTGGGAATGTTGTTTAAACAAGCCTACCTGCCAACTTTCCAGCACTGTTGACTTTGCAGTACCAAAAACGCGTCCTATTTTAAAACAGGCTTGATGGATAACAGGAACTGGGCCATAAGGATGAAGCACAGAATGTACTTAAAATCTGCTTGCACTTTCTGAAGCTGCTCAAAGTATGTAACTGTCTAATACACAATTTCAATATGTAGCTGTATATATGTTTGGACTCCTGACAGGAACACATACGTAATAATGGTATGTGTTGATGTTGTGTGAGGAGAGGAAGGATATGTTTTTCCTACAGTAATTTACTCTAAAAGGACTTCCACATAATTGTTTTCTGATAAGATGTCTTTTTAAGTGTGTGTACAGTATTTTTAGTGGAGCTATAAAAATTTTCAGGGCAAAGCTTTCATTTGTTCTCAGGAGAGGACATGCAGAATCAGAGCTAAAGACAGTAACCTCTTGCCAGATTTGTCCACTGAAGGGAAGAGAAGGTGCAGACAGACAGAAATTGTTCTTTTTCACACACACAGACTTAGCGTGCACATGTACACACCAGCATGGCCAGAATTGTTAGGTAGTGATGAAAATACAGTCTGCATCATTAACATTGGTCAGTGCAAGACATATTGCCAGATCTTCTAATGAGGAAACTGAATTTCCTTCCATCCCTACTATAAGCATACTTCTATTTTCCCATACTGTGTGTTTATTTTCAGATGTAGGTAGCTCAGTGTCCATTTAGTTAAATTCCCTTTGGTCCCTTTGAGGATTTCAGAGATCTGTTCACGTCTTTGTTCTTGGGCCACTCCTAACACAATCTTGTGCTGGACAACTTGAATCCCATAGTAATTTTCTGTATATGAAGGTCTGTGAGGTTCTTCCACCCCCCTTTCGCTAGTTCTAGTAATAGCCTTAGTCCATAAATTTAGTCTCTTCAGGGAACTTCAGCAAACATGGAAAATGGCTCTCTAAAGGATCATCTTAGGCAAAGGGAGAAGGCTCAGCCTCTCTGGCTCAATCATCCACACAATGCAATAACTCCAAGAAAGGCTGCATCAGAGTTTTGCTGATCCATGGATGTGTCAAAATGCTTACATCTAGAGTTGCAATTAACCTTCAAGAATATGCAGCAAATCAATGAATGTCCACCAACGTGGCAAAAAGTGAGTTCTTTCAAGCTCTCTCAAAACTTTCCCACTGTTGACCCACAGCAGTGAGGAATACATCCGCCACTTGTAATGCAGTATTTTGTGAACTTTAAAACTGTTCTAACCAGCTAAAATCAAGAAGCTGTCTGAAGTGCTCTTTATGTCCAGATAAAAAGAAACTGTCTGCTGTGCCAGCAGAAGTATATAACTCCATCCTGAAATATTTACAGCCTTATTGGGCTGCATTTTTATCCATCTGAAGCCAAAGAACTTTTCCAAAGACTACTGACTTTGTGGGTCTATTTATATCCAGCTTCTATTGAATATCAATGGAAAGATTCTTGTTGACTTCAGTAGGAGCTGGATCAATGGTCATATCACTGAAGTCATAATTCATTAGACAAAAGGCTTTCAAATTTTAGCTGCAGCTACTCTGTCACTGTCACTATCCATATCTGTGGATAACATTTTTGCTGACCTTTCCACTGCAAAGACACCTGTATCATCAGAACACAGTCCCAGCTGTTACACAACAGTTTAGAAAACATTCACAAATATTATTATTATCCAACATTTCATCATGTAAAGTGCTCTTGCTGTATCACTCCATCTTTACCTGTGGAAAAGGCAGATGTATCTCTAATGGCTAGGGCAGGCTGAGTGCTGCACAACCAGCTCCATAGAAAACACTGAAATGTACAGCTCTAATCTTGGCTTGAGGACACTTAGCATTTGTTTTTGCAAGCTTCCATCTCTCCTCTTCAGTATGCTGTCAAGGAGGGAGTTTATATCCTCAAGTCAGTAGCAGACACATGAAAATGTCAAAAACCCTCCCATATCCTTAATCAACAAATGAAATCCATAGATGTGTGGCAGGGACAAGTAAAGCCCACAGAATGCATGCACATGCTTTAATTATCTTTTTAATTTTCTGTAGTGAGATTGACTTGGCTTTATGTGTAGTTTCCCTTTTCTAGTGTAATGTCTGTGATTCCCTTCACTACCATTACAATCTGATAGCTCAGTACATCTTTGCCTACAGTGGTTTCTGTTTGTTTGTTTGTTGACTTTTCTACAGGAATGCTGCAGCATTTGCTTTGTATTCTGGTTTCCACTACATTAGAATTTATTTTCTTCTTTTAAACAATATAGAAACCAAAACGAAAATTGTGTCTGTTAAAAATATTTTTAGGAAGAATAGTGCTCTAAGGTATTTATTTTTAAAAGCCTTTATGGTATTTAAAAATATTTAGTGAGCAGAAACTATATGCAGCACTTTGATATTCCTGCAAGGTTCAGATCTTCGACTTCATGGGAGGAAATTTTGTTTTAGTTATTATGAGCTCTTTTATCCATTGTCTAATTCTTGTTTCCTGTATTTTAAGTACAGGAGACTAAAGAATTAAGCTGATTAAAATCAGAAAATATGTTATTTTAAAAAGCTAAACATAATTTCTGAGGTGAACTGTCCTATACATAGCATTCTTAAACATGAGAATTTTTCAGCACTCTGAAACTGAAATACTTTCTATTATAAGGTATTGTGCTTACATACTCTGAAAGATGCTTGAGATACTTGGCTCAGGTTTATCTTCTATGTGTAATGAAGCCTATAAAGCAACACGATAACAGATACTAAATTACAGCAGTAAATACAAGTGAGAGGTGGAGGTTATATTCAGGGCTGTTTGTGATGTCTTATTAAGTTTATCAAGAATTCAGTTATTATATTTCCCATATTAAATTTTGCATTTAGAAATCTCTTTTCTATATCTGAACCTGCAGACTACCGTGCATATGCAAGCCGTTTCCCTAAAATTGAGCGTCTTTTTTTTCCCCAGAGAAACAATTATGTGGAAGAAGTTTCTGAATGCAGCTGTAATCTTGATAATTTAGTCAGAAAAACTTTCACATAGCAGCACATTGAATTTTTGGAGTGAAGTCTTGAAGACATAGGAGGTTGGGAACTAAGGACTTCTAACCAAAAAGCCCCTCTAATCTTACCACAGGTTTGTGAGATCTGATTAAGAATTATGAGAAGTTCCTTCATTTTATTTGGGGTTGACAGTTTTGCTTCACCAGAAATGCTTTGATTTTCTTTCTGTCTTCTTTCTCTAATTTTAACAGCTGAGATGGAGGTACAAAAACCCAGTCATTTAATTCAAGCAGCAACTAGACCCTAGCTGCTTTCAGAGTTGACTGTACTTGACTTTAGCCACAAAAACCCTATGTCTTAAATACTGGCTGTGCTTGACAACCTTAAAACCCTAATCATAGGAAAAAAGATTCAGCTAGGAATTACAGAGCAAGTTGCTGGAACTTCAAAAATAGTGTCAGATGTGTCTGTGCTGGGCAACTGTCACTGCAAGAGACCGTAGATTTCTTTCTGGTAAATGGGTCTGAGAAGGGTTGCTAGTGAGAACTAGCATGATAACTTCATGACAACTTGCTCAGCATGGCAAAAAGCAAAAGAGTATGGAGCATAGCATCAAGTGTTGCTGATACACAGGAATTTCTAACCCTAAAATGAAAATTCGTTGGAGTTGCTCCAAAGTATGCTATTGTTCAGTGCCTATATGTTGACCCCACAACATTTGAGTTTTGAAGGATGGGAAAAATCTGCACTGGATTTCATGTCTCCATAGCAAAGAAATAAAGTGGTTGTTAGAACCACCTACCTTGGTTGTATGAAATCTGAGGACTTCTGAATATTATATGCAATTTTGGCTGGACAGCTTGAGCCAATTCCAGCTCCCCCAGTAGTAAAAAATAAAAAAAGAGCGGCGGAAAAGAACCTGCTAATGTATCCCCTAGAAATAACAATAATAAAAAAGTGGTATGCAATGATGTGGTGGTATGCAAAAAGGAATGGTATGGCCATAAAAATACAGTGATAAATAGCAGGGAATGATACGTACCAGCAAAAGTAATTCTCTCCTACACTATTACTGATCTCTTGTCTTTCTATTGAGGCCAAGAAGCAAGGGAACAAAGCATGAGACCCAAACCAAAACAGACTTGTAAGAAGCCTTCTGGGACAAGACCAATATCCCCAGCCAGATCAGGTGAGAAGACCACACATATTAAGGGACTAGCTGTCCCTGCCCTTCCATGTACTGTGCTTGTCCCTATCACCTGGCTGTGCTTCTGGTTGTGATCATGGTAGGATGGATGGCACTAAATGGCAGGAGAGGAGAGACAGGGAGAAAAGTAAACAGGCACCAGCACCAGCAGCAGGGGCTCTGTGGGCCCAGGACTCCTCAGGAAGCATCCAGATGGGGCAGCCCCATCTCTCTGATTGTGGCATGTAGCCCACATGACAGTTTGGCGTCTCTTTATTTTCCTAATAGTGTTCAAGCCTTTGCTGGAGTCACAACACCTTGTTCTTCTATTGAAAAGTGCTATTCAGATTCCTTTCCAGCAACTAACTCCAACAGCATCAGCAATCACCTTTTAATTCATGACCACTATCCTGCTTTCTTAAAGTACATTTTATTAATTATCCTGCTGTTTTGTAGTGGTGTCTATTCTATTTTGTTACAGGTGCAGATGCAAAATGTATCAGTTTTATTAATTCACAGATTTTATATCTCCAACAGTTTTGCTATTCACTACACTCTGACAGGCAATGTTATCACAGTTTACTGGGCACAAAATACCAGTCTTGAAACAATTCTGCCTTTTTTTTTTTTTTAATTAAGATACTAATGAATGTGGAAAATGTCTCAAGTTAATTGGTTCCTCTCAGAGGGACTGGAATGGGAAAAGGAAATGACAAGGGAAATAGGTATAAAAATAAACCATTCTTGTGCTCTAAATTTCCTGGTCCCCTGGAGTTTTTCATAAGCTGAAGTAAAGGAAAAACCTCACAGCTGGTGCGTTTTTGCATTTTAGATGCATATGAATTGGAATATTTATGCTTTAAAATACCAACATGATTTTAAACCACCATTTTCTAATTGCAGCTGATACATGCTTCATGTGTTTCTTGGCGGCTTCATTTGGAAAAGACACAGGGACCTCAAAAAGTGTAGGATTTCCTTAGGAAAAAGAAAAAAGCAGCACAGGCTGCTGCATATGTTGAGGAGCTTGCCAAGCCTATGGGAAATCAGAGGAACAGATAGGCCAGCCTCCTTCCTCCAAGCTCCATCTCTTTGAACTAAACTCAGAAACATTTTCTGCCTGGGACAGAAGAAAGTTTTATGTGCCTAGGTAAAAAAGAACAGAATGTGCTTAGGCTAAGCCAATCGCCCAAACTCATTTTCCATAAACAAGGCCCTGCTACAGAGACTGTGTTTAATCCAGTCTGGATGACTTCATTTGCTAAGCACTCCAGAGCTTGCCATAGACCATGTGATTCACCCAGCTTCATTCACTCTTGCAGAGTGGCTCTCTCTTTGACTCTGAAGCAGCAGAAAAAAGGTCATTTATCAGAGCAGTAGGATTAACACTGGGTCATGAATACCCTAAAAGGTATATCTCACCTTCAGGAAAAATCTTTCCAAACTGTTGCATTTCATTGATTTTTATCCTTTTCCCATTATTTTAAAATAATCTCAACCGACTTCCAACATGGATTCACAGAAATTTCAGCTACTGGATAGCAGTAAGAGTTTCATCCCAAAAATAAAAGAACTCCATGTTTTGATTTCTTAGCCATGTCATATTTTAGGACATTACATAACTGCTTCACACAGCAAATAATTTTTGCTAACCTTTATGCATTTCTGGTTTTTTTCTCCTCCACTAAGAGCTCTCCCTATCCATGGCTGGCGGGTTGGAACCAGATGTTTTCTAAAGTCCTTCCAACTCAACCAGAAAAAGCTGAATTTTGAGTCCCTTTATGCCTTATGTCGTAACTCTATTTGAGCTAACTCAAGCATGCAGACAAGTGGGAAGTAAGAACTGACTCAAAGATGGTGCTGGTTTTGACCCTGAAGGTGAGGCTTTCAGATCTGCCACTGAATGTGAGGTGCCACACAGGTTTCTCAGGCTGAACTTCTGTCCACCATACCCTTGAGCTAGAAATGCAGGCCAGGGAGCAACACTCCCTGGAGTCTAATTAAAAGATCCTGGCCGGTAGTGTGGGAAATGCCTCCATGATGAATAGCACTTTGCTGCACTGAATAATCTGCTCTTAAAACATAAAATGGATGTGCTGATTGTAAAGTGGGGATCTGTTTTATTTTTACAGGACTAAGGAGCATTTGCCTACATGATTATCAATAGGGACTTGGCAAAATGCTAGAACTCCTCAAGAGTTGGCTGCAGCAGAAACCAGTGGGCAGTGACTATTAGTGTGGACAGAAATCTGATCTGGATCATAATAGACGTGGACCTCAGCAAAATCTACAAAGCCTGAACTCGTCCTTTGTCTGTATAACAGAGTGAAGTGCAGCAAAGAGGGCCCAGATCTGGAACAGAGCAAGGTAGTTCAGAAATATCCATCATGGTGCTGCACCAAATACTGCTTTAGGTGATTTGACTGCATTTTGTTAATGTGTAATTCATTCATGTTCACAGTTTACACAAAGAGACCTAAAGTATGTTCCCTCTTATTCCTATGCCATTGCCAGATTCTCTTAACAGATCAGGACACCAAAACTGATGCCATGCCTTAAATGTGGAAAACCAGTGATCTCTTTTTAGCGGGAGGTACTGAAACCTGGTCTGAAACAATGTTATTCTCACACTTGGGCCTCAAGTTCCTGGAACTGAAAAATATTATCCAATTAAAAATTTGTCATAAATGACACATTATCCTTAGAAATTTTAATTTTACCAAAAAGAAAAAAAGAAAAAAAGAAAAAAAAAAAAAAAAAAAAGAAAAAAAAAAAAAAAAGGAAAAAAAAAATAAAGGTGGAAGGTTCCAAACAATCATACAAGAGCAAACCTGAGTGTGTGGATTTGGAGGACAAGTTTCTCAGGAATGGATGAGGATGGTCAGCAGATACAGGCATTGACTACTAGAAATAATCCAAGAGAAGCAAGGCACAGCATGTAAAGAACTTTGCAAAATACCAAGATATGGTCAGCTAGTGCTAAGGAAATCTCATAATGTATATTCATGTTGGATCTTCAGGGGGATGCAAGGCAATTTTTTAAGAGGTGTGCTATAAGCTCACTCATAAGTTTTGCTATTTCTCCTGTTGGCTTAGTATTAATATGACTTTCAGACTTTTGAAGCTTTTTGTGGTCCCAAATATTGTAAGCTCTGTTGACTTTTGTTTATTTGTTTATTGCTGCTCAGTTGAACTGACCTAAATTCTGGGACAGCGTCTCTTGCAGAGAGATCAGTATCTCATTTCTCCTTTTGTGGACTTGGCTTTTATTCCGTTTGCTAATCTCACCAAGATTGCCTGTAAATCATTCCCACCAGGGCTGGTTTTCTCATTTTCTTCTTTTGTTTCTAGAGTATTTTACTGTCTGTCTTCCTCTAAGGAACAATTCCTGCAGCCAGGCCAAAGAGCTTCTTCAAAAGGCACTTATTCAAATGCCTCTAAAAATTCAAAGGAAGAAAACAAAATACCCAAACTTGAGACCGATGTACTCAACACAGAAAGAAGTAAAGGGAGTGGGAGATGGTGATACCTGAGGAACTAAAGCAGCACCACCGCAGGGTCCTACCCAGTCTCACAGAACACCAGCTCTGCTGCCTTTGTACAGGTTGCCAGGCAAGAAAGTACTTAGTTATTCAGATGCCCCCTTCGTGTCACAATGGCTAACTTACTTTCTTTTTAGATTTTACAATGCAGACATCAGTACCTTTAGATAGTGCAAAGGACCACGTTCCCCAGCACAGTGGAATTACATACATATATGCATGTACACTTCTTTTGATGACAAATGCCGTCACCAAAATTATAAGGAGAAGCTACAGTTTGGAAAGAAAAATATATTCCCTACTAAAATGTGAATTATGTACTAAATCTATCTCCTGTCACATCATGATTCAGAAGAGTTCCACACCCACAGTGTCAAAGGCTGAGTATATTCTGTGCAGAAAGATGTTTTTTAATCAGGTTTTGCAGGGGGAAAAAAAGCCAAAAAAATCTGTTTGCCTTTTTCACACCTCAAAAAAGGAAATCTCTTAAAAGAAATTAATAACATATGGAAAAATAAAAGACCAGATTTTTTAAGCTAATAAAAATAGTTATGATTCCCAGTTAACCCTGCACTGCAGTAGCAAGAAATATCAGACTTGCCTAGGCAGTTTGAAACTCCCTACTAAAAATGCTACAAGCAAAATTTGGTCTACAATCAGTCCATCACCATACAAAGGATATTAGGAAGAGAGAAAAGAGAGGTGTTTTTTTTTCTTACTCTGATGAAGCATTAAAGCAATGTGCATGAGCCAATCCCGCTCCTCACTGGATACTGAAACTCTGGTTATGGAAACAGCTTTTCAGAACAAACAGATTGAAGCTGCTGGATTGGACCTTAAAGGACTTGCAAGAAAGAACTCCAACAGTTTGTCCTCCCAATTAGTAGTCCCAAATATGTTATCCAAAATCTAAATTTTAAGAACTTAGCCTGTTCTACAGATTGGATTTTTTTTCTCCTATCCAGCTTCTCTTACTGCTTGAACAAGAAAAAGAAAGCAAAAGTGACTCTTTAGGCTAATGATATTTCTTAAGGATTAAGAGGGAAAGAGAAAGACCTACATCTTGGTTAAAATTTATCTGTCACTGAGGTTGTTTCTGTGCAACTCTTGTGAGTCAACCATAAATCAGCCCAGTTAAAATATCATGGTATACATATCATTCCTTTCTACTGCCATGACATTTTGACTTTAGAAAGAATAATGTCAGCCCCTAGGTTTGCTTGGTAATATCTCTTCCTTTTTGGCCTGTGTGTCTCTCACTTTCCCAGTGAGTGTCTTGCTGGTGGAAATTCTTGTCCTTTTGCCTTTTCTCCTAATATTTCCTGTAAATGTCTTTTTTCAATGACAGTTGGTGTTGCAAAATAAATGAGAAAAGTATATACTGTAAAGACCACATTTTAGTTAAAATCATGTTTCTGAGAAGAGATAGGACCATTTCAAATGAAAAGTGAAACTGTCCGAGTCCCACAGCTGGACAGAATGTTGATGAGACACAGAAATTTTAGGAATTGCTGGGATAAGATGAGATGTAGGTCCTAGGCATTTTCCAAGAAAGCCAGAATGGACAACACTGTAAGTCAGAGGACACACACATCCCCACCCCTTTAACCTTTCCAATTTCCTTCATGTAAAACTAATCTGTATTGCCCACAGCACGGGGCTTTTATCAAAAGGACTGAGCAGAGACAGGGTGGGGATCCTGTTATGGCAGGGTGTGTTTCTCTGTAGTTGTAAAGACTCATCCCTCCATTGTATTTACAGGAAAAGAAAATCAATCTTATGAACATGTCCTCATCTTAACCCAGTTTCTGTACACACAGATAAGAATGAAATCCAGACTCCACACCTCCCCTGGGCTTCATCTTATTGACTGTAAACCTCTAGATCTGCCACGTACTCTAACGCTGAGATATTAGTTGTAAATTGGTAACAGAATTCTCAAGGAAGTAAAATATTTATAAAATCATGGATAAATCTGGATCAAAGTATTATCTCACATTTTGAAAGAGTGAACTGAGTTAGGTAATAATAGAATTTTTTTAGCTCGTAGACACTATTGAAGGACAATAAGTTAAAAAACAAATCAAATGCCTACAATAAGTTTTAGTCTAAATCTTAACAACCTTTATTAGGAACATGGAAAGCCATATCATCTTCAAAGCTGCTCCACTTGCTCAGCTTTGACACTGGGCTCACACCCAGACCTCTTTGTTCCAGAGCTTTTCTGGTTTCTAGGTGCAGTAGAAGAGCCTTGAGAGCTTCACTGCAGAGAGGAGGGAACAAGGAACATGCCCTGAGGCTTCAGTTGCAAGAGAGTATTAAAATTGCAGTCCAGGTTCATCCTCTGATTAAGAAGACACTTAATGAATAAACTGGATGTATAAGAGCTCTGGTGGAGTGAAGCATTTCCCCCTCAATCTCCCTAAGAAAATGTTTCAATTTCACTGCTAAAAAAAATAAAAATTGACACACTTATCCCAGTTTGTCAATGGGCTACACCCCAAGTGCCTCACTCCAGCTACACCAGACTTTCTCCTCAAGACTCACCCCAGGTGACCCAATGGGAGGAATCACATTCTCTGTGTCAGTCAGGGCAAGGAGGACCAGAGGACTCTTCCACCAGTGACAGGTTTTTCTGCTCTGTCCCTATGGTAGGAGCTTGCTGAAGGGTTGGCACACACCAAGTGACCTGTGCAGCTCAGCAGCTGCAAAAGCAGGCTGTGTCCCTGCAGAGTTCTACTTAGGTTTTAAAAGGCAGATTGATTTCTGCACCTCATGTGGCTTGCCCCACTGGAAACCTGTCATGGGGGTCCAAATTGCACAGACTTATGAAGAAACAGAAGCCAGATAAATATGTAAAAGCCAGAATGATTCTTACTAAGAACATAGTTCTCCTGGACTGTCATGCAGCCATTGCAGCACAGGATTAACAGAACTCCTTGCTGGCAAATTTTCCTGCCTTTAGGCTTGTTATTTTTGGGTCCTAAAAATAGTTTCAATTTAAAAAAAAAAGTTTTAAAATTTTTTTAGCTCAATACTTAATCCTTAAAAATTTATTAGAGATTTTTTTAACAGACAGGGAAACCAAAGAGAGTGATAGAGAGTGATTTTTCTTAAAATGGTGGAAGAATTATGGGGAGATATCTGATATGAAATATGAAATAATGGTAATTTTATCATTAAGGCTATGGAATAACACAGATAGATATGACCATTTCGAACAGTATATTCTGGGGAAAAAAAAGTTGTGTAATAATTTTCTTAATAATTTATTTTAAATTAAAATTATGCCTTTTTCATATGGTCTCTCTTTTCCATTCCAAAATGAATGATTTTAATCAAAATATGCCTTTCCAATGCTTTTGTTGAAAATGGGTTTTGCAAACACCCGCGGAACAGTTCTGGTCAAGACCAGAACTTTTATTCTTACAGTTGATAGTGCGGTGTTATTTCCCTTCACACATGGAGGGTACAGCCATTAACAGTGTGATTATGGGATAGGGCAGACACAGAATATATTTCACAGTATTTCATAAAGCAGCATTCCTTACCAGAACTTTACTACCCAGAGCATTAGAGATTAAGGGAAGGCAAGGGAGAAGCAACCAGGTAGCTGCTGTAGAGACAGGGACCAAAGCTGGGAGGACTTTCCCCCTGATGCACAGAGCAGTTGGAGGACAGGCAATGTGCTTGGCAGAGGTGAAGTGGCTGCATTTTTTTAAGTGTGGGAGGAAGCTTACATGAAGGTACACGGCCAAGAGGGGGATGAGAAGATGGAGTGTCCTGGGGAAAAAACATGCCTGAAAACTTTTAGCAGCACTGCCTGACTTGCAAGCTCAGCAGCACACTGTTTAGTCCATCCATAGTGCATCTAAAAGCACTGGTGTATATATTAGTGGCAGCCTGTGGAACTCAACCTCTTTTCTGCTCTGCCATCATGTTAGTTAATTGGATGGATGTGTTTGCATAAAAAGGTTAAAATACTGAAAACATTGAAAGCATGCAGTATTTACTAGTAACTGTCAGCCTTCTATCTCCTACAGCCATTTTGCTTCCTCACATACAGATGTATTTACATAATTTTCAAAATGCCTATTATCAAGCTGACTGTTATGGTACCTCTGGAGTGGTTACTGTCCATTATGTAAACATAACACTGCTACAATTTGTAACAGTCCTGCTATTTACCCAATAGAATGTGAAACTGTTCCAAGTGAGCCATTACCGACTGCCACGTAAAGTAAATTCATCTTCAGCTGCTTTTACAAGCATGAGTTGTAACAATGCTTAATATTTCAACAGTGCCATGCACGTCTGAAGTTCTCAGTGAACTTTATTAACATTAAAGAATGAATTTAGAATTAAAAGCAGTCCTGTGTGGCAAGAATTAGAGCTAACCCAACAATTCATAACCAGGTCCCAGTTGAGGAAAAAGTTTAATTGTGGGCACTGACTTCAATGTGGCTACTTATGTGTCAGAAGCTTCACACATGCCCAAGTTCCCAGGTGACTGCAAATCTGCAGGGTCCATGACATTATTTTTTCATCTCTTTCTGTTGGGAGAACACGCTCAGCTTACAATCTTAACACAGGAGGTCTCTCTGCAAACCAGTCTTAATTCTGTAAGACATTTGGTTTGAATTTCATGCACACACACTCCCCCCAACCACACAGTGAGTTCATTCTTTTCAGGTTCCTTGTATTTTGTGCTAACTCTTCCCAGAAGAGCACTCCACCCCACTGCACCGTGTTCTTAGAAGTGTTGGAGGGAGGCAGATGGTAAAGTCAAGTAGAGCTTTTCCCAGCTGGGCAGCAAGGACACAGCTCTGCAGTCAGGCATTTCTGCTTGCTGAGGGTTTGGAGCCTTGAAAGTTGTTAACAGAGAAAACATCTGCAGGTGTCCAGACTAGAATGCTAAAAATCCACATGTGTCCAGTGCAGAACAGCGACATACTGGGGAATAGTAAAAAACCTCACCTCCAGTTACTATTTTTCACTTTAAATCCAAGATTCTGAATTACTAAGATCTTCCATGACCAAATGGTACTCATCTGAAGTGCATTTTCTTATGATAGCTTATTTGGGAGTAATGGAAATGAAATTTTATACTAAATTCACTATGAACTTATATATTAAAAAATGTCCAATGATCCTCTAAATTGTACTGGCTCCTGAAGCACTAAAAACAATGGAGCTACAGCAGCATAAACAAGAAGAAAATTCTGTCTTTTTATTTAAATTAATAAAGAGTCAAAAATGCTCAATAAAATGCTCTAATAATTACAGTGCCTACAATAAATATTAATAAATTAATTTAAAAAATCTCTTAAGATATATTATCCTCTATGCATGATAGCATTTCTCCATGAAAGAAGGCATAGTTAAGTCTTCAAGCCTTTCGAGCCTTTTCACTTTAATAAATTGAATAAGAATTTAAGCTCCAAAAATTAACCAGGTTGCTACTGCTAAGTTATACAGGATTGTATTTTGTTCAGCAAATCTGATTTTAAACCACACCAAAAGCATGCAAATATTCTCTGGAGCACATACAGTGCACAACTGCTCCAAGTAGCAGACCCTGTACAACCTACTTCTGATCAGGGATAAATTTTGAAACTGAAACTCCAGTACCAAAAGTGTTCTCAGAAGTAAATTCCCATACATGTGGTGATGGATATCATATATTTACTGTATTCCCAAAGATGACAGACTACTGAAGGTCTCTATGAACAACATTCTAGGTTCATATGCAATTGTGCCTTCTTACACAGTATGTGGGAGCCAGGTTGCACATGTACAGTGCATTGAGCAAACACTGGATGGAGGATGGAGCATGGACTGACGTGCCTGAAACAGCCTTGCAACAGCTTGACATTCTGTGGGCTGGCAAACCAACTGCAGGGTAAAGCAATGATATCAGGAAAACTCACAGGAAGGTTACCCTTAACCATCCCTCTACTTTATAATATTCTGTTCTATTATTTACTGCTGCTTATAGCTTTTCATTCACCCTGCCGTGATATGGGAGAATGCCATGTCTGGAAAATTGGTGGAAGTGCCAGCTTTAAGAGTTAATGAACCTGGTTCTTGTCTGGCAGCTGGTCGACCTTGCTGCACCTCCATTTAAATCCATGGAGTTAAATCATCCATTAAATCAAAATAGTTTTGGTCAACATTTATGTAACTAATGAAAGCATCATTTCCATAGCCTCTAACAAGTGATACTTACTTTTCTGTGGTGACTGAGCAAAGACTTCCCTAAAGTAAGACTCCTTTTTTTAAAAAGCTGAATTCTGGGTTCCATGAAGTTAACAACAAAATTCTGACTGCTTCTGTTCTTTTTTTCCTGGCTTTTCAGGAATATGTAAGTAATTTAGAATGGACAGACAAGTGCACAGTATTACACTACAGAGTAACATTGATGTGACAGATAAAGATGAATGATACACTCAAAACCAGAGAACTTTGAATATACCTTCTTCTGTAGATTTAAGTCAGGTCCTTCAATATTGTATGGGTGTGGATTATATTTAACAGTTTGAGAACAATCCCTAAGTAGTGAATTGAACCCTATAATTCAAAAATGTGATACAAAAGTGAGTTAGAAATCACAACATATGAAAGACTTGAGAAAAAAATTGATGGTCATGCTCTCATAGCTCCTAATGATAAATGGTGTCTCATGTGCAGACAGAAAATCACTTGCCTTTTGCTTATAATGTGTTTTTCCACTCAATATAACTAATACAGAAAAAGAGGACTTGAAATAGTCCTAATTACAGGGAAATTCTGATCTGGATCATACATCTCATTTCTTTATGTTCCTCTTATTGCTTTTCTGAGAGATACATGAAGTGTCAATTTGAAATTCAGCAGAAGTGGGTGTATTCCAACTCTCCGCAAATACCAGAGGTTTGCATGCAGCTGGGCCCTGTGTATTAGCAAACACAATTATTTGAAACCTAAATGTATGGTTCTTTTGTACTGTCTCATGGAGTACAGCAAAAGACATAAAAAAGGTTTATATTTTATCTTTCAGCATGAAAGGTATTGTGAGACCAGGCAAAGGAGCCTCCTCCATCAGCACAGGTTGTGGGAATGACCCTATTACAGCTCTTCTCTCAGCTCCCTCTGAAATGGCAGTCCTCTAAAATGGGAACAAAAGACGCGGGAAGAGAAGGGAGTGCTAAATCTGTATTTTCTTTCTCATGGCCCATTAACAAAACACACTTTAGAGAGGTCTCAATTTACAGTGGGAGCCAGTCAGACCTAAGAGCACAAAAATACGGGAAAATCAAAGAGCTTTTTAAAAATCTCTTTCTTTCTTCAGTTTCTACACTAACCATGGTGACTGAAATCAAAGAACACAGTTTATGGTACTGCCAACTAAGATTTTGAAGTTAGAAATTCTGAAAATTTTCACTAGCCTTTTATGAGCAATAGTTAAATCAGAATACTTCCAAGGGTCTCTTCCCCATTTGATTTTTTTCTCTGCTCCTGTACTGATTATATAACAATAGATCTACCAATGAAAAGACTCAAGTGACTTGAGATTTTCAGAGCTTTTTTTCCCATGTTCCATTTTGGAAACTAACCACTCATTTCAGGAAGCAAAGGGGAAGTAAAGTTCAAATGAGAACAGAATGAGTTTCAAATGACCATCTCCCAGAAAACTGACCTCCTCTTACATGTGTTTCCATCATAGTGGAGAGATTTACAGAGTCTATTTTCCTTCCTCTTGCAATTGTAAAACTTCACACTTAACACTCAGGCATCCCCATTTCATTCTTTCCCAAATGCCTTTCAGCCAACACGGCAGTTTTACTGCTGCTTTTAACCACGCAGTTTTGCAGCCTCGTTGCCCGGCACCAGTCCTATCTTCAGAAACAGATCGTGTTTCTGGATGAGAAATTTCAAGGGCATGTCACATACACTCATGATCTGTCACTGTGCTTTCTACACCTACTTTGGACACCATGAGATTTGTCTCTTGAATATATATATGCAGCTGGCTTTTGATATCCTCCTGAAAATGCTATAGTTGGCTTTATTTCCACAAAAATCCAGGCATTTAAGTGAGGACTCAGAATTAGAAGCATATTCACTACCTGTATTAGGTGATTGGCCTTCTGGAAGACCTTGAGCACCTCACAGACAGACCCTTAGGTAGATGCAATGTGTCAGCCTGAAAAGAAGCTGCAAGTTTAGGTTCAATTATCCATTTGAAAGAAATGTAATGGAGGTAATTAATTCTGTTTGACTACTCACAGACTTGCAACTAAGTTTGTCTATTTTGTGGGATCAGAGTGCTTGAAATTTTGCAGGACTAGTGCTGAACATCCCAGGGGTAGCATTTTTCTTTCCTGTTGCTGTATAATTACTGAGTATAAAATTAGTGTCTATTTACCAGAATTTGAATTTCTTATTCCTACAAGTCATGCTTTGCCACTATAAAGTGCAACTGTCTGTAATGAATCACGCAGACTTTAGCCTATTAATTTTGCTCATTTAAGCTCACTATTTATTTTTGGGACCAAGACATTTGCTTCATCAGTATACATTAAATCAATGTGCTTTGGATTTGTTGCCTACAGTCTTGGTTTGAAAGCACAGCTTGAGCTTCTATCAATTCCGTTTCTTTCCCCATCAAATTCATTAGAATGAATAGAGGGACATGGCATAACCACTGAATATGAGATTTGGCCCAAAAGTCATAAATGGTTCACACACTCCATCCAGCTGCAGCACATTTCTATATGACAGTTTTGGGCTTGCCTGCATGGAGAAGACTGTAAGAAGTGGCTTCCTGGCAAAGTCTGAAACAAAGGCCACAGACTAATTACTTCCTATTTGTAGAAATGGCTTTAGGTAAATTCATTCTTAAAAGCCTCAGTTTAATTGTTGAAGTTACAGACTTTTCTAAGGAAAAGAGAAATGCAAAGGTAGAGTAGAAAAACTAATTCTTTGGGGTTTTTTTTTGGAAAAAGCTCATGGGCTTCGAAACATCTAGATAAGGTTTACCCAGAAATCACTTTTGTGGGTTTTGAGGCTCCTGGAAAGTGGTTAAATACCTGTGAGATGGCAGAGCAGGCTCCACTCAAGTACTGAAATGAGTCAGTCCTCAGTTCTCATAAAGGCTGAAGGAAAGAGTCTTCTGAGGGAATCTGGAAAACTGCACCTCTCTCCAATAAAGGTTGCTATTGTGTATCAACTGGAACCATTTTTGCAGAGTCCCATGGATAGGTGGCAGTGAGATCCCTTGGGAGAGGTCACACATAGGGTGTCTGCACACGGTTTGAAGGGACACTGCTCCTCAGCTCACTTTGCAGTCAGGCCACACTGTGGTAAATGCTTTCAGGAACTTAAAGAAACCCCTCAAAATGGACTATTCTGGTCATTTTCACCGGTATTGAAAATGAATTTTCTCTCATAACATTTTCTTTACAAAGTAGAACAATAAATAAGAGATTGATTCTGCAAAATACAAGCCTTCTTGTGTCCCACTAGTTCCATCAGCAGGGATAATGCTCTCTAGGCTTTAATACAACTATAAATTTCTCCAACCATGTTGCATTTACTACTAGGATTCCCAGGATTAAGCTATCCAAACTTCCTTATGAAACAACGATCTCCACTTTTCCTTCTTTATCAAAGTCAGCACAGACACGGGATTTCATAGCCACAGAGTCTGGCTCTGCTATACAGCACATCTCCTACAACACCACTTTAGCTGTTAAAAGTGTTGATTGCTACAGCTCCAGGGGCCTTTTCAATATAGGGATAAATGTTTTACATTTTATTTCTGCCAAATGTAGAGAACTCTTTATAGATTGTACAATATTAACTGGAGCTTTTTAAAAATATATATATGATTAGAAGAGAAGCATCATCCTGTGGGGATCCTGACTTGATATCTACTTTTTTTTTACTTTAGAGATTCTGAGAAAAACATATCAATTATTAGGATGAGAGTATGGGGAAATATCTAGGGTTTAATTTTGGAAAATAGGGCTCATCTCAGCTAGCTTTAGCTACCTTGAAGACAGGCAATCCAAGCCAGTCACTCATTCTCTCTTAAGAGAGTTGGGTTGAGTGAGTCTCGGGAGCTGTCTGTCTCTGTTCCTCCATCTCCAGAGAACTAGAATAATTCATATAGATTAAAGGGTAATATTTAAGATGGATGAGTTTAAGATGTAATTAATATGATCCTTGTGCTGAAACCCACTCCTTGCATGAGAGAGAAAAAAGAGTAAATTCTGGTGAGTAAATGACAGGGTCTATTTTCCTTTTAATGCAGGATCCAGTTTCAAGCATCTTTTTTGTATCCACTGTTTCTAATCCATTGTTTAAATGTTGAATAAATGTTGAATTCTTGCTTCCTTGCATATCTAATAGATTTTGCTCCTATATACAAACTGAAAAGTTTCATGCTTGGTCCTGATATTTTGAGACATAATACATTATTATGCATGTGAATAAATATCTGAGAACCAGCCTTCAGGCTGGAAGAGAAATGAAGCACTGCAGGGCTGAGGGAGTGTCCTGACGACTGAGAGAAGGCAAAAGAGAGGAAGACAATCTTAAAGATGCCAACTGATAAATATTTTTGTGACTCTGTTAAGTGACTATATTCACTCTAGAGTCAGATTTGTGCAAGTACAAATCTAGGAAAAGTGCCAAAAAATTATTTCAGTTTGGGGAATTTTTTCTCATGCAGAACACTAAAAAATTTAAAGTACCTCTCCCAAGCTTTCAATTTTCTGTTTCTCTGGCATCTTTACAAACAACGTTACAATATGATAATAGTAGTGTTTTTCTAGCCATGAGCAATGCTATTTAGTTTGAGTCTGCCTGATGCTTTTCCTTCAGGCCAGAGGAAATATCTGCATGTGTGAAGAATTGTCTCTGTTCTCCAAGTGTTTCAGCTGGTCTAATGCGCACAATGGCAAGTTTGTGGTTGCTTTCAAAAAGAGCATGCAGCCACCTCTAGCGTCAGAAGTTACTGTAAAAGACCTGGATCAATGCTTCCTGCAACAAAGGCCAAGCAAGGAATTGAATGCATGTTTCAGTCAAACAAGCAAAGAGTGAAGGGCAGTGCTGGGGAACACAACAGCAAGCATGGAATGTGAAGAGGACTTTGGGAATAACATCCAACACCTGCAGCCTCACTAGCAGACAAATATTCAGTGCTCTCAGAAATGACTCATACTAATTTGGGAGTGTAGAGGACAAGCTTTGACAGCACAGTGAAAGAGGCAACTCTTATTCCATGGAGCCAAAAGGCTGTTCTTTAGCAAACAGCATATTCAATGTAATTTTAATCTCACCACAATCATTTTCCAAGCTCAAGAAAGGAAAGAATCTGTGCATGAATGGCTGATCAATGTCCCCCTGCTAAAAATTTCGGTTGAAGAGTTCTAGTGTCACTCACTGATAAACAGATGTGTTAAAAAGGTCTAATTATTCCAAGCCAATTATGGAAGGAAAAGGTGACAATGGGATGTTGAGGAGGGGGCAGCAGGCATCACTTTCTGCAATTTCTGAGAGCAATGCTATTTCTTAAAAGAAGTAACAGTAGAAAAATCCCAATGAGAGAACAGAAAAACATGTGGGTAAGGTTTGGCAGTACAGATGACTGCATCCAAAACTCACACCTCTTATGATTTGCAGGCAAGCCTGCATCCCTACACTCATTAGAGCTAGAGCTTATTGTGATTTTGGCTGTCAAAGCGTTAGCACTCTGCTGTTCCTGGATATAAATAAAATGACATCACACAAAACAGACACTTCAGATTGCCTCCAGCTATTTTACCCAGTTTCTATTGCTCCTAAAGCTGCAGTGCTGGAGCCTCTAGCAAGGATATTCCTGAGGAGAACACATTAAGAACTGGCATTTCTTCACTGTAGGAAATTCTAGACTTCTTTTTTTCCCTCCTTGGAACAAAAAATTACAGCCATTTCAAGAGTTTCCTATGGAAGTGAGAAATTCCCAAATATTTTGTTTCAAAATAGCTAAAATGACACTGAAACTGGAGACTGTGACAGACTCTTGCTTAATGCCCAGCCCCTAGTGTAGCAACAGGGAGTCAAGGCCCCAAGACTCTATGAGTGAGGCAGCAGATGAGGAATATGGGAATCAGCATTCCAGCTTATTGGCTAAGGTGTCCAGAGCAGGGTTCTTCAGCCTCTCTTTTTTCTAAACACAAAAGCAAGATGGTTCTGGGCAGAATGAAATACTATAGATTGAGGATTTGTGGTGGGTTTTGGTCTTTTTAAAATTTAATTTTAGGTAATTTTAAGAAAGAAATGTGTTGACTTTCTTTTTCACTCAAATTATCTGTAAGTTTCTTGTGTGGATATAAACAGCTATTTTTTCATTAAGAAAAAAACCCAAACCCACAGTTTATTTCTGGAAAATTTCAACAGTGTCTGCATGAAAGCCATGAGAGGAGTTCCAAGCATGATCTCTCAGTTGCTGCACAACAGTCGGCCAAACTCCAAGTGGACCATAGACTACTTGGGCTTCTGGGCTCCAAATGCCTGTGAGAGATCCTGACATCCATAAAAACCCAGAGGAGCCCTGTGGTGCTGAAGTAGTGACTGTTGCTGGGCTCTACCACCTCCTGCCAGGAAACAGCGTGCAATGATGAAAACCCTTTTATAGTTCTCTGTCAGTTTGCTAAGCTGACAGACTTCCAGAAATCATTCCAGATGTGATGTGTCACCATTTTCTGACAAATAAAAAAAAATAATAATAATAAAAAAAAAAATATATAAAAAAAAAGGAAGAAACATGGTTTCACTGGAGAATATCTAACCCGTTCTATTCTTGGAATGCCTAGAAATTGAAATTCTCTCCTACTAGACTTCCTCCTGTTCTTTGACCTACAAGCAAACACAGCCCTTGAGCTAAGGAGACAAGAGCAGCATGCTCCAGTCAGTTAGTCCTCCAAACACATTTCCCACAAATCTCTTATTTCAAGGAATACCACTAGTTTCAAGCTAAAAGCACCTTCAGCACTGCCATACGTGTCACTGTGTCTGCCAAAAATCTTTGCTCTCAGAAACACCACAAAAGAGCACAGATAACAGACCAGCTTATACTGAGAATTCTTCCAAATGCAGTTTACTTTTCAGAATGACTGGGGTTTTCTTTGTTTTAAATATCCCTAAATTTGTCCCACAACTGAATTTTAGCAGATGGAGAAGCATGTTTCAGAATCTTACTGTAGACTGGAAGAAAGTTAACAATCCCCTGACAATCAGGTACATCCCAAAATGTGAGTTTGACTAGCCTAGCTACAATTTTTCTACACAGTTTCCTACACTTGTTAGTAAGGTACCTACCCTCCTGTGACTTGTTAAGTGTTGTGCTTATCTGTTCATTCAGTTCCCAATAATATGCTCGAGTGAGCGTGGCAAAGCCACGGCAGTTTCAGAGACATTAAGTTCCCACCAGTTCCATGAAGGCTGGGTAGAGTCAGGCTATCAGTGCCTCCCACGAGGGAAAAAAAAGTGCAGTGTTTATAGGGTACCAGGAAGTCTGCAATATCAAAAACCCCTCTTAATGACTCCACTGTTGGTAAGGCTTAGGAAAAACTTCCCAACTTAGGCTGTGAAGTCAAGGACCAAAGAAATTCTAAGGAAAATAAGTTTTCTTTTGATGCTTACAGTACAGCTGATTTTTTTTCTAATAGAAGAAAGCAAGATAGTGTTATTAAGAGATGTATTTTCTTTCCTAACTTTAGCAAGCCAGTCTTGGTCATTTACTACTTCTGCTTTAGTACAAGGGTTAATGCAATTAGGAGTTTGCCAGTTCTGGATAGTTACAGACTTGGAGTCAGACTGGCTGTGATAGTCTGTGTGAGAGTATGTGAAAACAGCTTGTGCAGGCAAGAACTTGGCTATCTTTTAATAATTCTATCAGTCAGTCTAACAAGATATCTAACACCTCCATACAGGGAATACTCCATCAGTCATTATCTTGGCATAGCTTCCAGTGAATTTAAAGGAAGCTTTCTAAAAACAATAGATGGCATAATAACAGTAGGATTTTTTTATGAACAGCAAAATTGTCAACCATGTTGACTCTGGTTCCAGGAAACTAGAAAATTATAATAAAAATGGACATTTGTTCATTTTATGAAAGACCATTGTCATAAAGTCCCCTCCATATTTTAGATAAAGTGATGGACATACTCATGCCTTGTATAAAGGCAAGATAGGGAAATGTGGAACATCTTGCATCAAGCAAAATGAGGCCCAGATCATATATTGAAAATACTATTATTATTTAAATAATTTTATCTAATTTGGAGAGCAGAATGTTTGAGTTGCTAAATGTTAAGAAAGAATACAAACCATGCCAAGATCCTTAAATGAATCATTGACACACAGTATAAAATCTGCAAGGACTCAGCAGCAGTGTAAATTTGCATTTCCATAGTCATCCCTGCTGAGATGATCTCAGATGAAACAGTGGGATTCACATATGTAATTTAGTGCAGGAACTATTCAAGCCTGTTCTACTGAAATGTATAGTGTATTCAATTAGTTTTTTTGCACTTTTATTTGCCAAATGCTGATGCTCCTTATATAAAAAAAAATCTTATAACCAATTTAGCTTTATTCCTGTCAGGAAATTAGTATGAAATGACAACCGGCTCTTTCAGAAGTGTTGTCTTGACTATTTTTATGTGTTTAGCAGGATGATGCAGTGCAGTAGAAGCTGTTAGGTCTCAAGCAAAGAGAAAAAGTAACAAAATGGGAATGCTGACCTTGTGCTGCTGTTTAAATCCTTCCTGGTTTAGCAGAATGTATAAATGTTGTTAACTCATGGGCCAATAGTTCTCCACTGCATATCTAGGTCTTGCTTACACAAATCTCATTAATAATGTTGATGTGTCTCTGAAATATTCATTTTGTAACACACATTAGTGAAATATTCATTCTGACACTGGGGAACTGAAGTGTGTAAGTTTCTCATTTTGCCCTTTCTACCCACTGTGGGTGGGTGCTTTGCCTTAGCCAAGGTGTCCAGAGTAGCCCATGTTGTCACTGCTTTGCCTATCCACACCCAGTATCACCCAGTCGATTCCACAATACACACCCCTTACTGCAAATCCTGGCTCAACAGCTGTCCCACACAACCCGATTTTTCCTCTGCAAAGGCATTTCTAGCCCATGGCTCATTGCATGCAAAGTTTTTGCCTGTGCTGTGCTCAGTATATCAGTTTCCTGTCTTGAACAGACCACAGTTTCAATGCTGTTTTTAAACCCCCCAGATGCAGCCACTCCACATCCCTGTAGGTGACCAATCTCATAGTAGTGAACTCCCCTTACTCGTGGGACATAGCTTTAGGAATACTGGTATAAATATCCCATATCTCCTCCAGGTCCCTTGTGGTCCCTCTCTCGGGCTGAGACATCTTAAATTTTGACTCTCCTCTAGGTGAGGTCATGTGCCCATTTGCTGCTTTCTGGAATGGCAGTGGGTGACTGACCAGACTGGCTGGAGGACCAGTACCAGAAGACCCTCCTGCTCAGTGGAATGCTATTTGTTCAAACCCTAGGTAGCTGATAATTTTATCCAGACAGAGACCTAGTTATCCCATTCCAGCTAAAATCTCAGGGTTGGTCTAGCAAGCAGTGCCATGTACAGTCAGGAAGATGAGATGCTGAAACTGTTAGGAGTCAATCCCACTAATAAACACAGTGGAATGACAGAAGATCAAGCAGCTGGTGCAAAGGATCCTGTGCAAGTAATTTTATGTGATTTTACTTAATACTTGAGTTATGTGTCTTACTTCATACTCGAGTTAGCCTTGTTCCCCAGACTGAGTGTTCCAACCTTTCAAGGTGGCTCTCTCCAGACGAAGTGTCTCACCAACCCAACTAGGCCTAGCACAAGCCAGGCAGCACCAGAAAATAGCTTAACTTGCAATTTTTACTGTCTTTTGTTTGCATATGGCAATAAGAGATTTGTGGCAGGTGACCAGATATAGGTTCATGGCAAAGCTGCTCATCAAATTCAAATTTCAGTCTGACCACTGGATTATCCTTTCACCCGGAGAAGGGGGCTTAAAGCTTTATCAGTGTGTAGGTGGCAAATGGAACAAGTGCTTATCGACACACACAGAGCAAAGGTAGAAAATATGAGCAGCATTGACATTTTAAGCCTTTGTGTGAAATGATCCATTACTAAATATATCTTTTCTTTTACATACCGTGCCAGAAAGGAGGATTATGATCAAAATGTCATTTTTAATTGTATTTTCTATCCTTGACTAGGTAACATTTAGAGAAAACTCTGACTCCTTTCCCCTAAAAAGGAGAGTCTACTCTTCCCAGGCATGTTACATAAAATGAATTATTTACAGCTCCATGAGAGAGATTTCTTTTTAATTAGAGGTATAATTAGTGAATCCTTAGTGTCTGCTTTTACAAATGGTTAGTATTTTGTAAATTCTTAGAAAATTGATTTTTACATGATGATTTTAATGGTGGCCATGTAAACCTGAGCAAAAATGAGCTGTTTTGTAACAGAGACAGAAAGGCAGGAGGAAAGTGTATACAAATTTTGCCATTACTTCATTTACGATTTGCTACATATGGTCCCACATGGAGTTCAGTACACAAATAAAAAGCTATTTAAGATACTCCTTTTACCAATGCACATGTAAACCACAGAAATCACGAACAGGAAGAGATGTATACGCTGTGTGGCAGACTGTGTGAACAGAAGGTGAATTCCAGAAAAACCTTTTAAAAGAAAATGTGTCACTTTCTGCCATTCAAGTATGTTTATTTTGCCTCTAGAAAAGTCATAGCTGATGTAAATTTATCAGATTTTTAAAATTATTTTAGGTAACCTGAAAGCCAGAATCCCTAAATTTGGCACCAGTTTTACTGTAACTGAACAGAATTAGACATTTAGAGCAGAATATTTTTATCTTTTGACGTAAGGACAAACTGCAGATGTTTCAAAGGTGCTGGAGCTTTCACATCTCCAATCAGGCGCACTGGTGTAAATGATTTAAAACTCAGAAAGTGAAGCAACCATCAGCTGCATTTGCACTGCTTATATGAACAAGGGATTTTGCTATGTTCATCTGCATTTTGGACTTCTTAATTAAGAAAATTTTTAGAGCAGATCCTGGGCCTCCTTGAAGTTACAGCACAGCTGTTTGTACCATGATGGTAACATAACTGCTGGCACAGAACAGTCTGGCAGCACTAGATTATATTTTAGGGGATAAGTGTAGGGAAGGGAGCTATGGTCATTATTGGTGCTACTAAATACATCAGAAGTTAGGAACTCCTGCAAATATCCTTCCCAATAATTTATAATGTGCAAAGCAATCAAATAATTTACTTTAGCACCAGGCCTGTGAGGGAATTGGCAATATTGTAAAGCTTTTTATGCCGAGACCTATGTGATTTCGTTTGGATTTGCTCAAAAGTCTGACTGAGAACATCATCAAGGTTACTGATGCAGTCTTCCATCCTTTGCCAGCAGCATAAGTCTGGGGCAAGGAAGCATTTTAAATTTCACATTTTAGCTTTTTCAGGAAAAGGGAATAAACCGAGACATCAGGGAAAAAGCAATTCATAAAACAGCACAAAGTAATCTTTGAGGCAGAGCAGTGACTATTGTTCCATTCCTGGAGGTATTCAAGGTCAAGCTGGATGGAGATTTGAGTAACCTGATCTAGTGGGAGGTGTTCCTGCCCGTAGCAAGGAGCTTGGAGCTAGATTATCTTTAAAGTCCTTTCCAACCCAAACCATTCCTGATTCTATGATTCCATATATCTGAAGCCAACATTTTCAAGGCACACAACCATCTACTCCAAACACAGAGCAGCTGTCTCTGTTTATCCCATCCTAAATGTCTGAAAGTGCAGCAAAGCAAGCATGGCCTGTGACAAGGAACCAGAAGGGTAAAGGTTTGCAGAAAAGAGAGGAAGAAGCAAATGGACAAGGATGTGATAGTTTGGACTACTAAAGCTTGAGGGTGTGCTGAATTATGATTTTTTTTTCTAATTTACCAGGCATGGACAGATGTTTGAAGCACCTTCAAGTCAGCAGTACTTCTGACATCAAATTTCAGAAGATAAGGAACTTAGAACCTCATCACATTAATTCTGATTTGAATGCAAACTTTTGTTTTGAGATCTTTACTTTGCATTTCTTTTCAAATCCTGACACTATTGTCAAGGTAGTGAAAATACAGCTACATTAAGGTTATACTTTCTTAAAATTTCCATATGGAGCTAACAGTCTAAACCTGACACAAAATAAAACAACTTTTATTTGCATCATCATTTTAAACAGTGGCTTTGGAATCTGAAGAGATGGGCAACTATTTACAATTTTATGTGGTGTCAAATTCTATTAAGGAAATACTAATTCTTACTGCTTTGCACCTGCAAAAGGCTCTTTTGAAAAAAGACTCTTTTTTAATCTGTCTTTTTACCAGACAAAATGTTCATTGCTAAAATTTCCATTTATGTGACTATAAAACCAGAGTCAGGATCCAATCCATAAATTCCTTTGAGGTAGGTAAATATTTCTTCAATTACACAGAAAAAGTAATGAGTTGTTTAAGTTAAGTGATTTTCCCTTAAAGGCATGTATTTGGAACCAGAGAATTCTTGTATTTAGTTTTGTTCATTTCTCTACCACATTGTATTTCAAACCACTGTATTCACTGAGGATTTACACTAGGTCACATGTGGACAATATGAAAATTTGAGGCAGAAGTTTTTTATTTTCTTTCTTGATTCTTTTCTGTCTCAGGTTATAAACTTGAGTGGCTTTTATAGCTCTCAACTAAAGAAGACCAAGCATTTGTTTGATGGCCATGAAAAAATGCAAATCAAGTTTTTGACATCAATTGCAATTGAATTTTCTCAAATTAGCTTGTCTTCAAAGTCTCAATTTCCTTTAAAGTACATGTGCTATTGCGTTCTTCCTTCCCCTTCCCATCTCAGTCTCTTCCTGGATTTCCAGAAATTTTTGATATTATGTGACAGGTAGGGAAAAGAACACACAGTTATCTTCATACTTTTGTACTTTGAGATCATCTCCTTCCCCTTTCTCCTTGTCTGCTCTACAGAACTGACCAAGAACAGCTTGCTTGGTTATGGCTGACATGAACAGAGGCTGAACTCATGTTCAGCATTACAATAATTGGAGATTGCTCTTTCCTCTAAGGTGTATTTGTATTCTCCTATCCATACACAAAAACACAGCTTTGGGTGCCTGACCAATAACTTGTCTCTTCCATTTGAAAATCTTACGTGTTCCAACATCCCCTTTTAAAGATATTTCTGTCCTTTGCTGGCCATCTCATTCCACTTTTAAACAGAGGGATATGGCAAATTTATCTCAGTAAGCTGTGCTTTGGATACGTTATAGCTGAATAAGGGTTTCAATTTTTCAATGCTTACAAAGCCTTATCTCTTGCAGCTAGAGCCTATTTGAACATGTTGAGCACTTGGTTATTTCCACTGACAAGATCAATTTGGTACCAAATTAGAAACCATCGAAGCTTCAGTAGTTTGAACAAAATGAGTGCTGAAGAGATAGACCTTGTATTTGTTGAACTCAATGCAAAAACATTCTAAATCCTGACCTGATTCATACTCAAAATACCATCAAACTTTATGAGTCAGATTTTGAACTTGTTCAACAATGTGAGAGAAGCTTACTAACCTCTTAGAGAATTTTTCATATTGCAAGATTGATGCTAAACTTGAATGTCAAACCTCAAGCCACTCTCTTAGAAGACTAGCACAGGAGTGAGTCCAAAGAAGCTGCAAAATGTCAAACATTTTGGGTGTTGGGGTTATTTCAAAACACTGAGTGAAAAAACAGCAGAAATTACTGTCCCCAGGGGGCTGTTCTAACTTCCAGTGTTGGAAATATTATCAGTACAGCAGGCAAAGGACTTGGTGTGTTTCAAGCCTGAACATCAAAAAATGCAAAAGAAAAATTAAAGAAGTAAATTTTTAATTAACCAGAAATATTTGCAAGATGGAGGAGAGGAACGGGAAAATAATTTGCATTTTGTGGAGCATGATTCTTTCTTTTAAAATTTTCTTAAAACATTTGTTTTTCTAGATAATGAACTCTCCCTTTCTTCTTTCAGCAATATTCTGGACAAGTAACTCAAGTCCAGAGCTCAAGTCAACATTTTTGTGCTCAAGTCAACATTTATAAAAAATGGAATTTGGGTGTCTGTACATACAGGTATATATATATCTGTTCCCAAGAACTTAAGTGTGATAAGGATCTCACAGTGATTTTTTTTGCCAATGTACATCCTGTATCTTTGAGCACAAACAGGTACAGCTAGTTTTTTTATCAATATCATTTGCCTGAAAATTTCTGGAGCAATGCTGTAAGAATGTGCCTGCACTATCAACAGCCTGAGTTTTACAAAATATATAGTAGAAGTATGGCTATGACCGACACAAATTGCACCACTGCTCTTGCTGAGGGATTTCTGCAAAGTACTTTTTCTCATGCATTCTGACTTCACCCTGAAATATTCTTTAGGAAGGGGCCTCTTTCAGAGGTGCTGATAATCCCCAGTTCCTCTGAAAGTAAGTGAGTTAGTGAGCTTTTTAAATACTGCAACAGCATTCTAATATTTTGAATGCTGCCTCAAACCATACCTATCTCAGCTGACTGTTTTCTGCTCTAATTTGGGATTTGGCCAGAGCACAACATTCACATCAGCCCTATCTTGACATCAACAGTTACTTACGTTTCTTCATTATTCCACTTTTACCAGCTGGCCTATTATATTGTATTATAGCATGTCACAAGGGATTGTCTCAATTACATGAGGTTATGCTACATCTGTGACCATAATGTAAAAGTGGGGTTGGGACAATGGTGTTTTCTCACAGCTCTGGCTAAGTAAAATGGCAGTTTTACAAGAATGGGTGCTGAACAGTAAATTAGAAACCTAGAGATCCCCTGATTTGTAAATTACTTTTACAAGAATGAGTTATGTTGCCACAAATATACACCAAGCAAATATGCAGTTAAACTGCTTGAGCAAGTCAAGGACTTTTTTCTCTTATCTGTCTAGTGGTGCTCTGGAAGCTTTGGCTTAATGTTTGAAGTTGAAAAAAAAAAATCCTTAAAAGCACTTCAAATATTCCATTGTGTAAACTGCAGTGAAAAAATGTCTACTTCTAAATGAAAGTATCCTGACAGGGTGGGCAAAAAAGTGCTCAACCTCTGTATTGACTTCATGTCACTGGAAAAGCAGTCAAATTCTCTAGGCAGACAAATCCTGAGCCAGGATAAAATGACTGCACCAAAATATTTCCCCTAAACTATATAGGGGCATTTGCAAAAAAACCAAAAACTTCAACAAATCTGATTTAACTGATACCAGCTAGGACTTGCTCCAAAAATCACTGTTTTCATTCTATTTTACAAATCATGGAGCTGTACTCGTATTTTGTTAAGGTGTGGCTCATGCAATAATACTTTTATGCCCGTAGACATTACAAAACAATATAAAACATTTGGTGAGAGAAGCAAACACCTGCATCTTCTGTGATTGTGGGTACAGAAGAAAATGGTATAACACATAGGAGCATACTGTGGCATTTAGTCTGCTACTATTCAACTGCTGCTGTGAAGGGAGCTTTTGAGAAACTAAAACAATAATGTTATTATTGTCACTAAACAATGCTGCTCAAAGAGTCAGTGCTATATATAAACTCCTAAGAATGTTTTCATCAAGCTGGGAAGCCAAGTCTTTGTGAGGCTGAAAAGAAATTTTAGTTCATGAACAAGTGTCCATTCTGCACTGCATTCCCCAAGGGTTAGAAAAATAGCAGAAGGCTACATATTTTATAGCATATCAGCATTTTTTTTCATATACGGGACTAGAAAAATGAAAATATATCTTTGTTTTATATGGATTTTCTTTAGCCTTCAGACTAGTGAGCTATTCTTCAAATGCCTCTTGCTAACAAAGACTTAACATTTACCAGAGGATCGGGCAAATTCCTCAGGCATTAGAAGCATGGTTGATTAAAAAAGCCTGTATTTTGTAATTAAAACAGTGCAGCTAATCCACAACTTGAAATATTTTGGAAGCATATCATGGGGTGAACAATGCAGCTGTCAAGTAAAGAAGAGCTTTTCTCATAAGGGATCACTTCACAATACAAGCATCTCCAGATCCCCTCGAGCTATAGTGCACTTCTGCATAGTTGAAGACTTTTAATATTTCTTAATAGCTGATATAAATCACAAAATTTCATAACAGTGCAAGGTTTCCTAGCATTGGTTTTACACTTACAGAGAGCAGCAATTTGCTGTGTTATCCAGCTAATGCTTACATGCAAGTGGTTTTGATTCAAACAATGTAATTAAGATGGGTTTAATGTATTACTGGTCATCCTTTTGTAAGAGCTTTGCTATTCTATATCTAAGTGGCTTAAAATGTTAAATTATGTGATTAGTCATGACAGACACATTAGGAGTGGAACCCCCAAACTGATATGAAACACGCCTCAAGGAACCAAATATGGGGAACTTAATAGTGGGAAGGCCCCCTTTCTTTTTCTTTTGTCCTTCTGAGTGACATGGTCTGCTTTCCTCATATCTGTACTGCTTGATCAGAACAAGCAAGTCTCACAAAATATTTTTGGCAGCCCCAGTAAGAGCATGTGCTATTTTACAAGCCTTAACAATGTCAAGGTATATTCTTACATCGATTTTCAGTCAAGAAAGTAGTAATTGACTATTATTCACAACATTTCCCCCCACCCCCCAGATTTCTCTTACTTCTGTCAATAAATATGTTAATCTCTCTCAGTTATGTTCCTCTCTATCGAGCATGGAGGAAAAATGTCTTGTTTGCTCTAGAGGAAAATAACAAGGATACTTAATTTGAGTCAGGCATTTCAGAACCCATGGCTGGGGCCATGATTACCAGGGAAACGACTTCATCCATGACTGCCATCAACTGTAGCTCTCTCTTTTCACACTCATTCACTGCAGGCCAAACGTACCACACTGGAGGCACTGAATCCTGAGGAGCAGCCATTACCTCCAATGTCCCTCCAGCAGTAGAGGAATCACAAGTGCTCAGCAGCACCCTACAAAGCTACCAGTAGATGCTACTTTGTCAGCTCTCCTCCTTAAGTTGCATCAGCCTTCAGAGACCCTCAGACACAAGAGGAAAATGACAAGAGAGTCTTACTGCTCACATGGAACTAAATTCAAGAGATAACACATGACTAGGAAGCTCGTCTAGGCCTTGCTGGAAGAAGAACAAATTATTCAATTGTGAATTGGAAAAATGGTACAGTGCAATTTTTTATAGATTTTACTTTCAATGTCTTTAGGCATAAAGACTAAAGAAAGAAAAATATGGGAGATTTCCTTTCTATTATCTCTGTCCTATGAATATTTATGGAACAAACTACAGCTGACATGTAGTATCTGGTAAGAACTCTGTATTTAAACTAATCCATGTAAATTACATGGGCTCTTCACAAAGGGCTCATTGCTGCTTACCTTTACCTCCTACAGAAGCACCTCTACAGGTATTCTCAAAGCACGCAAGAGTACAAATGCACATAATCAAATTGGATCACACTAAGGAGATTATGTCTGCATTGATTGAAAGGCACTACTAAATCTGTTCAAGATTCCTACAACCCTCCCGAAGATGTGAACACTTTTGCTGAGAAACCTTCCCTGCATTCCCAGATATCTTCTTGGTAAGCAAGGTTACAAAACAAAAGGAATGCAAAATATTAAGCTGATGAAATAGGGAAATATAAGACAATGGATATTTCTAAAGGAATAACACATAAAAATTACATAAACACAATAACACAAACAAAACACCAAGCTCTTAATTGCCATTAAATTTAACCGAGCGCTTTAGGAAAAAAAGTGGCTATTAAATTTTTCCTCAAGATTACTTTTAATCAATCCAAAGCCTTAGTTCTTTTAAAGTATCACAAGAGAAACACAAATTGCATTGCAATATTTCTGTAGAAAGATAAGCATGGGAGATCTTAGTATCAGACAATGGAAAACCTTAATTGGTGTTTATAGCTCCAGTAGAAGACAATAATTTATCTATCTTGGATGTTACAGAACACACACTGGACATTTCCTTCCTTGGCATATTTGTGTGTATGCATGCTTCTGCACATTATTTTGATGACGTTAAATAAGAAATCCTTGTTTCAGAAAAAATGAAGTTTGAATACATAGACACATCTGTGAGAAAGTGACAAGAGGCTGGTGGTTGTTTGCAGAGGTCCTCTCACAGCCAAACAAACTGCATCATGATGTGCCTGCTTTCACATTACTGTGGAGACTACAGAGCCAAACTCTGACATCCATATTTCCTTTTCCTCAGGAGGGGTGGAAAACTGTTGGCCTTAACCCACTTAAGAACTGCTGGCTGGCCAGGGTCAGAGGCTGACTGACTGTTTTAAGTACTTGACTCAGTACTCAGCTACTACACAGCCCTTTTATTCTCTGCTTTGTCTTTTCACTGTATTTGTTTCAGAAGCTGGGACTTGAATCCTTGAACTGTATGAAGCCACAGCAAGCTTTGCTTTTGGCTCCAGTGGAAGCAATATCCCGTGTGATTGCACTGTGAGCTCCATCTCCCTTTAACTCACGTGTCAAGACATTTTTGCAGCTCTACAGAAAGTACTGTAATCTTTAAACAGATGCTTGTTGTAGATAAGCAGGGAATGGCATACTCTGTGCTGATTCTAAATCAAAACAGTGCTATCTCTATGAGCTACTGAAAACACTTTAGTCGTCTTCACCAGGCAAGAGCAGTGCAAGGGATGCTCTGCTGCTAGCCTGAAAAACTGCCAGCCATTTGTTTTGTAGAGCCAATATTACCTGTGGTTCTCTTGTAGCAGTATTTGCAATACACAAGGACAAGGAATGGAAAAACTGAGACTTTTCCAAACATATTCACTGTTTGCTCATTTTAATCCCTGAGAGCCATCAAATAAAGAGGGTTTTGTTTTTCTCTCTGATTCCAAACTTGCTTTGTTTTTAAATTAAAAAAGTGTCACTAGTTCTTCACTCTACTCAAACCCAGTGACAGCTTTCAATGCATTATTTTAATTAGGCTTCCAAATTTGTTCATAAGCTGTCCAGGTCGCAGGGAGAATTAAAAACAAACACTGGTAATGTATTTCTGCATTACTCCTACAGACAGCTATATTTGACTTGTATTCAGAAGAAAAGCTAGCAGGATACACATGATTGGAAAGGGCATCAGTGAAGTCTGACATTGGTTAAGCTTCTGGAAGCTCTGCTCTGAACTCTGCAGTGCCTCTGTTACTTTGGGATTTGTACAAAAGACACAGGCTTAGTAACTCTCCTACAACACACAGGTATTGGAAGTGAAAAACTCGCCACTAAACTGTATGAAATATTTATGCGAGAATAACAGTTGTGTTTTCAACACACACAATAGATTCCTCAATCCTATATACTCCTCAACACCATACATTAATGATACATCATCTACAGATTCCACAGTTATCAGTAATTTTATACTAATTCTAAAATTTACCCCTCCCTATGCTGTCACATCCACAAGTCAAGTTTCAAAGCAAGGACTAATCTATAACTTCCTCTCAGCTTTTTTTGTAGAAAAGGGAATGCAATAATCATTCTGAACCTTCCAAGAATTCTAGATTTTTTTTTGCAGATTTTTCATCATTTATGAGACCAACACTGGTAACCAAAACCCCACAATACTTTGTCAGTTTTTGCCCTCTCATGGAAAAAACATGACAAAAAACCCAGGACATACCATGATTCAATGGATATATTAGCCAGAGTTAAGCTCAGACATCCAGAGTTTATTAGTGATTTCCCAGGAATCCATCCTGATATTCTAATATTAGCTCATCAGCAACTCAAGGACAGAGAAAGGACAGCAAAAACCAAAACCATACAAATACTTTGATCCCTTCCTTAATTTTCTGTGCAAGAAAAGTAAAATGTTTTCAAATTTGCTGACTTCTTAAGGTATGTTTAAAACACTAAATCAAAAAAATACTATTTACTACAAGAGAGATAAGAGAGAATTTTGGAAGACAGCTGCCATCTGTAGGAACAAGCCATGTAAATTTGTGGACCCTAACTATGAATTTGCAAGCTTGCAGGTGTTTGATGGCTTGTGAATTTAATTTTAACACTGAATTCCATACGCTTTAAAAAATCCATGTATAAATACCTTTCTGCTAACTATAACATTCTTGCAGGGTGTTATGCTGTAATTTACTACTGTTCACACTGATGCCAAATTGCTTTCACTTAAAAAGCACCTTTGCTAAGGCATAATTTCTGGTACCTTTGCTTCAGAACTTTGCTCTCCTTTTATGTGCACAGAAGGCTTTCACACAAGGGTGACTGCCAATACCTTTAATCCCAGTGGTGGTACAGGAAGAGAAATGAGATTCTTCTTCCCACTCCCCCAGGCCGCTCTGCAGGTTGGTGGTTCTGAAGTGCAGAGGCCTCGTATCAGCTGCTGCACATTTTCTGTGGAGCAATTAACTGAAGAGTTCACTGTACAGGGCTGCCAACCAGGATCTTTTACAGAATCATAGAACCACTACAGTTGGAAAGGACCCCTAAGATAGATGAGCCCAAGTATCACTTTTCACAACTGTTATAGCAAATCCCTGAAAACTGCAATCCAAACTAAGCTACTCTAGTGCCAAGTACTGCATGAAGTCCTTAAAACCCTACTAGAGCAGCAGACTATGTTTCACACATGGGGTTCTGAGGTAAGACTAAGGGCAATTACTTTTTTATAATTGCCTTTTATTCTCTCCCCATTTCTCAGATGCTATTGATCTAGATACAGAAGAGACTGAACGCACAACTGTACTTCACTGGAAGGTGCATCCATAATTTTGTTTTTTATTTAGAGTTCGTCTGAACTAGAAAAGAGGTTGTATTACATTTTATACATTTACATACTTCTTTAGAAGACATCTGAGTTTTTTTTCATAATTTTTTTCAAGCCTGAAAAGTGGCAAATGTTTGCATTTTCAAATCATATACAGATACAGCCTGTACAGTAATTTCTTGGTATTGACTGTGAAACAGTAACCACAACATTCAATTAAATAAAAAAGTAATGTTTCAAAATGTATTCAGCTTCACAATTCCATTACAGCAAAACTACATTGACTTTATCATTTGTCTGCATGATTTCTCATTTCCTACAGTGGTATTTCCTTTTGTAATGAAATAATACTGCTATTATTTTCTCACTGTAACCTAGAGATCCATTTTACATATAAAACATAGAAACAACTCTGGGTTTTGTGTTCCCTTGTCAGTGAACATTCAGGATCACCAAGTTCACCCAAGTCATTCTCTGCATTTCTGTTGTATTAAATACAAAGAAGTCTTTGTAAAGAACTAGGAAACATCTTTTTTATCATAGAATATCTTGAGTTGGAAGGGACCTACAGCAATCATCAAAGTCCAGCTTCTGGCCCTGCACAGGACAGTGCCAAGAATGACATAATTTTTATTTCTTGTGAAAAAAATAATTTATCAAAGAAAAATAGCAATGAAATTACTGAAACTATTCTACTAGTCACAAAGTTTGACAAAAACTTTTGATCAAATCCTTGCAGAAGCATCAAAAATATTTAAAAGTTCCATTTAAAATACTTAGTTAAAAATTAGAGAGCAAAGTAGGACTAAAAAGGGATTAAAAGCATTAAAAACATTCACAGACCTACCCTATAGGCATGGGAAATACTAATATAATAATGCATCCTGAGGATTAGTCCATAAAAGAAAGTAGTAGTCAGAGTGTTACTTAAATACAATTGTTAAGTAAAAAATAAATACCATTGTTAATGATCATATTTTTAAAATAAATGATATATTTTTAAAGTAAAAATTTATACCTTACAGCACACAGCTCTAAGAAATATATAATGCATTAATACAGAAGTATTTAGTTATTCATCTTGTAAAAATGGTTTCTATTTTTTATTATTAGGAAGTACTAAGTATCACTGTAGATGAAGGAGTTACAGGATTTGCATATTTTATTAAACTAAGATTCATAAGAAATAACACAGATTTGGAAACCTAGAGAAGGGAATTGGAATACAAGGTTAATAATTTTTAACTTTAATGCTATCAGGAAGAAATAAAAATCTAATTTTCATGAGTCTACACGTTGTCTTTCAATTTTGAGATCTCATTCATTTTTTAATTTTCCCAATCTTGAAAAAAGAAAAAGAAGTATAGTAGCAGGAATAAAACAGAGCGTTTTAAGCAGCAGGGGGTTTGAGAATCATACCTTTTCATTAGATTCAGTTGCAATCAGAGTACCTTAAATGAAGATTAGCCCTTAGCAGTCAATACACCATCTGTTCCTGGGATACTCAGGGTCTGATGGTCTGATCACGTATTTTAATGTGTATTAACTTACAAAGGCCACTAAGAGTTTCACATCTGCTGTAAGAAATGTCTTTAAAAAGAATTACTTTTGTCCTTTCTACTTTCATGCTAGGTGGCATAACAATGAAAAGAATGAAAGGGAAAAGATACTTTTTAGGGCAGAAATTCTATTGGGAGATAGTTGCATATATGCAGGGTCTCAGCAGGCAGCCAGAATCAGTAAGTCTTCGGAGAACTCTCTGCTGCTGGAAGGAAACTGGTGCAGAGAAATCTGTTTGCGTTTGAGCTCACTTAACATAAGTGAAAGTAGCCAGAAGATGTGCTTGTGCTCTTGCTTCCCTCCAAGACAGACGATTCTTCTGGGCTGACAGGATGAAAGTGCTGTTGATTGGCTTGGACAGGGGCTGTCCTTCAGTCAGGACAGATCTCAATATCAGAGCAGAACCGAGTGAGGCAGCATAAAGAACCAGCACACTGGGCTAGAACCTGGTCTTTTTTATGCTCTATGTTGTTGAGATTAAAATGCTCAGCAGGAAGAAGGAAACTTTATCTAGAAGTACAGGGAAACATAATTACCCCACCACCTGTAAGGAGCCATCACAGCCATGGCTCTGCCAGTGCAGCAAGGTCGTTGGCTGCAGCTGCCCCTAGAAAGTGCTGAGGAAGGCAAAGCAGAGCTCCTCTCTCCAGCAGCTGCCCACAAGGGTTAGCAAAGTTTGATGTCACGAACTCCAATCAACTTTCCCACGGTGTCATTATCTGCAGGCCAGTTTGGAGGTGCAGCTTGATGGAATGCACAGAGGGAGAACCTCTAACAAGAGGAAAGCTTGGCTGCAGACAAGCTTGACTCTGGGCTAGAGGTCTTCTACCCTTTACCCCAGTAGTGGCAGAAAATAGCAGTAGGCATAATTTTTGCTAAAGAATCTAAATTATTTTAAGTTCACTAGATTTCATTTCCTTGCACTCACTAGGGTGATAGATGTCAGCAGCAATAATTTAAGAGATAGCAGATAGAGCAAGAGTGTCAGATTACATAAAAGCAGTTAATGTTTCCTTAGAAGCAGAAAGTTTCCTTCCTTCACACCAAATTAACTCAATGAGATTGAAAATTAAAGTAAATTAATTTTCCTTATTTTAAACAAACAAATAAATCCCTATTGACCTGTGAAATACAAAGCACAACAGGCAAAGGTCTGATTTAAGCACTACTAGGTAATTAAAAATAAATGCAGAAGCTTTCTATAGGCAACCACAGGAAACGTACTACACTGTCTTTACAATGGGCCTGGCTATATGAACAGGGATTTAATTGGTAGCAATTATTTTCACAAGCTGTTAATTGGTTCCCATTTTTACTAAAGGCAAAGGAGGCACTGTATGAATAGCTGAGTTCAGAAGTATTTATCAGGAGAAAGCACTAGCTATGATATCTGAACTGTGAAGATAGTGTGTTTTCTATAGGTGCTTCACATAGCAATCAATAGGTGAACAAAGAAAGTACTTAGCTAATCCTAAGGCCCAAGTGTCTGGGTCAAGAAGCAAGTTCTGTTTTAAAAGTTTTCTCATAAATGTCCTGAGCTGCAATTACTGATATCATAGAACTGTTGGTGACTCACAATCCACTTCTTCTAAATGACTGACTCTGCAATATCAAAGCAGAGATTCTAAGAGTCTCAAGAATAAAGAAGCTACCACTTTCACTTCTGTGAAAGTTTGAGTGCTTTTAGCCTGTTTTCAGAACCCCATACTCTACAGATAAGCCTGGTTGATATGACTCTTCCTGATTTCTGTCCATGTCACGTAGCAGAGTAGCATTATTTCAACACAGAAAAAAATTAAAAGAGAAAGGAAAAGGTAGATAAGTAGTTCTCTGAACTACTCCTTTTAATTTTGATTAGTGTTACTTTTTTAATTTTGATCACTGTTATGATTTTTTTTTCTCTGTGAAAACCTAGGATTTGTACAACCAGCCACAAAAATCCTACTTTGAGAAATCACATTTCCTCTAACTTCCCCTCACATCCTGCAGAGTGACTTGAGGATATTTTTTGTGCAAATACAGAAATGCTAACACATGTGAGGGCTTTGTCTCCTTGTTTCCAGAAAATATTCTAACACATCCCTCCACAGCTAGGGAAATCTACCGAGGAAAAATAGAGTGCAGACCTGAGATCCCAAGGTTGTAGAAAACCTCACATGTCTTTGCAACTGACTTTGGAGTTGATTTATAGGCTGTCACCAAATCAGTGGTCAGAAGCGGACACAAAATGTCTTCTGCAAGCTGTGATTCCTTATTCAGTATAATCTCTTCTTCATTTAAATTCTATTGAACCAAACAACCCAGGATTTCCTCTCCCTTTGTTGGATGGCTTCCTGTTCCTGCAGCTGCCTTCTGTGATGTCAAAACATGAGAGTTAAGTGTTGCCTGAGGATTGTGTTGCCCAAGTCCACCAAAATAAATCAGATTTGAGTATTTAATCCTTTTAACATCTCTGAATATGTGGGTTTAAATAGCAAAACCTTCTGTAATGAGGCAACTCCTCCCCTTCACCAAACAACTTCATGACAAGTAAAGATTCAGTATGACTTGCCTTGAATCTTACATGTTCCAATATACTGAAAGTTTCCTGTTATCTTTTCTCCTTTACTGTAGCAGAGAAACACTTTTACTGCATCAAAGTCTTATATGAGCAGGTCTCCCTGTACATATAATTACATATTATTCTTCCCTTCCCATCTGACCTAAATCAATTCTTCTGGTGGCAGAGTCTGTACTCTGTATTTGAATAAAGCATCAGTTGTATTGAATGTGCTGGAATTGGCAGATGGTTGGTCAGTCATTCAGTTTGATATTAATTGCTTCTTTGAGATCTCTTCCAGAGAACTGAGGACAAAATGCATAGTGTCTTATTACATTAAGAAAAAAAAAAAATCACATCTGAAATTCTTTGATGAAAGATTCGTCTGCCTGGCAGACAATTTATTTTTTCATAAGAGTCAAAAATTGACTGAAAAATTCCATTATTTAAAGATTATCTCATTTCCTTCTAGTGAGTAAAAAAAAATCAGACATTTTGTTTGGAAGAAAAAAAAAATTATTATTCTAACAACACTTATAACTGATTAAGAGAGGGGGGTTCTCTTGCAGGAAGATTTTTTTTTTTTCATTATTATTAATTTTTAAATTCCTCACCACTCATTTATGCTCAGCTGTGTTCATGTGTCTTTTAATGGCTCATGCTGAAGACTATAGTAGCAAGCAGGGGCAGGATCAGTTAAAACAAGAATATTTAGCACTTGATTTTAAAGGCTAGAGGTTTAGAAGATGACCTAAGCAGCTGGGGTGAATCTGTGGTCTGCTCTTCATGAATTGTAGTGGGTCTACTGCTAGAGCCACAAAATTTTCTACAGGTATAGAAAGAACTCCCACAAACTCACCAACATACTTGTAATTATATATATGCTTCACGTCAAAGAAGTTTTTCCTTCAGTATATTAAATGTATCTAGCACCTAAAAATCAATATGTAAGATTTAATCTCAGATTCATTACTTCACAGATATGTAAGATGTATGCTGCATCATTTATTCATTGGCCATTAGAAATACATAAAATAGCTGTGAGCTGTTAATAAATGTGGCACCCATTCTTCTGGTACGTATGTATTACTATTTCCATCACAGCAATTACAGCAGGTGTCAAATGGCACCTATTTCTTTTTGATAAATGGTATTTTATGCAGTATTTAAGGAAGTACTGTGCCTGCTCACCCTAAACATTTTTAAAGAAATGACAATCAGCTAAGGCTGCTTCTGCTGCTGCAGCATTGTACTTGCTAAGAGAGCTAAATGCCTTGTTTCAAAGATAAGTCTCTCTCACATCAAAGGTCACAAAATTTCTATGCCATGTCTATGTTTCACATTTGCACTTTCCCCCGAATCCTTTCCTTGGTAATATTTTCTTTTTCAATAAGCATCCTGGATGCCCCAGTTTTGTCCTCCTCCTATCCTCCTTTTGATATCATGGTGGATATCTGGACCTTAAGCTCAGATACTGTAAATCATGAACGTTTTAACCTCTGCCACCTATTTACAAACAACTTGGAGATAGACCAGTAACATACCTGCTGTTTCTAATTTTAGTAAAATCCTCCACCGGATCTGGCGGCTTGATCCTGAGCTAGCAAGCATCACATTAGCTCCACTGACTTAAAGGAACAGTATAAATCTACACCAGCCATGTCTTTGTCTTCGAAAAAAATCTCAAGACTTCTTGGGACCTCATATGCTTTATATGGAAAGATGGATAAACATGGGACCAAAGCCGAGCCTTCTTAGGTAAATAATAAAAATCGCTAAGTTGTATATGGTTACATTTTGCTCTACAACTGGAAAAACATACATTAATGAGAAATTATTGACATTGACTAAGGCTACTCACTTAATATTTTACGACAGCAAAATACACATGGTTTTTTCCATGTGGAAGAACCACCGGAATGGGACTGACAGCAGCTTGGATACTGTGGGCTCACATGGATGTTTCAGGAGACAAATCAGTTGTGTTCAGAGCAAGGGAGGCCTCTTGGACCCCCTCTGGGTGCTGTGACCTGGAGCTACCTCTGCCCTGGTGGATATCAAAATTCAATGACAGTCTTCAAAACAGCAGAACAAAGGCAGCAATATGAGCCATCTTTGCAGGTGGGTTTTAAAAGTTATCTGGTCTCAACCATCATTATTATGCTTGTAGACAGAGTGTATACAAGCTGAAGAACTTGTGCTGATAGCATCTTCAAAGGTGGTTTTACCATGCTGTGTAGTGCCTCTCTCTCTAAGAAGTGTTGTACTTTTCCCATTCAAGTCTACAGATAAGAGAGCTGTTCTTGTTTTGCTTTTGAAAACGGCTTCAATGTGTCTCTATCCTGCTGCCTAAGTACACTGGCTCATTAGAGACAGAAGGAAAGGGGCTTTAGGAATGGGAAACTTGGTTACAATGGTCATGAATTAATTTCCAGTTGCATACAATTGATGGGGGCACACTGGAGTGATGCTCAAGAATGCTGCTCAGACATCAAGTAGCTACACCATGTATTTGTGGTGAGCTTTGCAGGGAGGTTAATTAGCCTGGGTTTGGTGCTGGGTTGATGCAGCTATGCTGCTTCCATTTCTGAAGGTGGTGTCTGCTAGAATTTGAGCTGTGTTATGTGTACAAAGCAAACCACTCAGGGTAGCCAGGTATCTCTAAGACAGCACCTTATCTCATGGAATACAAACCCAGAGAGCTGCACTAAAGATGACAGACAACCAAGTGAGAATAGTTGAACAAAATCACAAAATTCTCACTGGATCTATTAAAAAAAGGAAAAACTTTCGTATCAACTAACCTGTTAATCATGCATGCAAGATGCCAAATGCAAAACTATGGGAGGGTTAAGAGGAAGTTTCTTTACTTTCTCAAGCCTACCTGTCCCATCCTTTTAGTAAAATCAAGCCAACAAATGAACAAGAACATATTGCCAGAGGGAGAATCTGCAAGAAATATTCTAAAGCAGATGAAAACACATTTGGCCACAGCAGCAAAGACGCACTTGACACACTCAGCAGAATTTCTGAGCTTATGAATAAAGATGACAACTGAAAACCAAGCCAAAACTCAGAGTAAAAACTACATAGCAATATTCACACCTCTAACGAAGCCAGGGAATTTCTGGCTCTGCATCTTTTGTGCTTTAAATATGACATTTCTGGCATTTTGCCTCTTTGTGTGTGTGTTTTAGTAGTGTAAAGAGAACCCAACTTTAAAGAACCTCTTATTTTGCTTTTTTCCAATTAAATACCCTACTAACAATCTCTGAAGTCAGGGCCACATGACCATTGGAGACTTGAGATCAGAGATAAGCAAAAATACAATTAGACCAGTGTGACTTTTTTCTCTCTGAATGGTGCCCTGCCACTCACATGTTATCCTTTTTGTCTTCAATTCAGTTTTGGGCATGCTGACACTCCTCCATATTTGTTTCTGGAGGTACTTGAGAGCTAAGCCATAAGTGAAGTCTAAGTCATTTCTCACCAGCCTCATAAATTTGTCAGATAGGAAAATGCCAAAATAATGTCTAAAATTACTCCATCAATTCCTGTTGCCTTACAAAATATCTTGGCAGGCTAATTTTATTTTCTTTAGACCATCTTGCAACAAGTTTGCTGGAAACATCATGGTTGGACAGATTTACTGTCCAAGGGGTTTTTGTGCAATACTTGCAAGAATTTTAGCTTGTAATTAAAAATGGATGGAAAAACGTTGTTTGTAAATGGTTACGAGAGGCCTTGCTCAGGGGTCCTGGCCTAGGTCTGGAGAAGGAGACAGAATTATCCCCATGAAGTTTGCAATGACATGTAGGGGAAAGGCATGTGAAGGGATGAAGCTGATATGCTCAAGGGCAGGGCTGTAGTGGTGTGTTTTTGGTTTTATCAGTTTTATGTATGTATTTGTTCCTTGTTTTATATTGTTTTTTGTAAGTTATAATGGTTTGCCCCATGTTACCCATGTTCAACCCTTACTGGTTTCATCCCAACCCCAGTTATGTGTCAATCATAAGTTATACAGCCCCTGGGTCTTGTCTGTCACTTTGGGGTCTCTCCCAAAAGTCTGGAAAGTTCCA
Organism: Zosterops lateralis; assembly: GCF_965231275.1. NCBI lineage: Eukaryota > Metazoa > Chordata > Aves > Passeriformes > Zosteropidae > Zosterops > Zosterops lateralis. Next base: position 42,260,048 of record NC_139762.1, on the reverse strand, counting down.
GTAAGGGCCCCAAGTGAGCATCCAGAGGGAGCTAGATGGGAGAAATGAAGTGACAGTAAACTTCATGAAATTCAGTTGGGACACCTGCCCTGCCCTGTGTCAGGGACAGACTAACATCCAACAGGAAACAGGTTGGGATTTCCTGGCTGGGGAGCAGCTCTGTGGAGCAGGGATTGAGGTCCTGGGGCACACCTGGTTGAACCTGAGCCAGCAGGATCCTGGCAGGGGTGAAGGCTGAGTGCCCTGGGCTGTGTCAGCAGGAACACAGCCAGCAAAAGGGGGAAGCAGTTATTCCTTTTTCTAGGCATTTGTTTGGCTATCTCTGGAATACAGGGCTCGTCTCTGGGCCACTCAGTACGTGAAGGTTGTCAATAGACTGCAGTTCAGCAGAGAGTCTCTGAGGTGGCCAAGGCTAAAGAACTTGTCTGTGAGGGGAGGCTGGAGGAGTAGGGCTGATTCAACCTGGAGATGGGATTGCTTCAGGAACCTACTGCCCCCAGGACCTACAAAGGCTCAGGCTCTTTGCTGAGGTGAAAAGTGGCAGAATAAGAGACAACAACCACAAATCAGAATGAAGTGATTTTTCTTCAATATAAAAAAGTAAATTTCCATGAGGATAATTAAAGCACTAGAGAAGGAGCATATCTGGTAGGCCAAAGCCCTAAGCAACCTGTCAATACAGGCTTCTTGTGGTTGCAATGTATTCTCTTTGTTGAGCCCTGCTTCTCATTCTATTGCCTCAGCTACTCCAACTGCACATTAATTCCTATGGAGGAGAGGTACTTGATGAAATACTTCAGTTTAAAACTATTTGTAAGTAGCAAGGAAAAGAGAAGCAAGGTGGGGAAGGATGCATAAAAAACTTTGCCACAGTGCTGAGGCAGCAGAAAATAATCATACATAATCATATGTGCCAATACAGTTAACAACTGAAATATTTTCTATGCTGTAATTAGATTAATTGATATCAGCTTTGATGAATATTGAGCATTTCATATTTAAAAATAAATTTTCATGAGAGAACGTGCTTGCGCATTCTAGATTCACCAGTGCTGATGATTTTGCTCATTTCCTTCAAAGGGCTTTCTTCATTATGGGCAATCCTCACAAGTGAAGGATAATATGACCCATGTCTTTTTGTTCCATACTGATATCTAAACCATTGGTGTGGAGTGGTTTGTAGTAATTTGTGCTTAAGGAAGAGATCATGAAATTACAGCTATACATACCTCCCTATCACCACAGGTCACTACAGATTATTACCCAGACATTATTTGGATCACCTAAGGAGGGATAAAAGAAAAGAGGGCACAGAAAACATTTAGAAGCTCGCGAGATTACACAGTGGTGACAATGGAAATGCAGAGACATGCCAATGAAGAGGCTTAAGCTAAATTAAACTGAATCATCAGTTTAATATCTTTTAATTCTGCAGTCTACATCTAAAAAATGCCAGCATAAATCCATGATGATATTCTAAAAAAATATTGGTATGCCAAAACAGTCTGTTTCATCCTCTGATTTCATGTTCCCTGTGAAAGTTGAAGGCTGAACTGCTGAATAGCCTCTGCCAGCTTGTGAGGATTTTTCTCTATGAGCTGAGGACAGCTTTGGGATTGGACAGCCTTGCAGTGCAGTGGATGCAGGCTCCTGGTTTGCAGGAGGGATAGATGGTATCCATAGTGTACGTGCTGGATGCAGAACTAGCATCGTGGCACACACTGCTGATTTCCTGACTGAGTCAGCCAGAACTCTCCCCGGGGTTTTTCCTGCGCTACAACTCCTCAGCACGCTCAGACCTCAGAGCCACAGATGGGTCTTATCAGATGTTATTCTTACCAATTTTGTAAGCCAGGAGATACAGCAGCATCATGAAAATGGAAAATCCTTGTTGTAGCTACCAATACTTTCCAAACTATAGTTTGAACCACTAACATTCAAAACATAAAGGACCAATTTCAGTGTATGAGTAGCTCAGTTAAGTTCTAGGAAATTATATTGACCTATCCAGAGATAAATTTTCCTCAAATTATGAATGCAGTTAACATAAATAGCCATAGAAAACTGTGTAGGTCATTGATTTTGTAGATTATTTTACATGTAAACTAACTTCACCTTCTGGGTTTAATGAGTGTTGATTCAATTTTATGGACTGTTATTTCTTCAGTGGCCCTGACTCACATAAAAATCTCATAAGGAAAGAGTTCTGTGATTCCAGGTGGTAAAAATTAGTTCTATCTTCATTTTCCTCCTGCTTTTCCCTTGGTTAGGATCATATATTTTGTTGTGGTTTTATCAAAAAATTGAAATGCAATTTGATAGTTATGATATAAATAACAAAGAGCTTGTGGGCTTGGATGTAGTAACCAGGACTGTCTGTAAAAGTAGAGGTTTGTGGAAATTGATTTGCCATATTCACTAAGGCTGAGCATTCTAGTTCTTACAGTTATTTAGACTAACTTGGAGAATTCAAGCCCTGTTTTTCTAATTGGAGTTTCACCTTTTTTTGGTCTAAAACATATATAATAAGTGGTCTGGGCAATTGGCAACTCTTAGCTACTGGTCTCTGCAATGTCCAAACCCTCAGATATCAAAATATTTTTTTCTCAATTATGTTGAAGTTAAACAACATTCTGAAACACTTGTAGTTTTCCAAGTGTTTCAGAATGTTGGCAGAGAAAAGTGAAAGCTTAGAATAAGGACCTAAATATTCTCCCTCAGCCACTCTGGTTACTCTTCCCACTGAAAAAGACCTCTAGAAGATAAGGCAGGGATGCTCAGCTATGAAGTTTGTATGACTAAGAGCCAGGAATGTCGAGTGGAAGGTAGGCACTGAACATGGTATTCTTTAAGTAAGAAAACAGTTCTTAAAGAAACTAAACCACCTACATGTGGCATAATATTCCCTTGTAACATGGCTAGAATGCTTATGTTAAATGTAAATCCATAAAATATGAACTCCAGCAAAGAACCACAGAAAGGAGCCCTGCCTCTGCTTAGTCAAAGCAATGCTGATGTTTGAGAAACTAAAAACTCCTTCCTTCTCAGAGTGTTTCTAATGTTCTATTGTTTGCTGCAAACAAGGTAGTGCAATATAACTCTACAGGATGCTGTTTGCAAATTGAAGAACCCACAAAACTTTTGTGCCTTATTTTTTGTTTCTAAAAGTATTCCCAGAGATAAAACACTTGATCCTGCCTCTATGCTGCACTATTCACGAGACATACTTTGCAAAAAGCTTAACAGAGGAGTTTAGTTTCAATCGTGGCCAAGTAATTAAGAAAAAAAATAGTCTTTTGCACAGAAAATAAAACCACGTAACAAAGGTTTGCATTTCTGAGGTTATTTTAAAATGCATTTGTTCATGTCTCTCACTGCCCATGGTAAGGCAACAGAACTTGTGATTTTTGACTAACTCAGTGCTGCAGCCACTTGTGTCAATCACTTTGCTAAAGAGCAGAGATGGATGTTCAGATACAGTGGTGATCAGCATGCAGCACAGAACACAACCATGCAGCTTATCCACAATCATGCCCTCGTAATTTTTATGCCCAAGCACAGTCAGAGTCAACAAAATATTACATAAAGGTATCAGCAAGAAAGATCCAGTCTGTAAGTACCATTCAAAGTAGGTTATGACCAGAGGTCTGACACTTTAGCAAAAGAAGCTGTTTCAATAAACTGTTCCTTCTCTCTGGAGTTAGGTTATACCATTCTTGACTTTGTTGGAGCTAAATAAGGAATATACAGTATTTCCTCACTGGCTGCAAAGTATTTGCAATAAATAACAATTTTAACTTTCTCTAAACACACACACTCAAAAAGTTCTGGCCTGTCCTTTTTTCCTGAAGCGCTCTGAAGTCCACAGATTTTAAATCTACATTATATTGCTGATGGAAATTGCGCCTTCCTTTTCTTTGATCCATCCATTTCCTTTCTCAGTGGGATGGTGCATATGCACAATCCATAAACATAAATAGGTAAATATAACATATATATATATATATATATATATATATATAAATAGATCTATCCCCATTTAGGAACATGAGTAGTATAAAAATGATTTATGTAGCCTATTTGTTTCCTTGTTAGGGTTTCCTAAGGAACAAGGTAAGTTATAAAAAAACCCCTGGATTAAGTAGGTATGAGTTTTCTTTTGAATACAAATGAAAGTTATTATTTGTACAGTTGTACAGCTGGTTCTTAAATTCTGTTAAAAAGCTGAGTCATCTACTTAAAGGCAAAATTCTGGTGAGGAAGATTAATTGCTTTTCAGTGAACCCCCCCATACTTAGTGGGAGCTGTGTTCACTGCAGATGGAATTCTTGACTGTACAATCATTACTACTGACATCACTGAAACTACTTAGAATTGATGAGCTGAAGACTGGCTAAAGAATTAGACTGGTATTCCCATTCTCAGGAAAGGTCTGACCTTGGTTTAAGGGAGATTTCTCTAACTGACCTGGGGAAGAGTGGGACCAAGCTCCAAATTGACAGTGTGATTAATAACAATAGCACAACGATGTTCCAGTCTATTTCATTAAAATGGATCCTGAAATTCTTGTTAAAGAGATAATGCTCCTTGTTTCATCTGTGTCCTAGTATGTGTCTCCTGATCATTTAGAAGATCATTTCTGCTCCTGAAGAAAGGAGCAGAAGCTGAAGGCCACGAGGTCTTCTGCTGGTATACACCATTGCAGCTCCACTGAAGTGCAACAGAGTTTTAATAGTTCAGACCAGCTGAAGCTCTTCTGCCAAACCATTTCTTGTAAACTGGAAGGAAAGGCAGAGCCCATATACCATATAGAGCAGGCTCAGAATCATCGAGCTCCTTTTTCTTTGTACTCAGGGAACATGCAGGTACTCAGGGGAAAGTACTAAAAGAGAAAACAAGGCAATAGCCAAATCGATGATTGTGTTGAAGTGAGAAAGAGATGTGAAAAGTTGAGTTATAATGAAATAACATGTGGGGCAGTTGAAGTGGGAGGAAGCCCATGATGTTTGGTCCCTCAGAAAGTTAATTAAAGGTTGAAAAATGTGAAACAGGATGCAAAAAACAACACGTGGCAAATACCACTGAGGCAACCAAGGCCATTTAGAGCACTTCCTATCAAAATTCAAACACATGCAAAAATAGAGCTGCAGCAACTCATTTAAGAGCACATGGTTGTTCTTCACAAATTTTAGTTTACTCCTACTGGAAATTACCAAAGCGCTTTTTTGCACGAAAGAAACTTGAAAGGTCTGTGACTGTGAATATTTTACTCAGCCCGAAAACACTCTGAAACCCATTAGCTGAAGGGAAGGTGCAAGTTTCGCATTGCTCCAAACCTCACTCACTGAGCTCTACAACTGTCAGCTATTTTCTCACAGAGGCCAGCCTCACTACTTTGGAGGGACCCAGAGAATTTCACTGCTGTCCACTCTTTGTCAGGATCTACATAACATCATCTGTTGGGGTTGCCCAGGATTACTGAGTGCCCTGCTTCCCTAGCTGTCATTCATATTTGCATGCAGCTATGCTGCTTGGGAACCCTCCACAAATGTACTGGCATGAGTGTGTACTTGTGTGTGTTTGTGTGTTTGCCAATATATTTGGCACAGACAGAATGCATCTGTCTCAAAGAAACTACAGGATATCTACTCTGACAGCATTCCAGTAATGACATTCAACTGAGGCAGACATATCTATGGAACAATCATGCATTTGTCTGGTGTTTTGAATCTGAAATGCTAACTTGAATTGGAAAGGGCAAGGCCCTTTCAGAGCACTCATGAAGCAGCTGGGAGTAGATCTAGAAGACTTAAGGTTTTTTTCTATCTCGTTCTTTGCAGCCTAAATATGCAAGAACAGAGCATAGCCCTGAGGGAGGCTTTGCTCGTGCCTAAGCCCCTGACCTCAAAATGGAAAACTTGGAGTCAGCTAAGTCTCCCTGACAACAAAGAGAGGGGAAAATGGAATTGGCACTCCACATTATTAATTTATTTGCATTACAATTTCATTCTCAAATGGGGAATAAACTGAATCAACAAAGAGTGGTAAAGAAGTGATCTCTTGTCTACCACAAAAAACCATATCCGTATGTATATGCATGTGTGTGTTTGCATGAATACATATCTATATCTATACATACTTCTATGGAATGGAGAGACAAAGTCTGCTTGCCCTTGGGGGCATGGCAGGGAGCATTGGGTGTGCCAGGGCAGGAAACAGCACTTATCTTATCCTGTGACATTTTGGGGTCCTCTTTGAGCCAGGAAATGCCATCATGACCTGCAGCAGATAAGATAAAGCGCTCTAAAGAGGGCTTCAGAGTCTTTATGAGTAATTCAAAGCCTTTATGAGAAATCAGTTCAAATAACTGCTTATATTCTGTGTATTCAGGGAAACTAATATTAATTTCCTCACTTGTTTCTTACATGCCAGTGACACCACTGGCATTTTCTCAGAGATATCTCAAGACCTGAAATCTACCTTGTGTTTTGGGAAAAAAAAAAAAAAACAAAAAAACAAACCCAGCAGGAATGCTTGGCCACTTGAAGAATCAGTGGTCAAAACAACCCCTCTCTGCCTTCTCTAGCTGAGTTTCTCTACCTGGTAAAAGGAAGAGTTAAAGTGAAAGGAAATGGAGTATGACATCAGACCTGAGGCCAAGTCCTTAATTTGGTTTTTGCTGAGGCTGAACTCAAGGAAGTCAACTGGATCCTTGCCTGAGTAAGTAATGAGCAGAAATTAAGGAAGGGCTTGAAGACTGGGTCTTTGATGATTAGGTCAATGCCTTCCGTGTAATCCCCAGTGACCAAAAGCGCACAGAAAAAAAAAAAAATAACTACCCCTTAGCATTTCCCATTGCCAGCTCAGACAGGAGCACTTCAGTGCTCATAGAATCAGGATTCTACAACAGAATTTTCTATGTTAAAACCCCATGGAAATGAGAAAAACACTGAGGATGAGCAGTTGCAGCCAGGTGGCTGCAAAGTTAAAATAGAGCCATTTACAATTTTGACAGATTCCTCTCTTCAAAATCACTGTGAAGCACAAGGCTGTATGTTATATCTCCCCTACCATGCTGGGCACACCACAGGATTCCAAATCACACTGGAGATACATTCTGCAAAGCAATTGTCCAAGGATATAATCCAAATGCCTGTATCACCTACATCAGTGAATTCAGTGCCTGATTCATTAAGTCTAAGGACTAGGTTTGCAAAATTTTCATTGAATCAATTGTACACTATGCAATTACAATAAAACAGGTGACTGCTTTTACCTACAGGTTTAGGACCTGTACAAAGCAGATTGGTTCTACTGGCACATAATATCATGCCAAAAGTTCTCCCAGAAAGAGAATGATAATGTTCCAAAAAGTAACTATTATGTGACCCTGCTCTGTTTCCACAGACAGCAGACACCATTTTTCTTGGATCTAAATGTTATGGACAAATTTTGTATTGAGTCATTACTCAGACAGTCTTGTTGACTCCAATGGAATTGTACCAATCCAAATCAACCCCAGCTGTCCAACATCCTTCCCTTGACTCCTAACCCGTTGCAGTCCCACCTCACAAAGTTTGCCTTGAGCTAATTCAATGGCAGGAGTGCAAATGCAATACTTCAGAACTGACCAGTTTTATGTATTCATAGCCACAGCAGCCAGAAAGAGTCAGTAATCCTGGAATCATCTGATTAGACAGCACATACAGCTAAATTTAATTCCATTGTTTTGCTGCCTGCAGGCATAGTAGGGAAAGGAAAGCTATTAGTAATCCCCTTCTGTATTGCTCTCACTGTAAATAAGTGTTTTTAGTGGATTACCCAAGGATGTAGATTTCATATAATAAAATGTTCTTATTGCTGTATAAACTATGGGTGTAAATTAAGGTGTAAGAGGTAATGGATATATAACCAAGAGTGCTTGGGGTGTATGTTCTTCAAAGGGCTTGCTTGAATACTCAGATCTCAGCATTAGTGAGGAGGATTTATATTTATACTGTTGATCTGAAACAAACAAGATCATTCTAAATAGGACAGAATTTAAGCAGATTTACTAAGCATTGTACAAATATGTATACAGTTCTGCTTCACCCCATTTCCTCCCATGCACATCACTTATTTGCATTTATTATATTACATGTAGGAAAAAAATGTTCAGTTGCTTAGGATTAAGCTCGCAAGGAACAGAAATTGCTGAGGTAAGTACTCAATGGTTTGGCTGGCTCCAGCGCTAACGAGGCAGCTGGAGGGCATCCTCCCTGCAGACTGTGTCAGGAGCTGTGTGTGACTGGCACAGTGTGAAGGGGAATCTCACACTCGCAGCCACTGGTGCTGAGAGACTTTGCGTGCTGAGTGTCTGTCACAGAGCTACTGTCACCTTAAGGAAGATGGGAGTCAGGTCCTCTGGGATGCCTTTGCACACCATTGGCTGAGGCAGGAGAACAACTTGATAGGAGACAGGTCCAATCTGGGAACTCTGCCAGCGGGAGAAGGAGGAGGAAGAGAAGAGTCTGTTTCTGACATCTGTAACTAAAGATGGTGTTCCTACAGTGCTCATAGAGTGTGGGAAATAAAAAAAACAGAAAGCTTGCATAGCAGTGAGAATGTAAAGCCTAGAGTCAAAAAGATACTAGATTAAGGACACAGAACAATAAACTGTGCTTTTGTGTAGAGTAGGCCTTAGCAAGTAGAAAAATATGTTAAGCAAGTTAATAGAAAATGGTCTATTTATATAATAATAATAATAACAATAATAATGAGGCTCTGTGCCTCATATAATAAAAAATAAAAATAAAAATAAAAAATAATAATAATAATAATGAGGCTCTGTGCTTTGTTTATAGAAGAGTATAAAAAGTTCCTGATTAGCAAAAGATATGAAACAAGCACCTGTTTTTAGATATAAGGTATGCATGTAGTTTTAATGATTGGTTTATGCAGATGTCTGTAAGCTCTTAACAAAATGCTATTGGCTAGAAAACTTTTAGAAGAACTTGTAATACAGAGAATTTTGGCAGCTGTTGGCAAGATGTGAACTGTTGCCATCTCTTTCAATTGTCTCAGACTGATGCCACAATAAAGCTCGTGGAAACATCTCCCAGCAGTCCCATCCCATTATTTGTAAATATTTAATATCCAACAATAGAGGATGGCTGGAATTACCACAGGCGTCTAAGAGAAAGTAAGACTCCAGCTTTATGAAGTTTAAAAGAAGTGCTATTTACTATGCATCTCTTTGCATTTGAAAAACACAGAGCCCTCTACAGACATTAATGCTTCTGTTCCTCTCACAAGCATTTGACATATTTTTGCTCGCAAAAAAACAATTCTTTTGTGCCATTGCTTTTAGGAGATCTCATCATAAATCATTTTCTCAGTAACAGTTTGCTTCTGCCTCATGTAGCATATACATGTTTTACATGTACCTGGGAGAGGACAAGCATCTAGAATATATGGTCTCTCTTGGCTGTCTGACTAAATATGAGGTCTATACCACATATGGCAGACAAACAGAAAAGATTTGGGAACAGCAAAGCTCGGGAGGGCAAAAAGAAATGTATCCATTTTGCTCGTTGTTTCTGAGTTGCCAGCAATGAAGTAATGGTGTTCATACACTCTATCCTTCATCTACCCAGCCATGTCACTGTTAGCCAGCTTTCTTTACCTGGGCTGTGCTGCAGAAACCAGAGTCTCTTTACAGGAAAGCAGTGTGTGTGTGTGTGTGTGTGTGTGTGAATGTACGTACAGAGTGGGACTCTGCATCAAAGGACACAATGCTCATGATGCATTAAAGAGCCAAACAAGCTGTAAGAGGTGCCTTTTGCCTCAGCACAAGTGTGTTCAGCTTAGGACATACTTCAGGCTAGATTAGAATGAGAAGACCCATCTGGTGCATCTAAACCCTTTGGGTTTAAAAATTCAGAAGTCACTTTCTGAGACTACTCCCCTGTGCAGTATGCAATTTAATGGCAGGTACATTTGCTGTTTTCAACTACATGTTCATTACCAAAGTGAGAAGAGTAGGCTGAAAAGCACACTAATAATGAAAGCACAAGGGTATTTCTTACAAGAAAAGTGGTCTTAGGTAAAGGGAAGAGATAAATGTTTCCCTGCTCAAGCCAGGAACACAGATACAGACCACAATGTAACTGCAGATTCTGGTACCAGATTCATCACAAGCTGGACACCTATCTTGTACAGGAGAACATAATTCTGAGAACCTCTCCAAAAGAGGTCTGTAAAATCCAAATCCAATTTGTAAAAATCCAAATTTTAAGGGCAAACAGAAATAAAAGGTTAGAATTAGGATCTTCCACCTTCTGCTACATATCAAATTAGTTGTTTTTAATTACAGAATCCCAGGTGTTAAAATTACTGCATACTGGGTGGAATCTGGCAGCCACATGCAAAGAAAGTGAACAATAGACAAAATACAGTCAAATAGTTTTAAAACTCCTCTAAAATAGTCTGCTATTATATGTCAATATTTTCTGAAGCTGTCAGATAAACAAATTCATTTATCTGCAGAGTCTGCCATGATGGTATGGCAGATCTGTCCAACCACAAAACTCATCAGCTGGGGCTCAGCAGTTTATCCAGCTACAAAGCCCAGAGCAGGAAAAATGGCCTGGCATAGCCTGTCTTCACCTACCTGGCACATCACAGAAAAGCAAGTCGCCGTTTGTAGGCTACAGTAGCTGAGCTGCCAATTTCCAAAATCCTTGGGTGGTACTGCAGGCTCTCCGAAAGGCAGGTAGAAGTCAAAGTACATACGGAAATGCTGCAGTGAGATTGTTAGAGATTAACTGGGAAGTCTGAAGCCTAAGATTTTATCCCAAGACCATATAAAAGTCTCACCCAGGAGCAGAGCAGAGTCTGAAATTGCCTTACAAACCAACCAGACAAAAATAAATCCCAGTTTATATTCAAAGTAGCAATTTTGTTTTAAAAAGCCTCCTTCAGCTATTTCACCCTTCCCTTTGGTTTCAACTGTTATTCAAATCTTTAAAATTCTGCATCAGTCCTTTAATCTTGTGCAACCAAACTTCTGTTCTGCAAGGAAAGGGGAATGTAGGTTCAACAAAAAAGCAGAAAATCAGTGAAGAGCAAAAGTAGTTTAAGTATTTCAAAGGGACATGCCCCTTCCAAAAAAAAAAAAAAAATCAAGTGGAAGTGTGCAACTGATAAAGAAATCCTATAGTATTTTAACTTGGAAGCATTCAAAGTGTTGAAAAATAACATTGCAAGGCTAAAGAAATAAATCAAAGTTTATTGGCCAAATTCTGCTCTTAGAAAAGAACAGCAAAGATCAGAATCTCTCCCACTTGCTATCTGCTTTCTTATTTTATAATTAAATCCTGCAATCTTTCTTCAGATGAAATCATCCTCTGGGATTGCTGGCATTTTTTAGGACTTCAAAAACTTAGCACTCAGTGTTCTCAGGAGGAAAATCTTTAAGAGTTAAAAGTATACAGCTGAACTGCAAAGAACTGTCCAGAAGTGGCACGACCTCATCCCTTAGCAACAGAAATCAATAACAACAAAGATAATATAATTACACCACAGAAAAGATCCAGAGGGCAGATTATGTCAAGTATTATGTTGTTAAGAAAGAATGACATGTGAAACAGACAGTGTGTTTCAAACATGGATGAAAATACAGAAAATGTGCAAGGTCAATAGAGAAAAGTGAAATACGAACAGAGAATAAATTAGCCTGCAAACTCTTAAAAGGGAAAGAAAATTATTCCTGTTCCTGCTTTCACTCTTTTATTTATTCAGTACACAGAATCAGATTCCCAGGGGAGCAGAGAAAGGCATTTTATTTCACAAGAAGCATAGTGGCACAGGGAAAATAGATGACCCTATGATGACAGCCTTGTTCTGGAGCTCTGGAGACCCAGTTCATTTCCTGTTTTGGTACAGATGGTCCATACTACTGAGACAAATTGTGAGCTTCCTGTTCTTCTGTCTCCCATTTGGAAAAGAGTGCCAATAGAAGGATTCAGAACTGAGATGGAACAGATACTGCTGTAATCTGGGGATGACACGGAATTACCTACAAAAGAAAAATTCCTGTCTGCATTGGCATGGAACACATATTTGTCTCTTGAACAATGCACTTCACTTTTGCTGTTCAGGTTGCTCACATGCTTAGAGGAGGCAGGATGTAATGCCTGGGCAGCCTCCACTTCTCTTCAATGCTTGGAGCTCCAGCACCACCCACCTGCCAGCACAAATGGTATTTGGAAATGTGTTCCCTGACACAACTCCCTGCCAGTGCTTTTATACAGCTTTGAAACACTAAGTAATGTGGGCTAACTTTCCAAGGACAATCTCATTTTAAGCAAAACTGATCATTACCAATAAAAGCCTATATGCCTGTTGCTTTGCATAAGTCAGTAATGTCCTATCACCAAATCACCTGAGCTCCCTCCCACAGTTTTGCCTATTTCTTCCCTGTACCACTGCCATGTGGATGTAGCTTTCTACTCAGTCCTAAGCAGTGACCCTGCTCTTTTAAGTCATGTTCAAGATATTTGCTGAAATTAAACTACTTTAACTAAACAAAAAATCAAAACAAACAACTGCAAAACCACCATCAGGGGCTAGTAGTTGTTTCTCATCATGATTTCTACATGCTGATATGTGGATTGAGCTCAGGGAACTCAGTTTCCAAGTACTCAAGGAACTCAAAAGCAAGAACAGAGTAAGATGTTTGTAGTAACAAAATTTTGAGGAGGCGAAGATGTGCACTAAGAGTATGATTTTTACTTATTGCATTTCTGGCATTAGTGAAAGAACCCTCTGAATAACAAATATATGCTCATGAACACTCCTAGCAGTACAGCCAATAATAATGAAAAAGCCCAAATAATAATGAAAAAAGCCCAAATTAAAAAGACAGAGAGAGAGAGTATTAGAATGTACATGAGGTGCAACTCACACTATGGGTTTTGTCTCTTAAACACTATTTTGTCTGTTTTCAATGCCATCCTTGTGGCACTTGGTGTGATCAATCTTTCTACCTCTGCGCCAAATTTTAAATTGATGGGGTTCATATATCACACATGGAGGACACATAAGCAGAGTGACACCTAAGCACAGAGACCACATTTACAGCAATAAAAGCAGCAGGGCCAGGAACAGTCCTGGACACTCTGTCTCATTCACCCACACTGCTAACTTGTAATGTTTCCAGCCCAAGGCTGGTAGCCCATCTTGAAAAAGTCCTGGTCCCTGTTCAGAAGTTGACACTGGCCAGGCAAAATTCCCAGTGGCAGTTTGGATGCAGACACCTGATTTGGAGAATCAGTGAATTTAACAGTATGGACAGGTTCTTCCATCCGATTTAGTCTCCAAGCCATTCCTGGAGACATTTAATTGACTCATATCTGTACATTATCTGTGTTTATTTGTGCCTTCTAACCATGAGAAACAAGCATTACTATTCAAAAATCTAATTATTTTTGAATTAGAAAGGTTTGAACTAATTATTAGAGACAATTGCTTCTTGCCTCCAATCTGTCCAGAGTCCTACTGCATTTTTTGGACCTTCGAAGGCAAGACCCACAACTGGGCACCTATCCAGGCCTGCTTTGCTGTGGTACCCATCTTTGTATCTCTCCAATGAGTAGAAGTAGATGATAACAGACCAATTATGGTCATTATTCCTGTCATAAGATGTAAAACTCAGCACAGATGGTATCTTATTCAACCTTAACATGATGCAAACAAAAGAACTATTTTAACACACTGTATAAAATCAGGGGACTTTCCACACTCTTTCCCAGGAGTGCCTGAGAGCTGATGATTTAGCTGTCTTGGCACCTACCCTAGACCCACCAGCCAAACGAGACTATTTTTCCTTCAGAACAATATGTTTTGCAGATATTACTAAATCCTGTTTTTTTTCCCCAGCTTCATATGGAACTGTGTTAATCACAGCTCAGTGGATGGGAGAATCAGCACAGTGGATGCAGTTTCATAAGCCTTTTTCACAGCCTACACAGTCAGTCTCCTCTAATACTGCCTGTTACAGTTCTCCCATCTGAACTGCTGTTTAACTCAACTTCTTTTTCTTTGTATCACCCAGGTCATCTTTTCTAAATCCTGAAAAGGTTTATTAACGACTAATCAAGTCACTGATACTCCATGTGATAAAAACGAGCCAGAGTTTTCAACCAGGACTCCCTGTAAGTTAGTTTGAAGCCAGGCCATTACCTGCATTTATTAGCAGTTTTTGAGGTGAGAAACACTTCTGAAGGTTGAGGTTAAAAAATGAAGCTGAAACGAGTTAATACATTTTTTTTTCTCTCTGGTAATCTTACAATCTGCAGGGACACAGAGATTATTTCTATAGTTCAATTTACTGGTGTGTATTCATGTGAAGTAAGAAGATTTTCCACATGAAATAAAAATGCTTTGATTTTTTTTGGTGGCAAGTACTGTGTTAAAAAAAAAACAAACCTGATGTTAGGGCAATTCAACACAGAACAGCATAGAAGTAAATGGTAAGCAGATAGAAAACATAGTCAATATTTAAAAAATGCACAGATTCTGTCCCAGAAATAAAGAATGTATATAGAGAATCCTGTCAGTGGTAACATTAATGATTATTCTCTGTTGTGTATGATATTGCCATTCTTCAAGGATGCTGCAGTTATCATAGGTTGTTAAATAGTACATGACATCATGGTGAAAAAACTGATTGGTCTGTTTGGAGCTGTGGAGAAAAACAGAAAATCTTTGTTACTTTATAATGTAAAGTTATATTTAAACTAAGTTTTAGCTCTTTGTCAATGCTAATGTCTCTGAGTATCTGAATGTCAGCTGCCAAAAATAATTTGGTTTGATATCTTCATTTAGAACGCATGGTAAACAAAATAAATGAATTAATTTTTGGTCAACTCTTTTGAAAGGACTGCATTATTTAGGCAAGCAATGTGTTTTATTGCCTCTAAAATCTCCTGGTTTGGCTCAGAACCATTTAAAAATGACACTGAACAATGCTGAGTATATGTTTATATAAATGAGCATATCATTAGCCTTGATCCAATCAATCTTGCATTTCAATTGCTACGGGAAATGGCACTGGCATGGATCAAATAACACACATAAATCATTACAACTAAACAGAATTCAAGTTATTGAAAAAATCCTCTCTAATTGGTGGAAACATTTGTCTACTGCCCTGTCCTCAGCTTCTTTCCTAGCTGATACAAAGGAGGCATGTTGCTGCTATTCTTCGTTCTGAATTCCAGTAACATGTTCAGGAGCACATACATTTATAAAGAAGTTAAGTAAACTGTGATCTGGTTGGATACAGACAACAATATTTTTGTGATGATATGTGAGGCAGAAACACTATAGCTTTGAGAGGTAAGACTGAAAAAATGCTAATAAATGTTTACTGATTTGGTGTACAGTAAAGAGTGAAAGGGTTTATGTCTTGAGTTGACTAGAGAAGTCTTTGAGATGAACAAACCCCTGTCAAATTCAGCAACTGTAATGTTAACTTTAAAGTATTTCTTGATTTGCTGAATAAAATCTCAGGTTTCATGTTTACAGTTCTTTTATCCCCCCAGTTTAAAAAAATCATGGAACTAGGAACTATAAGAACAATAAAATAATATAAAACTAAAAATTATACAAATGTATCCAGAAGTTTCTGAGGAATGAAAGTGACACACAATTTTCCAAATTTTATTTAAAAAAAAAAAAAGCAACAAAACCAAACACCCTTGCAGTCGTTCAGCAAATCTTATTGTTGTAAATGCATGAGTACATTCTCCTAGAATGTGGTTGACAACATGACAGGAGAAAGTTACAATGTTTGTGCACACAAGTAAAAGGAGAATCACAAAGGGCTTAAAAGGGAAAGTACCTTTAGCCTGGTGGGGAAGATGAGAAGTGAAACCGTACTAGGAGACTGAAGTTCATATAAATATGATCTTGGAAGAAAAAAAAATACTGTAACTTTATTTCAAATAAGGCCTTGACTTGCTATAATGGTATAAGTGTTGCCAAGGGGTAATCTCCTCCTGACTAGAGTATGATTCCTAAAGAGTTCTCCATGAGAGCACGGAGCTGTGAAGGAGAGCAGCATGCCATGCCCTTCACTTCTACTGCTCACTCCCTGAAGAAAGCAAGAGGAATTAAATGAAAGTATACCCAAATTCACCCTCAGCAGCTGCTTCTGGCAGATCATACCTATACCCAAGGTAATGCAGAGGAGTAAAGGTATTGGTATGTAAAATGAAGGGCTTGCCCTTGCTGATCCATCTCTGCTTCAAGAAGTACATTAACGGTTAAATTAAAAAGGAATAAGTTTGGAATATGTGTACACTTTGTTACAACTGCCTCTTCCTCATTGGGAAACTAAATAAAAAAGACTTGCCCATTTTTTACCCACTGATAAAATGGGCCTGTTGGAAGAACACTTCTTCCTTGCCCCTCAAAATACAAAGGATGTGATTCTCGTCTGCAAATGAATAGCAGAAATAACTGCTGAAGTTAGTGAAGCTCAACAGTAAGGAAAATGAGAACCACATCCTAAATGTCAGCACAGTCCCTCCAGATTTTCTGTTCTGCTTGGCACTTAGACAACACTTTTTATCTGAGGAACTCAAAAGGCCAGTTCTTAGTTCAATTTTGTAATAACCCTCTGAGGCTGGTAAAATGCCCAGCTAAGGGAACTTGAGTACAGAAAGGTTAAATAATTTACTGACAGTCAGACACAGTCAGTAGCAGAAACCAAAGGCCCAAATGCCCAGACCTGTGCTGTAAATGTAACAAGCAATAAACAAATTCTGGCCATTGTCAGTAGATTTGTGTATCTGCACTTTAATGAAATGCATTGACTATGCATCCTTTGGGGCTTAAATGCTCAGTAAATCAAACTGAGCTAAGGCTTGTTTTAAATAGATGTAGATTTCTAAAATAAATAGCAGCATTCACTCAGAGAAGTGGATCATAACTCATGGATAGGCTGTTGTTTTGGAAAGAATAATCAGCAAAATGCAGGAAGAATTTTTACAGTGTTTTCTAGTAACAGTTATTACTCCTGCTCCATATTACATTTAATAGCAAAATCCCTGCTGAAACTGCAATACTGCAAATGCTTAAAATGGTTCTTTGTGGAGGATAAGAATTATTACATTTAGTTTCCATGCAAACAAACTGATGTCCATTTGGAAACTGGAAAAGAAGAAGATTCAGCTAAAACCAATTTCAAGTTTGAATACCTCAGGTAATGACAGCTGAAGGAAAATGAAACTAAAATGCTACCCCATTTAAGAATCTGTTATACGGTACTTTTCACAAAAACTTGATGTAAAATCTGAACTTGTACTTCAGGACTTCTGGAATTCTAGACCAATATACCACCCACAATAAACCCTGTTTAGTACCATTTTTTAATTAGTGAAATTTCAGCAATTATAGAAAAACCCCAGCAATATTCATATGAATAAGTAAGTAATCAATAATTTACCACTACAGAAAATCTTAATTTTTTTCTTTTATAGCCAATATATATTACAGGACATGCTTACTAAATTTCCAAGTGGCATGGAGTTAGGACAAATTGTGAGTACCTTGGAGGACAGGATTAGGAATCAAAGTGATCCTGCCAGTTGGAGAAATTACCTAAAAAACATAGGATGTAAATCTAAGAGGATATACAGTTAAGTAGGACTAATTAACTAATGAACTCCTATTGTAACTATATAATAGTAATAGGAAGAGTAGCTCATTAGATGGGGTTTCTTTAGGATTTGGGGTTTATAGTGCCTCAAAAGCCATGTGAACAGTGTCATGTTGTTTGGAAGAAAGAAGATAAATATGATACAGGGGAATAGATACAAAGCAATTTTCAAGACATAGGAAGCCATCCCTCAGTTTCTGTCGGTAGCTGGTATATGAATGAAGTGGTAGGCTTGTGCCCAAATTTCAACTCAAAATAAGAGAGGGAAAAAGGAAAAGAGATTCTCAAAACACAACCTTGAAGGAAAGATTCAATAAATAGTGAAGGGGGGTGGGGAAGATGACAGAGTTGATAATCTGTCAAACATATAGAAGGCTACTACAGAAGAAGAAAAATCAATTCCCTGTGCCTAATACAGCCTTAAGTTACATAAGAAGGGTTCAGGATGGGCATCGGGAGGAACTTTCTAACAGCAGGAAAGGAAAACCCTTCAGTGAGTTGCAGGGAGCCCTACAGTCTTCCCACCTGTGGTGAGACATGTAACTATCAGGAATGACACTGACACAAGACATCTACACATGTTCCCTGGGACTCTGAATTTATTCTCATAACTTACATTTCTTCAATATTTCACAGAAACATCAGCATTAATAATTTTTCCTGCTATAGCATGCTTGATTTCATCACTTGATCTAAGCTTCCATTCAGACAAAGGTGGAGAGGATTTAAGAGGACCAAATGGCTCTGACCTATCAGATGCCCAGTCCACAAATCACTTCTCAGCTAACACAGTGCCAATAGGTGAATGGAGAAGCTGAAGCAGGCATTGCTCTCAGAAGGGTTCTAAGTTTCAGTTGTGGATGTTACAAAGAAAACCAGTGAGAATGAGTGTGAACTTGATCAAGTTTGACACTTAGTTTTGCTCAAAGCTAAGTAGGGTGGTAAAGAGAAAACCATGGTCTAGAGCCATCTCATGCACAAAGAAGACCAAACATTGTAAACTGTGTTGACAGAAACATTAAAATGCAGTTAAAGAGTGTTTGAACAGATAAATCAGACCTAGCTTTGATCATGCATATGATGCATCAGAAATATTTTGATTAGTGCACCCAAGCTTATACTGCTTCAAAATTATTTTTCTTTGCTGCTTCTTGCAACTTTATCTGAAAAATGTTTTACTCCAAAGTTTAAACTAAGTTGAGATATTTAAATAATCTTACAACTATTCTTCTCTCTCTTTATAGCTTAAAAATATCTATATTTGCCTTGAAGAAAGAGGCACATGGTAGTTGGTCCTGACATTCATTATCTAGAATTATAAAAGCTTACTGCAAATACATCCTCATCTGCCAAAATCCACCTTTGTTTTTTAAGAATCAAATTGTATTGATTACTTCAGAGTGGCTTTTTATTTTTGTAAACCTTCACCTGAATGGACCGGAGACAGAGTAACAGTAGGGAAGATGAGGAGAGGAAGAGGGGGAAGAAGAGATCAGAGGAGAGCAAGAAGAGAGGAGAAAGTGAAGAACAGTCCTAACCCCAGTACCTCATCTTTATTTTTAGGATACTTTGTGTCACAAACCCAAGAGGTATAAATAAATTCAAATCATGCTGAAATTTTGCTGTTACTCTTACATTCAATAAGTTTATGCAATTGTTAATAATGGGAGAATTTGGCCTCTGAGTTTTAGATGCTTATTTAAATTTTCTTTGATTAAAACACTTGAAACAAACTCCTCTCTTCATTAGACTTTATGGCACTCAGCAACGTAAAGAACAGAATGCTTCCCCCTCCATTCTTCACAGAATTCCTGGGTAAATTACTAGATAAAATTATATTTATTGTAGCTCAAGAGTTTCTAGAATTAAGACTCCAGTACGTGCCTAATAGTACAACATAGAGAAGCTCAGGTTTTGTGTGTGTACTGAATGAACCAAGGCCAGAGCATATATGTCTTCCATTGTGCAAAACTGAATGTGTAGTTAAATTAAGAACAATAGGTATTCATAAATCAGCACAAGTGCCCATGAGAAACAAGTCTTCTAATTAAATAAGAGAATCAGTGTTCCTGGTTCCGAGAATTGTTATTTGGTATTAGGTAGGATATATTGATAGTAGAGAGACTTTTTTGTGAGAAGAATTATTTGGTTTATTTATCAAAAACAGCTCCCTTCCTACACATTATTCAAGTTAATTTACACAACTGGTTTGAAGGGAAATACTATTTGTGCTTTTTGAAAAGGAGCTAAAAAATTCTCTTACAGAAAAATAAATCTTCATGATCAGAATAAAACAAAACTAAAAGTAGTACTTGTGTGGAAATCATTATGGTATTTCATTCTGGTTTGATTCTATACTAAAAGGTAGTAACCTAAAAGAAACACCAAACCCATCAAAAAAAACAAGACAAGCATTAGTATCCTTACTAAGGGAGAAAATTTTGCAGTGATATGAAAACAGAGTTGATTTATTGCCTTGACAGTACTTCAGAATTTGAGGGAAGTAATTCAAAATATTCTCTACTTGGTGAGTAAATGTAGCTTTAGGATGGCTTTGTAGTTTTCTGGTCATGATGCTTCCCAAGTACCTGTTTTTCCATCATCTCATTAAGAGAAGACAGAAAACAAAGAATTAATGTTTTCTAACTTTGGTCCTGCAACCCCAAATTTCATCCACCCATTAAGATACCTTGCAGCTTTTCAAGTAGAAAGAAGAACCTGAGTAAGTTGTACTTGGTTATATAGTCAAAACCACGTACATTTAAAATAATGGGGACATGAAATATCTCACTCCAACCTCTTCAAAAATAAAACATTTTAAAGAAACTTTCAGAAATTTGTCTTCCAATCGGCTGTTAAAAAAGGCAGCTTTTATGCAAACAATTTTTATTATGCTAGATTGACTGAATCCCATTAATCACAGACTAAAGGAAGTAACTACATGTTTCCTGCACAAAGAGTAAGTACTTAGATCACCAGTTTAGGAATCAGATTCTGTTCTCACAGTTATTCTGATTTCCTTTTCAAGGCACAATAATCTTTTGTGTAGACACACTTATACAGACTTGAGCTGGCTTTGAAATTCCATTTCAGCTTTACTCAAACTGCCCAGAGAATAGTTAATACATGTAAATTCCTTTTTTTTCTATATGTCCCTTGATGTACAATTTCAAAGCAGGGGAATCCCATCAATGCCTCACTATGGATGATGCTAAAATTCAATTTTGAGATTGTCCTCTACAGTATTTCCACGTTAATGAACGTTAAACTGCCAGGGCACTTTGCTTGCCTAACCAAGAATGTGCCCTGCCCAACCTGAAATGCACAGGGTGTCTTGCACATTTGAAGCTTTTTATTTTCACAAAAGATGATTTGAACTCAAAACTCATTGTGTCATGGTGATTTGAATATATTTCGTCATGAGTAGCATTTTAGGGTATAAAGACAATTTTTTGCTATAATTTTTTAAAATAGATTTAATGGGGTTTCGGTTTGCATTTTTCCACCCGAAGAAAACTGAATTCCATAGACATTTTGGTCCTGTGAGTTAAAGCCCAAACTATGTAATTTAAAAAATATTTTCCTCGAGTTTCCTCTGTGAAAGAAAGAGTATTCTGGGTTGAAAACTAAAGGAAAACCAGGTTTTGAACAGTCAATATGTTCTTTTCTGCTGAAGCTTTATATGACATATTAGACATACTGCATCCCTCTTTCTGTATGTAACTAGAACTCTTCAACTCTTGTGTCAGAAACTTAGAAATGAAGTAACTGGTGTTACACTAACCCTCGCTGTTATTTAACTCTGGACAAAACAGAAGTATGATGTGAATTCAAAAGCAGACTCTTTTCTGTTGCCATCAGAAGACATTGGGCTAAGACTCCTTTGAAAGTCTTACACTAGAACTTTGGGTCATGATTCTTGCTGGAGTCCAGTCAGTGAAACAGTGGAGTGAAGCTTTTAAAGTATTTTCCTGCTCCATTCATAGCTCTCAGAGCTGAAAATTTGTAATCAGGTCATTTGTATCATTCTGTAGCAGTTTCTAGAGGATTCAGTAATTTTAGTTATTCAAAACGCAAAGTTGTGCTTTGTGGATTTGTGTCCACAGAACTGTTGTTACTGGCATTTTGACATGAGGCAGGTTTTTCCCTCGAAGTTCATTTAAAGTGACCACTGTAGGAAAACTACTAGCTCTCCAAGTATTTATATAGATCTACCATGAAACTTGTGGGTCTATTCCATGTAAATGTAACAACTACGAAAATGTTTCTGACATTTCTTTATTCCCAGTTAGGTGATTTTGGTGACATGTCAAAAAGACAGAACCCAGAAGCACAAGGAGATAAAAGCACACTATTTTTAGGTCCAGTTCTGTGGCGTTGGAAAATGTTTGTGAAGGCTGCTTGCCCAGGGTGTTGAGCTCCCCTTGAGCTTCCAGAACCCAGAACAGTAATAGACCACACACCAGTGACCAAAGAGCAGCTTTGCCTTTCAAAGTCTTTGATTTCCAGCCCTATAGACTACATTATTTTCATGACCGTTTTAGGGCTGGTTTTTCTCTGCCTGCAGCATTTTCTACAGTTCATAGGCCATGTGTGAGAATACATTAAACAATTAATATAGGATTTTGCCATAATTTCACAGAGGACACACATTGTCACTGCCATTGCACCTAATTCCAAACACAGGATACTGATCCCCTGACAATGCAGCACCAATGAACAACATTTTATGAGGCAGAGGAAAGTAGTCTAAAGAAACATAATTTAACTTGAGAAAAAAATGCACCAAACAACAAAAAAATCCACCCAAGGAAGCATAGCAAAACCAAAGCCCATTACAAAAAAAGGATTAGGATGACATGACTATTTTTTCCCCCCATTGTTAAATGTAAACTAAGTTAATGGTAAAAAAAGTCATGGAGGATGAGGGAGGGAAGTTGTGGATGATTGCTGCATTCTTTATTACGTCCCTTCTCCATCCTGGTGAGCTGGAACATCAGTGCAGTTCTCATGCCAGCTTTCAAGTAAACAACACGCACTTCCTGGCTATCTCTAATCTGGGCAGCAATGTGTGTGAAAGGAGAGTGCTGAGTGATCTGTGGTTGTGGGCAGGTATCCTGTTTTGACAAGGGTGTTTGTCCTTTACCCAACATGTTGCAGAAGTTATTCTTGACATTTTTGTTCTATGTTTTATTAGAAAAGACTTAATTAGGTCTTTTGGGAATGACTTAATTTGGATTACTGAGAAGTTTAGAGGGCCAGAGGTAATAATTAAAAAACAACAACAGAAAAGCTTAACTTAGAAAATGTTTTTTGCTTTCAACATTTTAAATTACAGCTAACTCAAAAATATTCTTTCCCCTCTAATTAATATTTACACTATGTATTACAATCTCTGGTTCAAAATCAAGATTTAAATTTGATTCTAAAATGTTTTGAGGGGCTAAAGGAATTGTTTTTGTAGCTGGCTTACACTTCCATTCTATAAGTAATGCTATCCACAAGTTATTTTCAGCAAAAAAGTTCTATTTTGGAAAATGTCAGTTAAGCAAGCCCTCTGACCAACAGATTGTAATGGTTCTCGTGGAGCTCTGTTGGCAACAGCAGAAATCAGAAACAAATTTCAAGATGAACGAAATGCAAATTGGTGTAATTCATTATCTGGTACTTGGATGGGATGTCATTCAAATCCAGGTTTTGAAGACAGACATGCTGTCTCCCGAGTGTGTGGTCTATTGTGTGGGCTGAAGAGACCTCTGTAATTTTACCCAGTGAGTCCTTAGATTTACTCAGATGAAGAGTGTCATCCACAAGAGAGGTTTAAAAGAGGCTGAACACTAGAGATAAAATTTTGGCTGGCATAGAGCTCATTTTCTTCACAGTATCTAGTACAGGTTTTGGGTCTGTGCTGAACACAGAGATGGCAATAGAGAAGTTTCTGTTATTCCTGGGCAGGGCTCATGCAGAGCCAAGGCCTTTTCTTCTTTTTGTACTGCCACTCTGGTGAGGAGATGGAGGTGCATGGGAAACT
Source organism: Zosterops lateralis (assembly GCF_965231275.1). Classification (NCBI taxonomy): domain Eukaryota; kingdom Metazoa; phylum Chordata; class Aves; order Passeriformes; family Zosteropidae; genus Zosterops; species Zosterops lateralis. Next base: position 42,236,310 of record NC_139762.1, on the reverse strand, counting down.
AGGAAGAGAAAAAGCTGGGACAGGTGACCCAGACTGACCAAAGGGATATTCCAGATCTTTTGACATCATGTTCAATATAGAAAATGGGGGGAAGAAGATGAAAGTGTGGAACATTTGGAGTGATGGCGTTTGTCTTTCCAAGTAACCGTAATGGGCTGAGATGGCTGAACACCTGCCTGACCATGAGAAGTAGTGAAATAATTCCTTGTTTTCCTTTGCTTCTATGCATGACTTTTGCTTTCCCTATTAACCTGCCTTTGTCTCATAAGCTCATAAGAAGTTTATCAGCTTTTCCACCTCCAGTTCTCACTGTAATCTCATTGGTGGGGGAGAGATGGAGCAGCTGCGTGGGGCTTGGTTGCTGGCTGGGGTGAAACCATGAGAGTCACACAGCTGATGCATAGAAAGTGTAAGTGGCTGTTCCTCTCCCATCTAATGGAGAGAAAAGACCTGAATGGGCAGTTCCCATATTCCACCTAGTTTCCAGAGCCATCTAGATACCAGCATTTTTCATGGGGAAAAAAACCCCAAACCTTATGGTCTTATAAAGAAATACTCATAATATGGTACTTTTGTTTCCAAGTCAGCTTTAGTAAAATACTCCATAATACGGATTAAGAAAATAAAATAGTAAAATTTACATAATATCGATTGTATAAATGCTAGTCCTTTGGACACTGCAGATTTGTATTTTTTCCCTCTATGATTCCTTTGCACTTTGGACCAATCCATAAGCTGATTTAATTGAAACCTTGTTCAGTGAATAAGATGGATATAAACATCCAGGTTGTGGGCCCAGTCCTAAACTGGAGAATGCTAAGGTAGGCTTGTCACTGACTTCCATAGGAGGTCACTGACTCTTCCATAGGAGGGGAATGGATACCCCCCCACACCAAAAAACTTGTCATTTATGAACTTAAACTATCTTAATTAAATCTAACATAACTGCAGATTTTACTCTGATAAAATGGTGCTGGAATCAAGTAAGGAAAAGACAAGACCAAATAAAGGCAGGTTACTCGTATTAGAGAAAGTTGAAGGATTTAGGCAAACTCTGAGCTGAGAGAGCATTTAGGAAGTAACAATTCTGTCTACTCTGTCCAGCAGGCACAGAATTTAACCTTTCTTTAACCAGCTTTCTCCATTTACTACATTTGATGACAAGAAACATGAACTAAAAATGGCTTCCAGCTGGCTACAGAACCTGCTTAAAATGTTCAATAGGCAGAAAAAATTAATACCTCAAAACAAACTCCAGGGATGCTATCTTAAAGAAAAAAAAAAAGAGAAAAAAAAAAAAAAAAAAAAAAAAAAAAAAAAAAAAAAGTGTGATTTTTTTTCCTTTTTTACTTTTGAAAATGAATTTTATCTCTGAATATCTTGGAAATGTCCGACTTTACTACTGCAGCCCAGGGAAGGAAAACTAGAGCCACATTCTCCCTAAATTCATTCTGATTGCAACAGGTGTGACCTTGGGATGACTTAGGCCTACTCTTTTATAATTTCCAGAGTTTTGCCAGATAATTCCCCCTGCATCCTCCTGCAAATTGCAAAAATTCAAACATAAATGAATATTTTGTAAACGCTAGGAACCTGCTGTTGAGTCTTACATTTATAACTTTTTTTTTTTTTTTGAGAATCAAATGTTCATAATCTATTTTCCATCAGCTCATATTTGAATAAAGGCAATCCAGAGGCACAAATTCCCATTACATAAAAAACAGCAGGACATTTAATGCCATAATATGCAGTTAATATAGGGACTGACATTGATGTTATATATTGTTGGGAACTCAGTGTCAATGAACTTAGAGCAGACCTCATTAAACCACACTAATTTGCTTTTTCTTTTTGAGGCAAAATCTCAGTTCCACAAGACATTGTAATGGATTGTGGTTCCAGAAGTCCTTCTGAGCAGAAGGCTCACATAAGGACCACTGGAGGGAACTAGTTAAAAGGATTTACTTTTAAATTATCTGGTATGAACTGAATATATTAGAAATAATGAATCATTACAAGCTGATGCCTTAGAATGCTAAATCCTCATTTTACTTAAATATACTGGAGCTGCACAGGAATGATCTTCGAGGGTAATGAAAAGCAAAATAATGACAGATTAGCCAGTTCACTAACTTCACTGATTAAAATCTTTCTCCATAATGAGCAAGCCAAATTAAATGGAGGCGTGAAGTAAAAATATAAAACATACTTTTTTGTTGAAGTTTTAAGTACTTTAGCAAATTTTGTGGACAGATTTCATATTCAAAGACCAGAAATATAATCTGAGGTTTCTCCATACATTTTACTTTGGATATGAGGCTGTTCCAGTGGTAAAGCCTAAATGAACTAGACAAATAAGACTTACAACACAGAAATTCACAAACTGTGACTTGATGTCAAGACTTAGAGTTAATCCCATGGCTGAAAAAAATCAATAAAGAGGGGGATTTTAATTGGGTAAAGCTTCTCCAAGATAACTTAGCAGTATTCTGGAAACAGCAACTTGCAAACACAAAAATCAACAAGTCCAGCCTTGGTACTGCCTTAGATTGATTTTTTTTTTTTAATTTGTTGAATACATACTAATGCAACTAATTAGTTCATTTGGGAAGCATCATTAAGAATCCAGTTAAGAGAAAGAGAAAGACATGTTTTTCAAGGAAAAGTAAAGTAATCCAAGAATTGGAAAAGTCTGAGGCCCTAAGATGGCATGTTCTCTTACAGCTCATATGGTTTACCTGCCTGCACAATCTACCTTGTGAAATTTGTAAAACTAGTGACTCCAGCACATTCTTTATTATTCCAGTCTAAAACTATCCATATTTTAATTTCATTTACACTGCTGTCAGTCCAAATAAATTCACTGGGTAGCATCCTGAGGTTTTTAAAGTCAAGGACAAATTGCTCATTTACATCACTGAGAAGAGTTCTCTCTAAATTTGGTGGAGTTACTCCAACCCATCTCCGTGCTATCAGCTCCATGTCTCATCTTTTATATCCTGGGGTTACAGCATAAATAAGGGAGCAATTAGAGATGCAAACCAAGTTTCAGTATCAATGCTGGAAGTGAAATCTGTCACACTAGGAAAATAGAAATGTGAATCCCAAATGATTTAGGCAGAGCTGCCAAAGGGAATATCTAGCATTTCCCTAATGGAAAAAGTCACTGTTATGTGGAAAGCAAATTTGGAAAAGTACAACAAAACTTGAAGCCATGTGACTGATTTATATATAGTATAATTTAAATTATATTCGCTTGTTATTTCCTTTCTAAGGTCTTCAAAAAGGAAGCGTTGGTCACTTTCCCAGGGGTCTCTCAAATAGTAGCAGATGTGGGGAGACCCTTATCTAGATATTCTGGTTTTGAAAATTGTTTTGCCACCATCTTTTGTTAAACACGAAACTCTAGAAAAATTTCACACATTTTTCTAATTTCCCTTGTTTGCATTGCGCTTATTGACTGTGACTATTCTAAGATTCGGAGTCAATACAAAACAAAGTATTTTAGAAAGGGAACTCAAGAAATCCAAGGCCTCTTTTTTAACAAAACTGGAAAGTCTGCCTATATCAAATCTAGCCAAAAAGAATACTAGCTTTCAGCTTGTTAGGAGATCTCCAGATTTCCATGAGTCACAAAAAGGTAGCACCTCCAAAAATTTTAGTGTCTAGGAAGACTTACAGTTGGACTCAATGATCTTTAAGGTCTATTCCAGCCTAAATGGTTCTGTGGTTAGTGGATTGTTGGATGATGAGTTTGACTGGTTGCATGCAGGCTGGGGGAAGATTTCTTCCAACTCTCAGCTTCATGCGCCGTGCACAGGCAGTGTGCTTGTGTTTCTCTCTTATACCCTGCAGCAACAGAGGCAGGAAGCTCCACTAGCTGACTGTCATATTTTGTGTGATCTGGAGCTCTGATTATGCTTAACTGTTATTACAGACAATTCTGGAACACACCTGAATCAAGAAACATGGGCAGGAGTGGGTATTTCTCAGACAGTGCACTTCAGATCCCTTTTGCTCAGAACTGACCTCAAAGGCCATAATCTGATCTTATTTTTCAGTTTGTTAAAGAAATCCAAAAACTCACAGATGTTACAAGGAATACATTTATTTTCCTGCATTCTGGCAAACCAAAATAAATAAGAAACCAAACCCCTATTTCTAATAAAGAGAAAAATATTAGAGGTGAGTGAACCATGATTTTGGCCAGGTCTTTTGGCATAAAAATATGTGACATAAAAAATTGCTCTGAAAGGAACTAGTAATTATTAGGAAAAAAGAAGAAGTAAACATGTCTTTTAACTCAAACCAAAGTATACATCACCTTCAAGATCTTAATTAAATTTCTCAGCAGGAATTAGCGCAAAAAGAAAAAAACTTCAATCAACTTAAGAAGGCTTCCATAACATAGAACCTTGTGCTATTAAAGGCATTTCAGAGAGGAAACACAGAATGAGCTTTACAGGTAGACTGACAAGAAAATAAAAATCCTCAAGTGGAGATATTAAAAAGCCTAACTCTACTTCCTTCTTGCAGCAGATAAATCTGACTCATTTTTAATTAAAAAAAAAGTCTCTCCATAATTTTTAGCTAGGAAACCAGTGTCTTCCTGATGCATTCTTAAAGATTTTGCTTTTTACTAACTTCTCTCCACTAGTGTCTTCCTTTTCTCCTTTTTATGTAAAGCTTGATGCATCACAAGTTGCAGTTATATGGCCAGTCTGCACCTTCCACAGAGAGCTTGGTCTGTATTTTTGCCATTTGCTAGATGGTTTGTGTGAAAACCGTTCAAGTGCCCTCTGGTGACTGAAACTCACAGTAAATTTACAGCTCAGTACAGCAATCAGGATTATTTGACGGACCCAGTAATAACAATAAAGTGGATGTGGATGTGTTGGAGGCATTTCCCTGTTGCTGCGACCAGCACTGGAACATCTCACAAACAACATGCCTGCAAGTTAGAGGATAGAAACTATCCACTTGATGTAGAGAAATAGATGCTATGATGACAGGAAACCACATACGTTTATTACTTCGTCAATCTTTGGTCTAAACCCACGAGAAATAAAAAAAAATAATGCTAATCTATAAACAGGTTATTGCATTATTCGTGAAGTAATTTCTGCTACTTTTATTACTCTGTTTAAGAAAATAATGGTAGAAAAGCAATGTACTAGTAATGGTAGGCAAACCATTTTACCCCAGGCTGGAAAATGGATTGTAAAATTTATGCTCTTTCAATTAATTCAGATTTTGAATTAATGTAACTGATGCCACAGACTAACACCTTATTCCAGAAGTATTTATTTATCTATCAATTAATCTAGATGCTTAGCCTTTTGGCAATGGAGAAACATAATACAACACATGTAAATATTAAAGCTAACATTGCTTGATAAAATGAATTCAAATTTTACGCAGTAAAGTATAAAGGAGAAAAGCATAATTTAAGTTTTAAATTTCAACCATTTAAGACAATAAAAAAATGGCAAAATACATTTTTGATTTATATTTTAAATAGTAAGTTAAATAAGGGCAACAAGCCACATCACAGAGATGTTTTGGCTCACTAAAAGATATCCTGGTTGTGTGGGTTAGTATAATAAATGTAATCTGTTTCAACAATGAATTACCTACTGAATATACAGGTCTTAGGAAAATAGCAGAAGATACTCAATCTGCCCATGCCCTTATGGGCAAACCCTTTTTTCCTCTTCTACCTAAAGGAGGTCTTCAATTCCTTTCCATGTTTACATTCACAGCAAGAAGGGGTGCTGCACTGAATTAGCCAAGGAAACCACAGTTATTTATTCTTCTCTGGCAGTTCCTTTATACCAGGATAAGTTTGATTATGTTTAAAGATATATTTAGATATTAAAGCCAGCTCAAATTTTGTGAAGCATGAAGAATGAGGAAAGTAATGAAAATTCAACAAAGGGCAATTCTGGGGTTTTGTACTGGTAAGGTGTTCCTCTGGACACACTTGGGGGCCCTGGTATTATCACAAAGTGAACACTTCTAATAAAAGCAGGGTGGTTTAGTCAAAGTATCCCACTCTGCAAATTCTTATTGAAGTGGGATAGTCAGCAAATAATATGTAAGACAGAATGATCTCTTTTACAAGGTGTTTTGCAAAATAGCTCCTTTCTTCCTGTGCTTGAGTTTTCCTGAGTTATAACAATAAATACTGATCCTTGTGTGGGCTTCCTTGAAAGTTTCTTTACTGTATGCTCCAGTAAAACCAGAAAGGTCAGCAAAATATCCCACAGGCAGCCACAGTGGCATGCTTAAAACCAGAGTGCACAAAAAGTTTCAATTTGTGTTAGGAGAAAAAGAATCTGTTAAAATCCACTACACAACATGACAACAAATCCTCTACAAGGGTGACTGTTCTCCAGCTTATCACTACTGTTCTGAATTTCTATTACCTCCCTTCCTTTTACCTCAAACTTTCTCAACCTGCAAACCATTCATCATGTAACATTTTAATCTTTATTGTCCTTTTTTTGTCTGCTCTATTTCTCCTTTGTCAATGTCTCCTTAAAACATTACCTGCAATATTATTTTTTTGGTATTCTCATTTTCCCTTTTTTGTCCTCTGCTCTCACAGTATGACAAAAATGTTATATTGCAGTCCTCATAGAATGAAATTTTCTGAAAATAAATCAAACTCAAGTTTAAGGTTGAAGAATATATCCTAAAACCATCCAAAATTTCCACTGGTGTTCAAGGGTCTCCACCTTTCAAAAAACTCCTTCAAGAGTGGGTTTTAATAGGGATGTTTATTGTTTTATTTATTGGAGCAGGCTTCTTTATTGTGGTTTTATTTTCCAAGTTTGCCTTAGAGAAAATCTCTTAAATGGTTTCTAGACCTCTTGAAGGTCTCAAAAACAATCTCTCTGCACTACCAATTTTCTTTTAGCAGCAGGACAAGTTTGCCTGCCAGCAAGCCAGTTCTTTGTCAGAATGAAGAGCTTCTCATCAGTAAATGCAACATCTTCAACACTGTGTTTCACTCTCTGCAGTAATAACACAGCCCTACCAATGACTTGAAAATAATTAGCCAGCAGCAGCATTGATATTTTCTTCATTGCCAGCACTGCTCTTCAAAGCAGTAATTCGTCTCTCTTCAGGAGCATCAAGCCCTTCAATTGAATAATGATGGACTTGAACAAATACCAACATCAGCAGCAGAATTCCTACTGTGGGGACTTGTAATCCAGTTTTCTTGTGTAGTAATCTAGTGTTTTTAGAACTACCATCAAACCCTCCATGAGAGTGATATAATTGTGTGTAATTAAAGTGAAGTAGATGAGATCTAAGCTTCTGAGGGCAGTGTTTTCCTTTCAACACAAATTTCAAATAAGTCTGCAATTCCCAAAATTCTCCCACGTTACTACCATGTTCACACATCCCGAACAAATTTGGTGACCAGTTTACTTTTTCAGTCCTGAGACTACAGCAAGCAACACTGTCCCTTTTATATCAGCATGTAAATCCTCTTACTGAGTCTCTCCAACCAAGACTTCAGTCTTTTTAACAATCTTTCTAATCCTCTACGGACACAAAGAAATCCTGAGGCATGTCTTGTGTCCCCAGTCTAGCACTTTGATATACGCTGCCCCAGAAAGGCACAAAAAAAAAAGAGCAGCTAGTTCAAATGCAGGCTCTAGAAGCATTTAACCTTCATTCCCACAAGTCTTTTTCATTTCCCTGTGCACATGCCTTTTTTACACACGAGAATAGGAATGATGCTCTGTATTTGTACTCTACCAGGACTAAAAAAAAAATGCTGTCTACCTTCCTCCAAGCCTGCAGCCATATTCCAACAATTCAGGAATAAGTGGTATGAGGTAACCCCCTTTTATTAAAGCAAGTCTGATTGATAGACGAATGATAGTAAAAACTACTTCGGGAAGGGAACACATTATCAGATTGCTCAGCTGGGTGGTGGATTTATCTGAGTAGCCATAAATTCCTGGGAGAAGCAGGTGAGGGCCATAGAGACAATGTACAAGCCTAAAAGTAGTAACAGTCAGTGAAAAGGCAGCTTAGGTGAACTATGAAAATGTAAGTTTGTCAATCCTACACCCTGAAGTAATTTTCTTTAATGAGTTAGTTCAACTTCACTATTTGTTTGGAGAGTGTAATTTTCTTTTTGTATATTTAATCAAAACCACCAGACAAAATGGCTAGATACTTTTCTGACATCTCTTTTAAAAAAAATCATTCGAGGGTGTGTGTTTATTTATGCAAGTGTATATTAGGAATATCAGCTGTGTAAATCAGCTATTGATTTCCCAATTAAGCTGACTGGTAGCAGCAGTTAAGACAGCAATAGGTGGCCTGTAACAGTATAGTCAGGAGGCTATCTCCATTTTCAAATTGAATAGATTTTTGTATGCCTTCTTAGTAAATAAGCAAATTGTGGTTTCTTTTACTACAAAGTCTGTTTTGGCTTGGTTTGAAAATACATCTCTTTTTCCTCTGTGCCAAGAATGTTCTTTGAAGCTAGAAGTGAAAACTCCAGACATGGTCTGCACCATTTCTAATAATCAAAGATCTCTTAACTGAGTACCAACACACATTCCTCTGAACAGGGCACTTTCTCAGATCTATCTGGCTTGCAGCACAGCCCTCCTAGCTCATTATCTGTATTACTAAAAGCTGCTTGTCCTCTCGTCCCTGCTTCTGAACAGCTCACTTCTGCTGATGTCTAAGAGAAGGCTCTTCCTTTCCATTCCTCTTGAGATTCCACTTAATTCTTCTATTCCTGCTCTAGTTTCTCACTGTTGTTCTCTGGTGACCTGACAACTAGGCAGAACTGCCTAAAATTTGTCACTTTTAAATATCTGTGTTTTGAGGAAAAAACAAACAAACAAACAAACAAACAACAAACAAACAAACCCCAGAATGTTCTGTCTACAGGGCCTTTTCCTCCCTGTCTTAACCCTTGATGTATTGCCTCAGTGCACATAGTAAAAGAAATTATAAGGATGGTATTCATATAAATCCCATCCATCTTCTTCAACACTTTTCCTTTTCTACACTTTGTTTCCTGATAAGCAGAGTTGGTCAGAAGATTTTCCAAGAAGGTCTAATCACACACAGGAATGCTGTGTGAAAAGATCTGTTCCAGCCATTTAATCCCTCGTTTCTCTGATACATCACCAGAATACCAGTGCTTCTAACAGCTCTGATTCATGAACAGCATAGTTTCAGTTTGAGGCAGATACTGAGGCTTCCACGCTGTGCTTACTCCTTGGGCTGCTGAGTCAAAGCAGAAACTTGTACACTGGTTTGCTTTAAAATGCTGTGTGGAGAACTGCTGCTGCTGCCACCTTGGGAGTGAATTCCTGAGCAGCATTGCCATTCATATAGAACTGACAACTCTGTTGGCTATTCCCAACATCTGTCTCCATGAAGAATACCTCAGTTAGAAATTCACTGTGGCACAGCACGTAAGTAAGTGGTCTTGTACTTCTGCAGTTTGCATTCTACACTGGCCCTTATGGCCCTCATGAAAAGGAAAAATCTACACCCTAAGAAATGTTAACAGAAATTGTAGAGCAGTTTTTCCCTCACTCTGTCCTTAATTTCTGTCCAAGTATACAACTCCTGAAACATAATTAAAACGTAAAAAAGCTCTAAATGATTCTTAAATATACTAAAAATGGAACATCTGCTTAATTTGCAAATAACTCGGAAGTTTAGGACTTTTCACACTTGCTTCCAGCAAAACAAAACAAAAAAGCAACTATCATAAACCCAGGAAAATACGATGAAAATGCCTCCAACCACCACAAGCTAAACATTTTGATACCATTCATTCCACCCACAACTCAGCAAAACCAATGTTAAATAAATAGAGAAATGGCAGATTCACTTCTACTGAAGTAATTTGGGAATTGTGAAGTAAGCAAAGAGAGTTGTGCAGGAAAGCATGTGGAACTACAGATTCACAATATGCAAGCTGCCATTAATTTTCTCGCAGTTGTGACTAATGAGGATGTAGGCAGGGGAGAGTCTGGGAAACATTAACAGAGAGAAAAAGTAAGGCATTGCTAAAAATATCTCAGGCTCCAATTCCAAGTTTATTATTTTATAGTGAATTACATAGCTAACATTATTAATATTCAGCCTAAGTGAAAAAATGCAGACAAATTACAGGCTAATCCCAGCTGCACAGAACACATACCCTGTCTTTCTCATTTTCTTGTTAAAGACAGTTTAAGCTTGAGTAAGCTGCTGTTTGTTTCCTTACCTGCTCACCTTCTTCCACTAACACTATATACTACTCATTGCTAAATTGAGGTTTTCCTTTTAAAAAATCCGAAGGTTTTAAAAATCTGTAGGAACTAATTTATTGCAAAATAAATTTGTGTTAGCTTAACTGCAGAGCACTTCATCTTTTGGCAGTAAAACCAGAAGATACCATTTTTTAATAGGGCAAAAGGAGCAGGTTTTTTTTTTTCCATTTTGTATTAAACTGAGGCTTCTACTTTTAGTTTTTTATCAAAATGATATTGCTCATAAGTTCTTGTAACTTCTCTTTTACAGGCTTCAGAAAATACACATGAGTAATGAAAAAGAATTGTCTGCTAACAGGCACTCTTGGATGAGGATATGTTTTAGCCTTTAAAGTTTGCACAATAGATACATGACTCATATCTTTGACTATCTGTCTAATTCACATCTCAACAGCCTTGTAGTCTCTCTTATGCTATTTTTAATACTTTTTCAGTTTGCTTGCACTACATGACACTATTTTAGTTTTCTGTGTCACTGTTCAGTTTTGCCATAACTGGCATCTAATTGCACTTTATATAAATGTGAGTTAAACCAATCAAGAGTATATTGAAACCTTGCATGACAGCTACAGGTCAGTTTACATGACACTGGTGCAGATTAGGCACAACGTAGGGTTTTAGTCTCTCATTTCTTACCTAAACAAAATTTGTGTTCAAGGAAGTAGAAACATTGCCAAAAGATTTACACTCACATTCTGCTTCAACTCAGTGCCTCAAATTCTATACAGCGACAACCACATTTTCACAGCATTGACAGGAGAAATTAGAGAAAGAATAAAGAGATCAATGGAAAATGAGCTCATTAGTCTGAAAACATGGGACTATTCAAGACAAAATTAGAGTATTTGAGAAGCACGAAGAATTAATCCCCCAGCACACTTCACTAAGGTATTTAGAACACAGTGGGGAAATGAAGCAAAACTGCAGTAAGATGTTAAGTCTGGAAAGCACTGAAGAATAGGCAAGACTAAACAGTTAATATCATTACCATAAAAACAGCACAGCAGGCCATTTATATTATTCGATTTCAGATGGCTATTCTATTTTTTGTTTTCTTTTCGTAAAACAGGGTGCAACCATGCAAGCTGACCAGAAAAAAAAACAAGAGTCATAAAATTTTATCACTTCAAAATGCCACCAACTATGTACTGCAGATATTCATTTTGCACAGACAAATCAAAACTAATCCTTTACTCAAAGAATAAGGTGATAATTTCTCAGATAAGGTGACTAGCTGCATTGCACTTGTGCTCTTCTGACTAACATTAAGGCGGACCCAGGAAAAGCTTATTAAATGGATGCGCTGGTGAATGACTCACTGTGAACCCTGATGCTAATCAGGAGAATAAACAGGAAAGTTCTGTAAAATGCCCTGAAGTTGCAGTTAGTCATAAGAAGGTGAAAAAAAAAATCTTGACAGCTTTTCCCTGGAATGGTGCTGAGGTTATCACTGGTGATGCATCAGCAGCTCCTTAAGCTGAGACTGCAGAGAAAGTGTAGTAGGCAGACTGACTTGCTACAGAAAATGACAAGCCATCAAGGAAAAGCAGTGGAACTGCAGTGTGCTCTGCTGCATTTGCATGTACTAACCAGAACAGGGACCAGAAGCTTAATACGACTGTTGGCAACACGAAATTCCAACTATTTATCCTCCAGCACATATTTTTTAATAGTGATCCTAGAAAGTGAATTTGTTCCTCCAAAAGGCAGAGCGCTTTCTGTTACTATTAAAGAAAATTTCAAAGGCAAACAATCTGAACCTCAGTGGCATTTATGCCCTCAGGATATGCCTGTGGACAATTAGCACTGCTACTAGTTAAGATCTGAGGATAGAAATCACTGTGTATCAAGTGTAAACCACAGAAAATATGGTCTCTTTCAAAAAAACCTTTCAATTCAGACTGAAAAATCCAAAATGGAAACTAGGTGTGATAACAGCAGGGCATCCAAAAAAGCAGATGACAGATTCAGGTACTGAAAGGATTTATGTCACGTATTCTGAGAGTCACACAAGTTAGAGGGCAGATTAAATAAGGGACATAGTAGGACATAAGTAAACCATTTCATGCTTAGATGCCTGCCCCTCCAAAATGTACACCAAGCTCACGCTTCAGTAGTGGGACCCTTATAAATGATGTGCAGTCAGAATGATAAACCCCTGGCACCAAGATGCAGGTGGAGCTTTTTAGACAGAGTCAGCAAAAAAACACCAAATCCAGGATCTGTCTGAAATCCTGCATCTCTTAAGAGCTTTAAAGCTTGAGCTTGGGCAGATGCCTGGATTTCCTTGGGACTGAATCTCCTGTGAATAGATGCTTACAAAACTGTGTTTTTCTCAAGCAGGTGAGCAAGGCTCACTTTAGAAGATTCAGCTTCTGAAGGAAATAAATAATAGGAGCTGTCAGATTTTAAACAGTAGCCTTATATAGAAGTTAGAGAACCCAGAGAGAACTTCTGGGTTCCTAGAAAAGCGCCTAGCCTGACACAGTGTGGGTGAGATAAGAATGCATAATTTTCCCTTTCAGGGGTACTGTGTCTCTGTGCAGAGTTTTATAATGATCCCAGCACCAGGAGAGAAGCACAGGGGTCTGTTAAGTTGCTGTCCTGACTCCCAAGTATGTTAAAACTGTGGAAAAAAGGCAGTCCTGGAAGAGGGCACTGGGACTGCCCACAATCAGCCAAATCCCTTAGCCATGGACACTAAGCTCCCCCCCTCTTTTTGCAGTTCAGTGCCTGCTTTCCAGATACTCATGTTTCAAATTGATTTACAAGCCCTATCATCCATTCCCTTTCCTTTGGGAATAGCTTATAGTTTCCTCTCCTGCAGAAACACCATGATCATCAAAAAGCCCACCAGAAAAAAACCCCAAAACAGGCATCAAAACCAACAAAGTGCAGCATTTTGCTGAACTGTTTCATGGATGCTTTGTGCCTAACCCTGATTAATGTTAATGGGACCTTCTGCAAAAGCACAAAGGGGAACCAAGGCCACTACTTTGTGCCTGGAATTGTAGGGTTCCCATTTCCTGAGGTTCTTTCCTGCAGCAGGAAATAGCCTTACTGTCCCAGTAGAAAGGTTTGAGTCAGTGTTGAATCACTGCCCAAAATGATGTGGGAGGGGAGGGTAGGAGTCCACGTGCAGTTTTTGTTATGTTGTTTTCTTACCGTGTCTTTTGAATATAAGCATAATTTAAAACCACAACAATTTTAAGGATTGGACAGCCCACTATACTTTTCACACAAGTAACTATGATGTTTGCACTCCTAAAGCAAACAGATACAATATCCTACCTCTTTAATAGCTAAAAATCTGCAAATCCTACTAGGGAAGTAACATTTCAACAGTGGATAGGAACAGCAGGAGAGGAAGGGTGACCTCATGCTTCAATATTAGTCAGGGGCTTGAAACACCTAGGTTTGAGTTTTGAAGTGAGAAGATCAAGCTTCTTTTGCTTAGATACACATTCAGATGAGATGTTTCATTCCTAAACATTGATCATGTCAAAACTGTAGTCCTTAAATCCATGATCTCACCAGGCCTATCTGCCTTTCTGATCATGGAAAGGCTAATTTCTCAGAAAATCCCCAAATACATAACACACTGCAGAGTGCACCAGTTTTAATGCTGCCTGTGGAGAAAAATCAGAATTTTTCTTTCTCTAGGTAATGATGACAATAAATTAGGCAAGACTGTTCCAAGTTCCAGGTCTTGCTCTGAAGTCTGTGCAGGTACTTCATACCTGGTTTATGTCAAATGCAAACCCTCTGCAAAGCAGTAACTTAAACCCAGTCCTTTCCTTTTCCCTCATAAGTGTCCAAAAATCATGCTGAGTATCATGTTTCTCCTCACTGGGCCAGCTGAATTGCAACATATAGCCCTTAAGTGGAACAGCTTCAGGAAAAGGAAAGCATCAGCCATATGGAGTTCTCACTAGTCAGCAGCCATATGGAAAGCTCACTTTTGCAAGATGTGGATATCTTCACCAGTCAGCTGAAGACAAGAATCAGCTGCTGTCTCCTCTGTCTTGGATCAGTGTTCTAGCCTCTGTCATTACCCTACTGCAAAAGATTCCAACCTACACTTGAGAGGAAACATTGACTCTCTTTTTTGGCTAACAAGCTGAAGGCAAGCTGCCTCAAAAAGTAGGAATTGTGGGCTGCAATTCCCAGGAGAGAGTCTTTTGTCTTTGTGGAGTCGTATGGATAGAGGGGGTAGGTTTTAAGTTGTAACACAGCAGTGCTTTGCATAGTCCTATTAGGCCAAACTGGTGACTCTGTTGACCATTCTGGTTCCTGCATCTCTCAAGGCATCCAGTCTTTCCCAGGCAGTGTTTAATGGGTGCAAGAAGAAACCTAAGCACCGTTTGTAACTCTCAGCTTAAGTTTTTTTGGAGTCAACAAACACAATGGGCTGTGCTTTGCCCAAGGCCTGTGGCAAAACCATGACTGCATTCATAGTTTGTGAAATGCTCAAGGGCACTTTCAGGACAAAGCACTATACAAAACACAAAACACTATTGGACTGATTTCCACACCAGAAAGGAAGCAAACTGTCTACTATCAATGCCACTGGCAAAATTCCTTCTTGTCAGTGACAGCAGAAGGAGGTTCCAGATAACTAGAAACCAGTAAGAGATAGTGAGGAATAGCACTGAGCAGTGCTGCATTTTGATTTATTATATTGTTTGTGCTTTACATTAAAGCTCTTTCCTGTTTTGTAGCCCCTGGTCTAGAGAGCTGAGGTTGTGCATTCACTGACTGTCCTGAGCCAGGAATTGCCTTCATGTCTTGGTGGTGGTTTTTAATCAGGTGCACCACCCTGCAGAACCCACTGGTACAAGCAGACAGAGGGCAAACAACTGCAAGCCTAGGAGTAATAGTAGGGAGTGAGACAGAAGATGGTTGCACCACATTTTGCACCAATCGAATGCCAACTCTTTTTAAAAGTGAGGAAGATAGCTCATCTATCAGTCTCCTCTCTTTCAGACTTTTATCTCACATCTTTTTTTAAAAATAGAGTTTCTCCCACTGCTCATACACCAAACAAATTGGCAGTGGTTAGTAGGAGGCCCTGGAGATCACCTTGCATGCCAGAACATAAACCACAGTATCCAAAGCTTTTGGATATAAAGAATCTTTAGGGCTGTAATTTCAACAGTGGCCTATGCATTTAACTAGAAGTGGCTTGGAAAAGCTGCTTTACTATAAATACAGATAATTCCTCTTTCTCCCCTAGCAGTGGGATAAAATATAAGAAGTAACATTGCCAAGGCAGAAATTTCTTCCAGAATCTCCTAAAATTTCTGTTCAGTCCCTGGCACAAATACTAGGTGCTATTAAAAAGCTGGAATGTACACTAAATTAGGAACTGAAGTGATGATTTAATTCTGAATGTGTGAAATCCCTGAGAGATCCTTCAATGATATCCTCAAACCTTAATGACTTCATCCATTAATCCAGATAATAAAAGTTACTGTAAACTACAAATATGCACGTATCAACAGTAAATTATTCTTGTTATATTACACAATTTTATAAAATGACTTTAACTTTTCAGAAAAGCAGACAGACTTCAACACTTCAGAGAAATAAGAGAGCCCTAAATAAAGTGATCTCAGAATGAATATTTGTGCTAATTCACTAATATTAAAAGTGCATGCATCTAGAAAAGCATTAAAGCAGCTTATTAAAACAAATATCTATTTTTGACAAAATTTCTTTTTCTACCCAGGCTGAGTGTAGACCTTAACTCCTTGATGCCAACTGAATGTAGGAGGCTCCAAGAATAAATGTTGAGATCAGCAGCAGGGCAAAGCCAAAGGCTCAGCTGTATTGAGTCACGTTTTGGATTGAAATGAGTTTTCACACAAATGAACTACAAAGCCCTGAAAAAATTTATAAGGTCCATGTTGACAGACAAATAACTATCAAGGAGATTCTAATCTAAAAAAAAAAAATAATAATCCAGAGGAAAGAGAATCAGATTAAAAAGAGGCCTGGGTGAGGTCTTGCCCATCAGTCAGAAAGCAGATGAAATGTTTAGATTTTGTGTAGGCTCTCTAGTTCAGGGCAATTTCCTAAATGCCTAATAGATGACATTTTCCTGTTAACACTCAGCAGTAGGTGCTTCTGCACAGGATTGATTGAACTGTGTTTTTTAAAAGTTGAATGTATTCATTCTGCATTTCCCATCATAGGTTGAGAAGGAAATGATGGGGTGGAACCATATTAAAAGATGGAAGGATAAATTTGTCTCCCTCCAGTCCAGAGTTTTAAACTATGAGATTTAAACTATGCTTTATTGGTTGGGGTTTTTTTTTATCTTAGTACTTTTGAATTACAACGTTTTATTCATTAATTCAAGTATACATAAGAGGTCTAACACATGATTTGTAGGCGTTACTTATGAGAAGTCTGACCCTTCTCATGGCATTTTATTTATTTACTCATTTTTTACTCCCACTATCACTTTATTTTTTTTAAAGATAGACAGAGACATTATTTCTCACTCACTCTTGTCTCCACTCACCTGCCTCTTTAAGTTACATTTTTCTCTTTTAATAAGCTCTGAAGCCATTTGTTGTTGAAGCAGTTTTCCTCACTCTGCAAAATGCAAGTTGTTGCTTTATTCTTTCCACCTAATTCACAAAATGCTTTGGGCATTGTTAAGCGCTTAGAGCTATAAATCACTAGTCCTGTAGCAATTTTATGTCAATGCACTTACTCCATACATCTCAGGACAGCCAGCAAGCACCATCTGCACTTTGTGCAGTATCTGTTGCTTTGAGAGGCAGCAGGGTTGGACTACATCACCCAGAACTGCGAGGCTGCTGGCCAGAGAGGCAGCAAGGCAAAAGTGCCAACAAGTTGTAACATCAAATGTTTCCTTTCATGACCATGGACCCTCACCATCTCCACTATTCAATGCAGCTTCCTGAAGAGTCACACAAAGTATCCCTCCCAGGTTTGACCATCCCTGGCCAAATATTATGCCATGCAAACAGGCCACTTTGAGTCTCTGGGTTAAAAACAGCAGTATTCCTCTTCAGGAAAAAAAGCATAATTCCCAGAGTACCCCCATACCTTCCTTCCCCTTCCACCCTGAAGTGAGCTACAACAGTGGTCTTGGAGTTGCACTACTATGTGGCATTATCTGAGATTGTTGACTTCTGTTAAACATTTTAATAAAACCATTGAAAACAATCACAAGAAGTGTAATGTGGAAGTATGAAATTTAACTTGAATTTAAGACTCCAAAAATTTTTAGTTTGTTTCTGGGAAGCATTTAGTTCCCTGTGAATTATCAGAAACCTTACATTTTAAGAGAGTTGAAGGTTTTTTGTGTGAGGCTGATACTCACACACTGAACAATTCCAATTGTCACCAATCATTGTGCCATCTGTGAGCAATTACTTTTCACTTCCTTTTTAAAACCTTGTCAACATGCTAAGCAAAGTAAGGCCTCAGTTCTTTCCTAAGGTTTGTGTCCATGACCAGAGATATTTACAGTAAGATCAAGTTCATCCCAAGCCTTCTCCTCCAACTTGTTTATATCAAGAGCTGCCCTGTCTGAATTCTCCCTGGTTTTCTGTCTCTGCTTCAGAAACCCCTTAAAATGCCATAAGACCAGTAGCACTCTTTGGATGGTACTTCTCTCTTTTTATGAGCCATATAAAACATTGTTCTTTTAGGGGAATAGGTGCTTCAAAGCCAGGGCTATTTCTCTCCCTTTGTCCAGGACAGATTATTAACTTCTCCATCTGTCTGTGCTACCAATTTTGTTCTTACACCACCATATTAGTGAGAATAGTAACCCTGGAGATCAGAGTGACATTGCTGATTCGAGAGGAAAAAAAAAAAAAGAAGAAAAGAAGAGTATTTTACTTTTCTCTAGCAGTTGAACTGCATCCCAGACAAGATTGAAGATGGCTGTCAGTACATGGTCAATGCTATCCAGGTTCTATTTTATGTAGTGGAACAAAAAACCACCACATCCTTACGTAAAAAAGGGTCCATTTAAAAATTTTTAAACTGTTTCTTCAGTGCATCAATTAATTTCTTACCATACTTTTAAGTCTTCAGAGGACTGATTATTTATTAAAACAAAGTCCAGCAGAGTTGAAAGTAACTTTAATCCATGCTTCCTTCTTGTGTTCTACAGTACATCCTTTAATGGAAGTCCTCAAAAGATAACCAAGTTTATAATATCTGAATATCCTGAACTCCCTGCATGTAAGGGTTTGAAAGGCACATGTTTTTGATTGACAGCAGCAGTTCACCCAAATATACATTTTCTGAAATTTTTCAGCTCCATGACCCCTGGAAGCACACATTTGTCGGCACACATATCTTTTTAACCATCAACAGCATTATTAACTATATCAGCATGTATAGACACTGGTGCCAACTGGAAGCATTCTCCATAGAGATATTTGAATCCTGAATGTATTTAGAAAACCCCAAAATGGAGCTGATTTGTACTGTTGGAAAACTGACGATGTTGATCCCTGTTCTTGTTGCTCCATGGCAAAATTTTAACCTTGGTAGTCTTCAGTCCACCACCATCACCATTGTTTAAGAACAAATGCAAAACACACAAACTGCCTGATATTATTATAGCAGTGCTATAAAGTGTGGTCTTTGCAATGACCCTGCTATTTCTAGAATGATTTCTCAAGGTCTTCAAAAGGTTTTCAAATAAAGTATTAGAAACACTTTTAGCCATTATTTATCCTTCCAGTACCTAAAGGGGACCTACAAGAGAGTTGGAGAGGGACTTTTTACAATGGCCTGTAGTGACAGGACACATGGGAATGGCCTCAAACTGAAAGAGGGCAGGTTTAGACTAGAAATTAGGAAGAAATTCTTTACTGTGAAGGTGGTGAAACAATGGCACAGGTTGACCAGAAAAGCCGTGGCTGTCCCATTTTTGAAAGAGTTGAAGTCCAAGTTGGATGGGACTCTGAGCAATGTGGTCTAGGGGAAGTGAGGAGTTGCAACTAGATGACCTCTGAAGTCCTTTCCAACCCAGACCATTCTATAAATAGCACCACTGTTCTTCAGTACTCTTCTAAATCCACATTGTATTTCTATGACTAATGCCAACAAGAGATTTAATCTAAAGTTTATTATTAGGAGAATGGTGAATAATTCAGGCCTCCTGAGACAAAGGCAGAGACTTTCCACAGTCAAGGAGAAACAGTTACAATAGCTACATTAGGTAGATGATCTGCTTATAGTCCCACAAGCCTGTTTAATTCAAATACATATAAGATACCACTTCTGCTGTTCACAATAATTGTAAAAAAAGAATCTATTCATTGTTCAGCTATAAAGACAGATAAAATTTCTCCCTCAAGACAAATAAAGGCTAATTCTTATTGATTCAATAACACTCTAATTGATAGATTACAAACTTCCCTCAGAAAAATACTGCTACTTCAACAATGATGATGGAGTCTCCCATAGAGCAAATTTTGGAAGTTTCATTTTTTGGAGTACCTTTCATGGTAAATTAGTGTGATTTTTAACCACAAAATGATGGCTAGAGCTGTCCTAGAGATATTTCTTGTGCCCACTGTAGCAGCACTCTTCTTTTTCCCCCATTGTGTTGCATAGTGTCTATTTAGGTTTGCTCACACTGCCAACACAAACCACCCTTCAATTCTCTGAAACATCAGAAAAAAGAGAAGCTGTGAGTCGGACAGTGTTAATGGATAATGAAACTAAACCACACTGAAAAGTTTTGACTGGCTGAAAGACACAGGAGACTGGTATTAAAAAAAACCTCAACCAACCATCACTGCTTCCGTACACTGTCCTACTCTCAAGAATTCATGTAATGATAAAGTAATTAGTGAAAAAAGAAAGGCATATTATATTTCTTGCAAAACACTTACAATTTCATGCACACACTTATGAACTGCACGCACTTCAAACCCACATTCTTTGTTCCAGCATCCTCTGTCCACATTTCAAGTACTTGCACTCTCACTTCTCAACTTCTACATAGGACAGTTTCAGCTTGGTATGAAAATTATCCGCAAATTTCTTTATACTTGGTCATTTATATTTCTTCCAGTTGCCTCATAAAAAAGAGATCTGGAACATAAAAACCAAAACTATTTACGTATTAAAAATATGTTTAAAAAATGGCTAACATAGATCAATTTATGCCAATTCCATCAAACTAGACTTACAAATTTCACAGACCACTGTATTTCTAACATGGTGCTTTGATTAAAGAAGCCAAGAAACTTTGTTCTACTTATTAAAGAAACTTTTTTCTCCTCTCTGATATTTATAATTCCTGTATAATCTTATAGTTCCTGTATCACCAGCCTATTTTTTCAAAGGTTTTGTATTTAGGCTTAGGCAACAATTATGCTAGATTCCACAGTAATGCTGTCAATGGTTTGTTCTTAGTGATTCCCAGTGGGATTCCACTTCTTGGTCAGTGGGGTTGCACAACTCCCTTTTAATCTGTGCATGACATTTTCAGTATGCCTTTAGTGCTACTTCAGAAAATTACATGCTGCATTTTTACTTAAAAATTTAGAACAGCTGCTGCCAGGACTAACTTCAGACACCATGATGGCAAGGAGGCTGCTCTGCCAGTCAGTATCAGCACAAAGGGGTGAGAAAACTGAACTCATGAAGTGGGGGTTTGAAGAACTCTCCAAAAATTTTTTACAAAAATCGATATTCGGGACATTCGAAATAATAAGGTGGCAAACAAGCAAAACCAGAGCTTGGCTATGTAATCAGGCTGCTCTGATGTCAGGGAAAGTGAAAGTAAGCAGAGCCTCTGAGCCCTTTCTATTTGCAGAAGTGTAGAGAGGTGGTTCACTCTGGGACAGGCCAAGTTTGCACACCGAGGTGCATGTGTTGTGTTGGGAGGTGGACACAGCTGTGAGAGCATTTTGCTCAGCAGTAGTGCCCGTATCTGTCGTGGGAACTGCTCCCCTGTGCTCCTTTCACTGAGAGAAGCACTTACACAAGTGAAGAACCCCTGCCCTGTCTCTTCCAAGGCCCTTAATAGCCAAGTGCACTCCTTCAGCAACTGGTAGTCTAACGAGGTGGAAAGAGCTGAGCAATGTGCAGCCAATGAGCAACATTTAAAAAGTAATTCTGCCACTTAAGAACAGCTAAAACCTCAGAACAGCCAAATGTTTTACAATATGTAGTTGAAAAAGAGAAAAGAGCCTTACATGAACAAATTTTCCTGACAGTTTTTATTCCTCTCATTCTTTTTCTTTTTTATCCTGAACATCACCAATTCTTTCATTAATTTCCTCCAGCATGAAGCAGTTTTAAATAAGTTCACACATTTGCTTGTTCACAATAAGAAACACCTAGACAATTTTTTGTGTGTATGTATGTAATTCATTTTAAAAAGCTGTGCAATGACAATAAAGCTTTCAAATAAGCTCATATGTAATATTACTCCACTGGAAGCATAATGTCACAGAAAGAATTTCCAGTTTTACTTTTTTTGTACTGTGCAGCAATTTTCCACATTTAGTTTTATCACCTGTCTTACAGTATTGCCAACATCTGTGAAAGAATTCCCTATACCTGCCAACATAAAAAAACCACTCAAACCAAAGCAAAAAACAGGCAGAATGTGTTCCTTTGGATTTGTATTTATTTGAATTTTTTTTTTGCCCATTCAACTAATAAACGATGGATACAAGTAAATAATATTTCAGGCTCAACTTTTGACATGGACCAAGAAAGCAACTTCATTACCAGAGTAAAAATCTTGGATTAAATACATGAGTATTTTTATAATCTCATGTCAACTTTGGATGGTGCTAGAAAAAGATTTTTATTTTCTTGCTACTTTATGCTTTATTTTATAACACTTCCTCAAAGGAAGTCAGCTCTTTTTGTTTAGCTCTATGTATACTTATTCTGAAAAATCATTTTGTTTAGCTTTGTGTATCCTGACTCAGCCATATGAGGAGGGCTATGGAGGGAGTATAGAGGGTTTGAACTTCTGATTTTATGAAAGGAAGAGATGCACAAAATACCAGTTCAAGGTTTTTATCTGTGGTTAAATCCCACACTTCCTATCTCAGGTAAAGATCCAGTTATACCCTTCATATTGTTATCTACTGCAGTCTCCCCAAGATTTCCATCATCAAGAATATGAGACACATCAGTTCAGATATTTTGCCTTGTAACCTCTCCAAAGGTACTTTTTGGTCCAGCTATGTAGCAGCAATTGTTACTTTGCAAGACAACAGCTTTGAAGAGCTGAGAAAAATTACTAACAATTTTCTTAAAACTGATGTTTTGTCAGCCTTTGGGAATAATCAAATTTCCTTTGTAATCAAATAATAGTATTAAAAAAATCAAAGAAGACTATTATGCAGTGTCTTGAAAATGGTCATTAGAGGCAAGATGATCAGTTTTGTTTTGAAGAGGGGTGATTGGCTAATAAGCTAAAGCTACAGCTCAAGAAGGGGAGGATTTTCTAAGTAGAGAGAAAAACACACCAATGCACACAACCACTAAAATTATAAAAGGGCTAAATATTATGAGCAAACAATGATCAAGGAAATCTATCAGATGACTAGAAGCCAAGTAGCACGAGAGAGTGAACAAAGGAATGAGCTTTTACTGTATAAATTGAACACTTTGAGGGCATAGAGTTGACACACACAAATTTTTAAGGGGGATTTGGTAACTGATCCACATGACATAAGGAAAACTTTGCAGGCCTTTACGAAACATTTTTAAAAAGCCAGTTATCACTCCTCCTTAATCAAAAGATTTAAAATTATCATCAGGTAAACACAACTACATGGCTGTCTTGTTTGTGTGCAAAAGCCTATAATTCTTCGAACTATATAAAGTCGATTCTTTTGGGTCAAATGTTATCAGATATTCTTGGGCCCGCTACAGAGTGTTTTTTTCCTCTATCGTTACTAAATTGGCAAACTTTTCTCCAACTATGCTCACCACCCATGTTTCTTTACTATCAGTAGAGAAGAAATATGATGATTAGCTGTGCATTGCAGCAATGATTTTAGCATTTGTGGTTTATGAGTCAGTTATACTTTCCATGGAGGGGGACCAGACCACCACTGTGGAAAGGAAACAGTTTTGCAGGTGAGATGCCATGGCTGCTGAGACGTGTGATTATGTCTAAAAAAAGAAATTGATGTTCTCCCCCCTTGAGGTAAAGAAAAATTTGAACTTTCACATAGAATACCTACTAGCTAGGATAAAATATTAGAGCTAGCATGTAAAGTTATGCAACCATACTTCATGCCACTCTTGAATAATAATTAGATTCAAAGGATAATATTCGGGCCCAATATTTCTTGGCTGGCTTCCCTCACTCCTTTCTCCTGTGTATTTTTTAATGCAATAGATTAGCATGGAATAGACTCACATGGAATTTGAATAGGAGGAATTTAAAATAACACTTTGGGCATAGCAATTGCTTTGCTAATGGTTAATAATCTAATCATACTCCTTCCAAATACAATGAAATAAGAGGATTTGGTGTACTCTTTGAATCACAGACAAATTTACAAATCCACCCAGTAGGATTAAATAATGAAGAATGCAGAAGCTCAAAATCTCCAAATTATTTAAAGAGGTCAAAATCATCTCTATGTTTCTTACACTTACTAAAAATGTCAACAAAAGAGTCCTATTGTTATGAAGTGAAATGTTACAAATGCAACTATACTTGACGGAAAAAAAGCCATTCAGCTATTCAACTTTCCTCCCCACCATTTTGGCCCAACTGTTAAAAGACGGTTAAAGTTCTCAGCAGTAGGAGACACCTCTAAATAGTAATAGATTCCCAGAAAGGAACATTTCTCAACTCCATCATTCTGTCAAAAAACCTGTAAGGAAGCCAGTGCTCCACTAATGAGCATATTATCTATCCTTGTGCTGGTTGGCTAAACAGGGAAAAATAATATTTTAAGTATGCCCTAAATGTCTTGAACTGGGAAAATAGCACCATAAAGTTACTGTCAGATATAATTCTGTACAACCTGCTAGAAGGAATGGAGGGAGGAAAGAGAGTTTGGTCTCAGTGGAGAAATGCCAGAGATAAATCTGGCCAACTATTTTCACAACAATGTAAGAAAAAAAATAGTCTCTCCAACCAGCAAAAAAACCACCCCAAACCAAACTTCAAATAACTTTTCCAACAGCTTTTAAGTTTCTAAGAAAAATGACTGTATTCCTGAAAGAGAGACCCCTGGTTTCTGCCAATAAAGAAATCTCTATTCATATCAGAGGATGAAAAGTTCTCAGAACAAAGCCATTTTATTTCCAACTTTGCCAAATACTAGTGTGAGTTTATTTTCCAAAGGAACCTATCCAAGGCAAAGCAGTTTTCCTAGGAAAAAAATAATATTCTACTAACATACGTCAAACAAGGAAAAATAACAAGCAAATTCCTGAACCTTGAATACAAGGTCATGAAACTCAAAAGAGGAGAACACTAACCTCAAAACCAGAAGAAACTGTGGCACACTTTCTTAAGTCTTTCCCCAGTGAGAGCTTGTGTGTTCAACACATGTCTGTACAATATGGGAAAGAAGCAAGAATAAGCAAAAAAGTGGCAACTCTAGGGAAACTATTGTAGAAAATGTCTGTCTTCATAGTTCAGTAGGGTGACCCTGTGCTTTAAGAAAGCTGTGACAGGGAACTGCTACTGCACTGCATCTTATGAATTAACTTTGCATACCTGAGCATTCAGGAGTGTACTCTACCTGCTTCCTTGCATACTAATTTCTTACAGTTTAGAGTTCAGGGCTGAAGAAACTTCAGTCTCATCCCAGACTGTTTCAGTGCAGTGTGTAAACACAAGCCA
The DNA here is from genome assembly GCF_965231275.1 of Zosterops lateralis. NCBI lineage: Eukaryota > Metazoa > Chordata > Aves > Passeriformes > Zosteropidae > Zosterops > Zosterops lateralis. The sequence continues at coordinate 42,211,152 of NC_139762.1, read as the reverse complement.
TGTGTTTTAATTGGCAGACTCCAGTGACCTGTGCTCTGACAGTACAGGATGCAGCTGAATGTGTCATGAATGCAGAGCAGCAAGTTCAACACACCATTGTGCACAGACCACATGCCCAAACACAGAAATATAAAATAGCTCCTGAATGTTTTGTAGCCAGGCAGAACAAAATCTGCTCTTCACTTACATGAGTGAACTCAGTTAGCAGAGGTTGGGTAGAGGGTGCTTTCCACCCCTACTCCCATCCCAAGGAATCATCAGAAGCAATTCCAGTTTGAGACTCCCCAAATGCCAGGAAGGGGTTCTGACCTGGAAGTTAGCTTTGGGGGTTTTTCAGGCTCCTAATTCTGTCTCCAATGCTGTGAATTAACATTAGCAAATACCTGCTAGCCTACTATTTATTATGGAAGACAGAGGTTATTTTATTTTCCATGCTTCCTTTAACAAGAATATATTACACCAATCCACTCCTCCCACACCTTCAAGCAGCAGAGAATGGCAGGCTTATAAAAATGCTTCCAAGGGTTTGTTTCCCTTTCACTATATCCAGCTCCTGTGATTAATATCAATCAGGATAATTTTCCTGTGTGTATATTATTTTCTATACTAAAACAAAAACCAACACTTCAAAGCACAGACTGCGCTGGATGGGACTACTCAAAACGAGAGTTATGTATCTGTGTTCAAAACCCATACTCTTACTACTGAAAAGTATTCACCTTTCATTACACTTAATTTACCATTCTTTACAAGTGGAAGCAAAGAAAACAAGTGTAGTTGTTTGCTTCTTCTTTGTGATATATATAAAGTACAGTGTTTACTAGTGCTTTTGAAATATAAGCATATTTCATTATTTATTTATTTATTATTTATACTTCAATTCTCAAGATGGCAGAAAAACTAACTGCAAAACAAGAAATGTAGTTCTATTTAAATTAAGATGAAAAAATGCAAGCTATTTTAATACAAAATATCAGAGTTTTGCTGAGGTATTTATTTTTCTTTTTTTTTAAATATAAAGAAAATCTAATGACCTAATGCTTATAATTTGCTCTTTATTATCAAAGAAATCAGAATTTCAGAAGGAATAAAAGGTTTTACCTAATAGAGTTGTGTACATTAAAATACTTTTATTTTCTTTCTGAATTAATTTTATGACTCATAAAAAATTTCACTGAAGAGGTCCATGAGCAACCTGAAGTTTGACCATTTTTGAATAAGGTTTTGTGCTCTCTGCTCTTCAGAGGTCACTTGCAATCCATATGAGTCTAAATAGCATGGCTATTTCTGTTTAGTCCTCTATCTAAATTAATTGGTAAAAAATATCCAACCAACTTCAGAGTAAGGTTGAAACATCTCCTTACTCCCAGTGTCAGTACAATTGTAATAACCTCCATATTAACCTGTGTCTCATGCTGGGTCATATCCTTGTTCTCTTTCCTGCCTTACCTTTATATTTTAAACTAACATCTATTTAATTCAAATTGCTAGCAAGACTGGAAAGAAAAGCTTGATTTGTGAAATAGTAATTACCTGTATCTTCTCAACTAAGACTCAAAAATGATAAATGCAATCTTTGTGGTTCTTTCAACAATTTATCACTACCAACTACTTTAACAACTATTATTGATTAAATTTATAAGATTAATATTTATTTCCACATTCTGCATTGATTTACTGGGCTGAGACCCAATTTCAAAATTGTGAAGAAAAAGAAACTAAGCTGCAGAAAATGCTAGCATGCTCAAACTAGGAACAGAAAGCTAATTAAGACCTGGTGACTAGCACATGTTTGTGCTTCTAGTGGCATACAGTTGATATATGCCGGCACAGGTAGTTTTGTTTTGGTTTTTTTTTTCCTTAACAAACACAGCTGTTTGCAATGAATCAATTCTTATAATTTCCCAATTGACCCATAATGAAAGAGAGCAGCCAGCTATAAAGTAGAGTTGTTAATATACTTTCTTAATCCATGTTTGTGGGGCTACCTTTGCAATAAGCAAGTTTTGTGAAGGTGAAACTGAAAATACACATGTGCAGGGACACCTATGTGTGTGTATTCTTTCTACAAAGAAGAAATGCAGAATGACATTGAGGGCAATTACATGAAAATTATACGATGAACTGTCTCTAAGAGTGAAGTCCTGCCTTGGTCACACAGAAGTCCAACCAATGGCATGATGAACATATCATTATATTATGCTGTCTGCAACATGTTCTGGATATAATTCAGATCCCAGGAATTTAAAAGCTTTCTGATAGTAACATTCATTGATTATGCTTCACAAAAAGTTTTCAATTTATATCCCAGTGAGGACAACCAGGAAATTCCCAATGCCACCAGAATAGGTAACAGCAAGATTATTTTGTTTTTTCGAAGAAAAAATACTTGGATATTTCATAATATTTCACACTGTTTGACATCACACTTATTTATATCTTCCTTAAAACATGTTAACAATCAGGAGAACTGAAAATCTGAGTATCCAAAATGAGGAATACTCAAGATTAGTCTCATTTTTCCCATGCTCAGTTGGTTTAGTACATAAAACTGATACGTGAACTGCAGTTTTCAGCTTCAGATCATTATTCTGACAGGCTTTTCTACCTAGAGAAATGCAGTTACTTCTGCTGTATTTAACAAATAAAGCCAAAGACTCATCTCCTGATTACATGAAGCAACAGTAACAATACAGGATTTTCTGAAGGATGTCAGTGTTTTTCCTGTGATTAAAATAAAGCTTTTCTAAGGTTATCTATAGGCAACAGCTATGTAGTATATGCCACAGATTCTGACAGCTTAAACAGACACCTGAGTTTATGAAATAGATACACGGATACTATATTCTGTTTGAAGTACTAAAAAGGGAACATCAGTCAATGGTGCATCAGTCAAAAAACTCGTGTGTGGTATGACCTTCAAGGCAAAGCTAGAACACAAAGGAGTTCTCCAGCCTTTGCCTGAGCTTTTGCCTGCGGCTTTTGATGATCATGGACAGATCATATTTCCTAAAGAACTCCATAGCAGCTCATTTAAAGGAACTCCATGAATCATTTTGCAGCAAGCTGTAAACGTTGTTCCTTTGAAGCAGCCAGGATTCCTTTGAGAATCTCTCTTCTGACAAACTCTAGATAACTGTCAATCACTTGCCTTGGTGTTTAATGACATGAAGGCCAAAAAAAGAAAAACATACCCAGAAAAGAGTTATGCAGTACAAAATTATCAGGCCTGATCTACACTGCAGGTCCAGAACACAGCAGGTCTTACAGATAGTTAATGTTCTTGGGTCCATTTTACTCAGGTAACTTTGTAGTGGAAGCAAGGACATTTTCCTTTGAACTGAGCATCCAAAGAGATCTTATGGAAGTCTGAGTAAGGCAAGTTGATAATACCAAGAATTAAGTGGAATACATATTATGAGAAAAGTCATATATTTTTAACTGCCCAAATAGTGGAAATTTATTGTTAACATTAGAAGTGCTATAAAAAGAATGATACTGTGAGTGTCTGAAACATATTTGGCTAATAACCATTTTTAATATGTAACATATAAAATGTTTTTATTTAGCTCTATAGTAATATGCTTTCCAAGAAAGAGCAATATACCTCAATAGAGAAACAGTACTTTATAAAGGAAAGGGTTCATTGGCAGCATCAGTTTTACTTCTGTCTGCGTGTATTGGGACATAATACTGAAACACAATCCTGCAAGGAAAACCTACAAGCCTAGGCCCAACATTCTTATGACAAGGCAGACCTTAAATGTGGCAAAAATGTCCACGAGACTTTAAACACAGAAAGCAATGCATGTTGGATTATTGAAATTACTCTATGGAGATCATGTATTGTGCAGGGTTTCTCAAGTAAATGAAGATGGGGAAGATCCTTTATTTTGTATCACTTTAATAGAAGGATTGGAACAGAAAGGAAAATGTAAGAGGCACAAACAGGTCCCTTCTCTCCAAATCATTTTGACAGAATTCAGTGGAAAGAAATTACTTTAGTTAATTCACATATTTTAAGTCAGAGCTAACATTGGCAGCTTTCCATTAACAGGCGACCCAAGTTCTAACTCAGTAAAAAAATAAAAGAAAAAAAGAAAACAAGTACATTCCAATGTTTCCTCTCTGTTAATGTAAGCCAACCATGTGAGATACACAAAATTTCTTTCTAAAATCTCAGCTATTTTTGAGGGGACCAAGAAAAGTAGCCTAGAGGTAAAAAGTGATTTTTAGCAGGCAATAGCATCTCATTTTCTCAATGATGTACAGAGTCATGGGAAATATTCCTTCAAGTGAAAATGCAACCATATACACTGTAGTCTTCAATCAAGGAGTTGGGGAAAGGCAGGTGGTGGGAGTCACAGTCATAAAACAGTTATTCAAAACCACAGATGTCTCAATAGATATTTGTTTACATTAGATTTGCTTTCTGATATTTCAGCATAGACTAAAAGAAAGACTGGGATTGGAGAGGGAAGGCAAAGACAGATAGAAAATGATGAGTAAAACTTATCCTATATCCCAAAGAAGAATTCTGTAAGGCATAACATATTCAGAAAAGCCATTATTTCATATTGACAGGAATCAATTATCTGTGGATTATATGGTTGGTTTGGTCATCAGCTGCTGTATCTGCATTATTATAGAGCTTTTTTCACAGTATGAGTTTAGCAAAAAAGACATGAGTGAAGGCAGTTGGAGTTTTATGATTTTGCAAGTAAAACAGTGAGACCTGGATTTCAAGGGGACCACCTTTCCATAAGCTTCTGGAAAAGCAAACTCAGAATGCTGATGTGAACCAGAGAGAGCACAAACTAGTTATTTCAGTCCTGCAAGAGTCCACTTAACTCCCCTTTCTGAACAGATAAATGAGTGACTGCAGGGATGATAAATTAGTTCAGCTCTCAGCAGTCACAGTGACAAAAGCAGTAGAATTCACATTTAGGATTATTTTATATAAGCAATATCATGGACATTTAAAGAGAATAAGTCTCTTTCATGGTGATTTGATCTGCTTGGCACACAAAGTGCCTTGAGAAACTGCAGGCTGCTTCTTGCAGCTGTGCTCCCAGGCACTGCTGCTGGGCTCATAGTAGTTGCTGACAAAGAGTTTTGCTACCCACAAAGCTATAGCACCTCCTATATGACAAACTAAGCTACCAAAAATACCTCAGCTGCAGCAATGATTTTTCCTGCCAGTGGAGATACTGGATTTTCCCTCAGTCCTGGCTAAGGATACAATGTCAGAATAACTTTCCTTTATGTCCACCCTTCTGAAAAGTGTTCCTGTCTTCTCCACATGCTAGTGCAACAATTGGAAGACAGAGCTGTGAAAACAGACTTCCATCTTCTCTAACCCTTTTAGAGGACTTGGTCTTGCTTTGAGCACTCAATAAGATGTTATACATGAGCAGTAGTTACAAAGTAACCTCCTTACTTTTCTGACGGGAAAAGATGGATGCAAACACTAATTCTGAAAAATTGGATGCAGCTGAATCAGAATAAAATGTTTTAAAACCTAGCTTCCTCTGCAGTAATCTGAGTCTGTGTTATCCCAACATTGATGTGAAGCCTTACTTTTCACATTTAATGTTGGTGAGACACTTTATTTATTTGGATATTACAATACTGACATCTTAGACAAGGATAGAGTTGTGAAGCATTCTTTTGAATTTATTTTATTGCAGTGGAGAAAAGAAGTAGCAGAATTTTTTATAGAATTAATTTGAAGGTACTATGCTATAGATCATATGAAGAGATTTGTGAGACAAACCAACATATTAAAAGCTACAACTCTACCATAAAAGTATTTTTTCAAAGTCTAGTAATAATTCAAACCATATAACCAAATGTTGCAGTCCATTTTGATCTAGTTCCATCACACATTCCTAAGCCATATTGTAAATCCCGCCCAAAACAACAAAAACCACAAAACAAAAACTCAGAATACTTCACCAAGAAACCTGGAGGTAATCACTTAGCAAGCCTTTTTTGTTTTGTTATAAAGTCAAGATTTTGGAAATCTTTCAAGACAATGCTAATTCTTGAATACATGCCACTACAAACTCCAAATGTATAGGATAGGCAGACCAATTTCTGGAGAGGGAATGAACAAGCATCCAGCTGAACAAACCACAGTGCCCCCTTGCCCCACTCATATCCTTTTTCTCCACACAAAAGCCAGAAAAATTTCATCTGGATAAACTGAATGCTGACTGACTGCAGTTTGGGGTGGTGTTTTTTTTTTTTTTGTTTTTTTTTTTTTTTTTTTTGTTAAAATTGCCACCTTGACAAAACCTTCCCATTTGCTGTATCTCTATATGCAACCAAGGCTGCTTTTCTGAAACACTTTCAAATTCCCCTTACTGCCAGGATCAGGGAATGTTTTACCTATTAGGCTTGAATCCCCATGGCCATGACATTATTCAAATACTGCTGATACAATGGTCTCCACATACAGCTGCTTCTGCTAACACATACCAGGAGGAATTTTATCGTGACAGCCTATGAAAAAAAATCACATAATCAAAGGAAATGCGCTAACACCTCAAGTGTCCAGTGTTGAGTACTTCATCATAGCACAACACCTACAGGAAGTGCCTGTGACATCCACAAGTACTAAATGAATCCATTAGGATTAGTGGTGTTAAAATGAATACCAGATGCATTAACAAGGGACTGTATAAAACAAAATGCTGCACAAATGTTTGCATCCCAATCCCTGCTTTCAAATAACATCAGCATATTACCCTAAAATCATTACTTTGCTATTCTAGTTTCTTTCCTAGGGAGCTCTAATGATAGTTCTTGCCCTACAGTGAATTCATATTGCATCTGGCACAGGAAATTTGGCATTTCAATTTACATAACTGTTTTCAATTGCACAAATTTGCTGTTCCCTAATTCTCAGCGTACTTTGAACAACAGTTTTCAATGCTTGACTGAGAAAGAGCAAAACTGAGCCAAACAAGTTTTCTTTCCCTCCCCTCCCCTTCTGTCAATAAGTTCTTGTGATTTTTTGAATGAAGATAAAAGAAGGTTGAATGTCAGATTTCAAAGAGAATTTGTCCATCATTTTGCCTAGTTTAATTTGGATAGTTGGGACTGACTGATAGAGACTGGATCATATGTTACAAGGGAGAACTGCAGCCTGGGTGAAAATCCAGATACCAAAAAGCATGACATTTCCCAAGAAATAGTGTTCTTTCTTATGTCAGATCAAAAGAGACAGAGATAAATTATAGTATGAGACCAAGAAAAATCAGTGCAGATTTATCATTAACTGAGTTTGAGCTGAAGCTATGGAAGGTAGATGTGCCTCTCTAGGGTATGTCCAGTTTCAGGATGTACACTGCTGCATATTGAAGGAGTAAATGAATGAACAGTGATAATACACTACACACCATACATATTAAATAATAGTGTGGAATTTAGGATGAAGACAACAAGGGTGGACTAGAGAGGAGGAAATGTGACACATAAAAATAAATCAAATCAAGCTCTAAGAGGCTGCTGATCCTCTAGCCCAATCTAGTGGTAACTAAAGCCCTCCGAGTGCTTGTAAATCAAGGGAAATACCATTATAGTGAGACCCAGGGTTCCAGCTCATGCACTGAAGCTATTCACATTTCTTGAGAGAGAAACAAAAAAAGCTGATATAGTAAAATTGCAGAGAAGTACAGCTTTTGAAAAGGAGAAGCAGGCTAAACCTAGTTTTGTTGCCAGTGTCTCTGTTATTAGGAGTAGCAGTGATAATATTATCTCTTCTGGTTGTCATTGACGTCCATAGTTTAAGAACATGTTTCTCAATTGCCCAACATTGGCTGCTGTGATATATTCCATTTTTGTCATTACCTGCCCATGGCAAGACACCTAGTGACTGTAGTAGTGCACTCTCCATTAGTGATTCTGGTGTCTGAGATGAAAAGAAACAATTTGGCTTCTGAACAGGGCACGTCCTCAGTAAAGGAAGATAGCTGCATCTTCATCCAGTCAGAAGAATCTATTAATAGAAAAGATAACGCCACAAAGTGTGGTCTCTCCTAGCAGCTCCCAATGAGATATGTAGTTCTTGCTGAGGCAAGAATACAGAATTGACAAGCAACAGAGCTCAAGGGAATAAAGTTTGCCAGAACTACACTGTCTCAATGTGCAGCCATCTCTGGTGTCTCCTGGCCTTTTTGAGGATAGAAAAGGCAGCCATAAGGTGGGCTGGGGACACAGAGACAGCAGGAATTTCCACTAGAGGAGAGAGGAGGAGCTGAGCTTAGTCAAACAAAGCACAATGCCAAATTCCTCAAGTACGTCTAAGCCACAGAAAAGACAGGAACCACTGGTCTATGCAAATCCCTTCTGTCCTGAAACCTTCTTGGCAGGCTGGTTGTTCCTTTTCTTTCTGTTTTCATTAACTGCTGCCACCATTCCACCCACTACAGCTGTTCAGCCATCCCCTGCTGCCCACTCACTGGTGTGTCCCAGTCCCTTCCTTCTCCTGGCCTTTGCTGCTATCTCACACTGCCCAGAAGGAAAACATGCCAATCACCAGCTCAACAGGTATGGGAAAGAAATCAGAAGGGCAGATTTGACTCTTCAGCCATTATGTGGCAGAACTAGAGAGGAAGCCACAGACCACAATGATACACAGCATAATTACAGCTTTTACAGATTTTACTACTTGTTTTTTCACAGCTTGTTTACAAATTCACTGCACAGAATATTCCAATTCCATCCTAAAGGTCAATCAAAGTAAACAGTTTTAAGAGCTCTTGAGATAATAATTTTGAAGAAAAAAAAAATGTTACTTTACTTAGGCACCCTGCAGAAGGTGGTACAGTACAAACACAAAGCGGTTTCTCAAGTTCCTAATGACTGAATGGAGAGAGTGCACCCTGGAATATATGCATAAATCCTTGGGTGTGCAGTGTTTTGGACTTACTCTGCTCTTTTATAATAAGTACAAGTTCCAGTTTACATCAGAGAAGTCTGATGGCAAGAGCGAAATATTCCACCGTGAAAGCAAAATACCACAAAGGATGAAGGAATTGAAGCTGTATTAGCTGTTTTATCCCTGTAGTTAAAAACAAGAAAAATATATCCAAATCCCAGAGTCTGTGTTGAGTCTACTAATGTCACTGCCAATAAGAGTTAAAATTTCAGTTCCTATGTTTGTCTTTTTTGGATACATTTCAGACTACTCTTGCAATATGTGCTCTGACAGGGAGGTCTAAGAAAGCTGCCAAACTCCTCTTCTCCCATACTCACAAAACTATGAATAATCACCTCTCCCTTAACCCTCCCAATTTTTTGATATTATGGAAGCAAAAATAAATTAAGTAATTAAAAAAAAAAAAAAAGGACTAGAATAGAAAAACTATTTGAAGAAGCAAATATAGAAGCAGTTGTCAAGTGCTATCATTTTCAGAACCACTAACAAAAAATTTAAAGTTGTGACCGTTTAAAATGGCTATGGCACTTTTAGGTGTGGTTCTATAATGGAAATTCATTTCCAAAGCCTTCTGTAACTCCAGTGAAGTCAATAGGACTTGAGAGATTTTGATGCACTACATTTATAAAATATATGAACAATCAGAGTACTGTCTACCATTCATAAGATTTTTTTACAATTCTAGCTTAAAGAAGTGTGGGGCTTGTAAAACTGGAAAAATATGATTTACAAGATTTCATTAGTTTATAGATGCTTTAGCTTTTTGGGATTATGCATCTCCAAGTCACATAATATTCAGGAAATACAATTTCATACTTGACCAAATGCTGATTTAGAAATGGCATAGTGAGAATCCACTTTAAAACACTTAGAAGTCCCCAAAAATTATAGTTTCAAAGAGAACTTGATGAAATAATCTATATTCATGCTAACTTTTTTGGGCAGAAAGAGAGAAGATTAAGCAATCAATATTTCCCTTAGTTGAAAAGCCTGTATATATGAATCAGTTACATAAATGTTGTTGTAAAAGTCATAGTTTGCTTTTAGGCATGGATTTAAATAGCTCATATCAGCCTGAATGTAAGCTGTGCCAGGCACTCACAGGCAGAATTGCACGGGGAATGATCCATTTTTATTTTTATGCCTTCTGAACAACAGGTACAATCACAGAAAATAAACACCTCCAATTTGAGCCTTTACACATGTCTCATTCTAAGATCTAAAAGCCAAATGTCAAAGAGAGTATATCACAAATCTCCATTGCATTGTTTATTGTGCTCTCTGTAGAAAAAAATCTGCTAATAATTAATCAATTTTGGTGTTATTGCATTGTCTTTCCTGTAGCTCTTAAAAGAGCAGCATTTACAGGATGTGTAAATGAATTTTTTGGTTTAGTATGAAAAAGAGGGTAGCCAGCGAAAGACTCTGTTCTAGTCCAGAGCCTTAAGCAGACACTACCAAATACTGTTGGTTTCTGGTTTTGTAATACTGAATAATTATGACTTGAATTCTTCCAAATGGAAACAACATCAAACACTTAATCTTGCTTTTAGAAGGTTTCTATACTGCCTAGCAAAACCATTGCATTGTGTACACCTCACTGGAGTCTCATAAAAGAGAAGTTGAAGAAACAGAAATTCCACACTGTTCTCTAAGCTTATCCACTTTGGTTTGTATTTATTTTTCCATGACTATAGCTTTTATTATAATTGCTTCTATGTAAGCATTGTCTTCCCCACTTCCCACCTCAGGTTATTGCAACAAAGAGTTGACTGACAGTTGAAGATTTCCAAAATTAACCCCAAAGTGATAAATAACCTCAAGAGCAGAGCTCTTGATAAGCTTTTTAACAGGCACATTCAGACCCTCTTGGTGAGACAAAGGGCAACTTCTGACTAACCTCACCCAGAAAGAAGTGCTTCAGTCAACAAACTATTTTTTACTGAAGAAGAATAGAACTCTGAAGATCTGTTTAAGCTAATTCTGATTAAAACTACACTATTTTCAAGGTGAGCATTTCATCAAAGGAACATTAAAAGAGAAGGTGTCATTCTAAACATGAGCTAAACAACCACCCACCTAGGATACTGCTTATTGTGGCTGCTGTCTCTCATACCAGTGCTGCCATTTTGGGAGGTATAATGCATAAGGAGACCGAAGACAGATGAAGATCATAAGTCCATAAGAACCCAAAACAATCAACAAAAGAGCAATAAGATGCAGAGGCTTATGAGACTGTGCACTGCAGAGATTCAAAGACAATTAAAATGTGCAAAAGAAAGTACCTGGTCAAGGGAGCCCATCAACATGTTTGAGGAATTTCTGTCCTTGCATACCTTACCAACAGTCAAAAATGCCCAATCTAATATATATATATATATATGTATGTATGCAAAATATATACTGAAGACTAATCTGAAGTTAAGGAGAGCTCCTTGAAGAACATGACCAAAGAAAGATATGATGATCAACCCCACATTTTGATCTGTAGAGAACTGCATTCACAGAGATGACTCTTCAGTAGATGAGTATCAAATCCAATATATTTAACATTAGCAAATGTCAGTAACTTTGTATATTAGAGTAGGCTAAATTCCTCTAATTGCTCTAATAGCTCTTTCTGACAAAACTGCCAGTGGCTCAGTACAATGCTAGAACACAAAGAAGCAAAATAACAATGCAAAACCAAGTCCTAAAAACTGCTTTTCAAAAGAAAGATGAAAAAAATCTTTAGAAATTTTACTTCCCATAATCCCTCCCCATCCCAATAGAGAATAAACCTCTTTTCCACACAAGACTATATTTATATGCCAAAATAATTCAAAAGAGAAATCTTGCACGACTCCTTCAATTGTAAAAGTGACATAGCTGCCAGCAAATGAAAGAATTGAAGCAGAAAGAATAAAATTAGCAGAAGCAGAAAGACAGTCATGGTTGATAGTTCTAGGGCTAAGCACTTTGGGCACAATGATCTCTTGCTTTTTCAGTCTACACCTTCTTCAGATTTCTCTTCCTCAGAAATTCTGAGTGCATGGAAAAAGAGATGCATGAGGGCAGCTCCATTAGTCATCAGATATCCAACAGATCAAAGTGATTTTGGCTCAACGCCCTTAGATATCTCCTTGATTACGAAGAGGACTTGACTTCTCAATCTGCGCTCTTTAAAACTCGTTCTAGGGGCTCTTACTGGGCAACAAATAACAACAAAATCTGTTTATTAGGATTAACTTTATAATTACCTGTTGGTTGATTTTATCCTGGGCAAGGAGAAGTAATGATCCACTGTAGAGAATTGTCTTAAAATTTGCCTGTGGTTCTTATTAAGTGCTACATTTTTAAGGATTATATATGTTTTTCCCATATATAAACAGTAAACTTGTAAAAAAATTTACTAAAGTAAAATTGCCTCATGCCTTGCATCTTGATACTTTTTTATATATATTAATCCCCAATTGCTCCACTTAACTGGAAATCCACAGAAACTCTTTCAGTGTTTTACATATTTCAGTTATTTTTTAAGTGTTAAAAAGCTTCTCTGCCATTTTCTAATTCTTTTTACCATAAACAGTCATGTTTAAATATTGAATACTCTTTTGAGATTTTTTTTGTCACTTGTGGTTTTCTATTGCAGCTTGTGAACAGTTTTGCAGATGGTATTCATTTTTAAACTTAAGTGAGGTGATCTTTTATATTATTTCTGTTCACGCTTATTCGTAACTGGCTTTCTTTCAGCAAAATAGAAAATTTGTGTGCTCTGTTCCACTAGTACATAATGTACAAGAATTTTTCTTTCTAAGTGTCAGGAATTCCAGCCAAACTCAATCTCTATATAAACATTTGTCTGCACTGTTCTGTTGTTTATCCCACTCAAAGAGAGATGAGGTGCAACTGGTGAGGGGGTGAAATTAGACCATAGCATATAAATTAATTAATCAAAATAGACAGGAGTGTGTTAAAGAGGATCACGTTCAAGTGAAGGATGATGTTCAAGTGAACATTTCTCACAGAGATATTGAAGAACCTATCCAAGGCAAATAGCTTAGACTAGCCAATGACGTAAGTACTGTGGTTTAAAGTAAAACAGCAATTAAAAACTCAGTGAATCTACATGTGCACACAAAGTCAGCACTAGGAATTCAACTGTATTCAAATTCAGAACAAATCCAGAAAAACAACACTAACTACAGGTGTGGTCAACCTTTAACAGCAGTACTCTGTCTTAAATTCCTTAGCCTTAGGATGAGTTTTTTCCCAATATGAAATACATGTGTTAGGGAATTCAATGCCACTAAATTATTTGACTTTCCTACAGTGCACCAACCACTAGATGTGAGCATGGTAAGGAAAATGGCTTTGTGTCAGTTTCTGTAAGCAGTCACACAACTGTTTTAAATTCAGTATTTTATAAGTGTGATAGCTCTGTGTGAAACAGCTCACAAGCCTAGAAGCTTGAGTGAAAAACACTTGTCTTGCCAGGAGAAAGTATGGTATGGAATCAACAGAGAAGAGAAGGTGAGAGACTAAAAAGACATGTTTAGGTCTGTAATGTCAAGGTTGTTGATTTCTGTAGAGATGTGGATGTCACCTGGAAACTTTATGGAGTACAGAATCTGCAAGTGTACTTCGTTACAGGGTTATTCAATGGTTATTTCCATGAGTTGTCCACATAAATACTGTGCAAAATGAGCAGGGCACTGAATGCTTGAGTGTGTACTAGAGAGGGACACTGAATCCACATACATGTAATAAGTATTTTTGGTTTCTAATTTTTCTGGCTTCAATCTCAGAATGTTAGTAAAGTCGGCATTCCTCGGGACAGTCAAATATCACAATTTTTAATTTTCTTTTTTCCTGAGGACTAGGTTTCAATTCTCAAAAAAGTCACTGCAGATGGATAACACGGTCCCCAGAGCTGGCCACTGGCTAGTTGTCTCTGTCATGATATGGTGAAGTTTTAGGCAGGTCCGGACCCCAGGCAGAAGCGTGCTTACGTAGGAGAAGGACCAACTCACAATTGGTGGTAAAGAAGGTGTTTATTCAGGGCGGATGCCCAGGTGTTCAAGGCTCGAGTGCGCCTGTGAGAGTGAGTGCCAGAGAGAGAGATTTTCGGCGTCCCCTGCTGTTTTGAACAGGGGTGTTACTCATGGAAATGAAGGGGAGTGACAAAGTTAGAGAGGGTGGGACATGGCCATTTAGGGGTGAAAGGGGTGGGTAGAAACTTGAAGCTTTGGTTGAGCCATCTGGCTTGCCAGGGCTATCAAGAACCTTGGGTGTGTTCACAGATAAGATATAATAGATTCTTAAAGACTAAAACCAGGGCTATCAGCATGGACAAAGCACTGAGCTAGGGTATTGAAAAAAATACAATGGAGAAGGCCAGGCCTACTATGTGAGTTAATGACAGTGATCAAGGGAAGTAGGGGTGTGGGGGTAGGAATGAAACCTTACAGAAAGTTAATAACAAAATTACAGAAATTTTAGAAAACCCAAAATGCACACTGCAACAGGTGGAAATGCTGTAAAACCTCTCTGCAGATCTGAAATTCAACCAATTTTTTTCTAGAGCCACTTGTTCACTTTATCCATTCTTTCAGTTGGAGAAGATAGTTTTAAAACATTGCTCTGCTTCACCCTGAATATAGAAAGGCAGCAAACCATGCTAGAAGTCCCTGAATGAAAGGTAAATGTTAAATACATGATTAAGTACCATTATTCAATAGGAAAAATCAACATATCAAGAAATACAGCATACTGAATTCTCCTATTAGCCTGAGTTACAGAAGCAATTGGAAAAGTAATCTCTTGGGGAAACCATTCCATTAACCTCGCATAACATGCCGCAACCTATCTCAATTTTTAATCCCTAACCTTCAGGAAACATGGCTCCATGATAGCAGTAAATGTTTGTGTCAGATCTAAAGCTAAACAAACCTCAGTGGAGCTGAATATGTTGCAATTTCCACTTCCTATTAGCCTGGCTGGTGAAGGGTATGTGCCTGCCTGCAGTACAGTGTGACAATCACAAGTATGTTGCTATGGTTTAAATTAACTCCTTTTGTTTTGTTTTTTTTCCCCTATATTTAACAGGCTAGCAGTGTGCCTATAGTTCTAGGTTGTATTTGAAATAAAGGAGGGAATTTCCAACCCTTTTAGCTTTTTTCATCTCATACAGAGTCTAAGTTAATTACTTTTGTTCTTGCTCCTGAGAGTCTGTAGGTTCTCTAAGGCAGACCTGCTTAAATCACTGCCCTGCCATCAAAACATAATTGACATAGCATCTGCACCCATTCACCTTGTTTTGTCCTGTGGCTGCAGTAGGATATGACAAGCATAAAAATAAAGCTCAAGTTAAAGCTCCAGGTTGCTTGGTTGGTAGGTTACATTAACAAAGACTCTTTAAGATATCTTTGAAATAGGTGCAAATAGGTCCTAGGAAACATAGTGAAGTATAACACTGTGCACCGTTCATGCATCAGTTCAGTACTTTCAGTGATGGCAGAGAGTGAAAGGGCACGCTTTGTTAGCTTAATTTTTTTGAAAGAGAAGCAAGAGATTTTGTTTTGGATTCTTACTTTTCAAGGTCATATACTTCATGTCTTGTCTTATACTTGATATTTTCCATTTCATCCTCTTGACCACGACTCTTCTATAGCTAGCAGCTCGCCTCCTCCCAGAGCCATGCCGTGAAGGGATCTGTCCAACTTGATTGCACCCAAGAGACAGGATGCAATTCATGATATTAGAAACATCACTGTTGATGTCAACAGAAAGTCAGTGCTATGACAAAGCTGGCAGATGGAAGCCAGACAAATCCAAAATTGGAAAATACCACAGTTGGCTGCCAGTGTGAATTACTTTCAGGTGGTCAGGTTCATTCCTAATTAAGATGGCACCCTCAGCATGCAATCCTAATGAGCCCTCAGCAAAGGCATAATGAGTGCTAATTCTCAGCTTGTATAGTTGCATTTCTCAAAGTGGGCTGGTTACTATGCAACAAGTGAGGCATATCAAAGATCTTGCATTTGCTAAGTGAAGTGGGAGTCAGATGAGATTAAAAATTTGATTAGTTCATTTATGTGTGCCTGTTTTAAAGTAGACTTTGAGAACAAAAAATGGTAAAGTTCACAATTTATCCCATCATTATGCTGGGGAAGTTTTGTTGTTTCCATGGAATTTATAACATTTGAAAAGATAAAGAGGATACATAAAGTTTCCTGTATGTCTTGAGTTTTCTAATATCAGAACTCAAACAAACTAGAAAAAATGGAGCACAGTTGTCTTGTTGTCGAGTGAGCTTTATAATAAGGCTTTAATAAGGAATTTGGCAAGTTTGTATAAAAGTCAGGTCTCTTATAGGGATGCCCAGCCAAGGGGTGATAGGAGTATCAAGAAGAAGACCTGGCCATTCTTGGCTGAGCCACAGAATTGTTCCATTGACTTTAGAAAAGCTATTTTTTCTACAGCAAATAGAACCAACTAAGTAAAAGTACTTATGCAGTCTCATTGCTTTTTACAGTCTGTAACACCAAAATAGATTCCACGTCTCATGGGCATTTTATGACAGCTGCTGTTTACAACATCCTTGAGCAAAGTAGTTTCCAAAGGTGTTCATTAACATGATATGGTTAATCACAGTCAATTCTAAAATGCAAAAGTTTGTCCAAAAATTGACCTATTACTTTCAAAACAAAGAGCCATTTTAACTTCAAGTCCCATTTGAGAACCATAGATGCTACTGTATATGAATAAAGAATTATTATACATAAACTCTTTGGGTAAGAACAGTGGAAAGGTTACCTTCTCTGAAAGTGTAATATTAACTCACATAATGATGAACATACCTAATTTACCCTAGCAAATAACAAGTGTCTAAGGTAGCACCCAGCAATAAGGGATTTAAGTGTGGTTTCCTACAAAATTATTGTTCCTAGGACAATAATGAATTTTGACAGGCATCCAGATTCCTATCTACCCAAATTACTAGGAGTTTTTGGGTTATATGTACAACAAAACTTTAGCATGGTCTTTGTTCTTGGTTAAAAGAACCAAGTTAAAAGAACTTGGTTACGTTGCTTGCTGCGACCATAAGATTGTTTATGTTCCACTTTATCAAAAGTGTTGGGCTGTTCTGGTTATCACTCATTAATATTTTCTTTGAGGTACCAATACTAAACCAACTCAGTTTAGTGAAAAAAAAAAATAAAAAATGGAGTGCCAGGTATTCATCTAATGTAAATAATTGTTGAAGAAAATGAGTCTGGCAAGGGAAGTTTTGTTACTATGTCCAGACTGGTGTGCTTAAAGATACAAAACACAGGATAATGGGGCATCATATTCCATGCCAACTTAGGCTGAAAAGAAATCTGGTTGATTTACAAGGAAAGGTTCCTCCCTTCTTCAGTGCCCCAAGAAGCCTCCAATGCAAGATATAGATGCCACAAAGAGTTTCTGGCAATAATTCTGACCTCTCATAGATAAGCTGAATAGTGATTTAAGAAACCATCAAGTAATATTTTGGCATAGACCAATCTGACTCATCTATTTCATCCTCCTCTCCCCCTACTCAACTGCACATGGGTCTTCCTGGACATCCTTTTTCCTGGGTGCTAGGCATTGCCAGATACTAGCACACACTCTTTCAGAAGTTCATAACACTGTTAGACTAGGTTGGGAATTTTATGTGATTTTTATTTTTTTAATTAGGAAATATTGAGAGAAAAACTAAGCAAGTCATGGGAGGGTCAGTTTTGTAATGGAAGATCAAGTTTGACATCTGTTACATAGTTGGGAAATTATAAATGTTTTACATTTTCAAAAGCAGTTCATTTCCTTGGTGAAAATGACTCTTATTTTTTAAATTAGTGTATCCCTCAATTAAAGGGTTAGTAAAAAACTGCAGGTGTGACAGCACTGGGGGTAAGTGTTAGACCACAGGAAAAAACCATCATGAGGTTATCAGAAAGACTTGTGACTTTGCTGCATAGACATAGTTCAGCTTACGATAAAAGCACCAGACAGGAAAAATATTGCCAAAATGGTAAGAGAAGTTTTGTATAGACAAAGCACCAAAAACTCAGATTCTAGTGATACTCCAGCTAGAACTGCATGGCTTCTTAGAGGCATCTTATCCTATCCCAAAGGCTTGACAAAGTATGCCTGCCTAGGCCTGAGATGTATTGCCCACCCTGCTCTTAAGAGCTGTCAGTGGACGGCAGCTCTCCAGGGTTCCTAGTGATTCCCATCCAGTCTTCAGACATCTCCAGCTCTACAGACACAGATTCCAACAGCATCTTTTTAGCTATGCCAGACCTTGACCTTAAAAATTAGCTTCAGAACTGCTAAGAAAGTCTGAAAATTCATTGCAGATATCTTCTGAATCTATACTCAAATTGCACAGTCTGGAAGGTTCTAGAGTCACAATAAATGCTAGGACAGTGCATTGCTTAGGCATAATTTATAAAATTAACTAGGCCAACTGGACTTTTTTTGTTGTTGCTAGAAACAGCCTTCCACCTGGTAAATGACACTGACAGAAAACTTCAGTGTGATAAGACAGTGTTAGACCGTATTTTCTGTTACACCTAACTTTTGGTAAGCTCTCTTGCCTTAACCAAGTTGTTGTTGCATATTAGGACTGCTGTGTTTCCCTTGATGAAAGCCTCACTTTGCCTGCCCTTGGCAAAGATTCCAGGCAAAGGCAAAATGCAAAATTATCTAAGCAATAGGGAAGGTAGCCTACCATACACAGCACAAGAAGGGTTGAAAGGATGGCTTGGGCATAGAAGCAGCACCACAGGAAAAGCCTTGTCCTCTGCCTCACCTAGACAGGATCACAAAAAGCAGAACTAAGGCTGTTCCTTCTGTCAAAGAATTTAGAATAAGCGATGTAGCAGCTACCACAGGGAGTTATCCCACCACAGCAGAAGCAACTGTCCCTTGTGAATCCATTACATCTTTTCTTTATCAACCTGCAATAACACCACTCTTCAAAAGCAACTAAGTTTCTGACTCTGATCTCCTAAAATTAAAACTATTATTTAGAAATATCTAACTAAGGAAGTAATTTAATTTTGATTGCTGGAGATGTTGATGAGCTTTATCATGTAGATTTCAAAGACTAATATATTTCTCCATGGATATGTTTCTAATTCAAAGTAGACCTGAATTTCACTGAATGACTAAGGCTGGTGAAGAAAACCCTTCAGTATTCTTGACATTTCGAGAGCTTGTAATAGAGACATTTTATTAGCCTCCCCAAAACTGCTTTCTCCTGGCTGGATGTTATAAAACCAACATGGAACCCACATAATTGCAACCTCAATTATTCATACAAATTAACTGCTCTGTTAAAAGGTTGGAATGATTTATTAACAGCTGATAATATATTTATTTATAAGTAGAGCGGGTAAAGCCACAGGGGATTTCAGTTTCAGAAACTACACAGTCAATCTTATCTTGCTTTTGCCACCTGAGACACCCAGCCATCCAGGAACAGATAAAACTATTAAAAGTTCTACCGGCTCCAGTTTTTCTTTATTTACCTAGAAGTTTTACCCCCCTTTTATTTTTTCCCTGCCTCTAGAAACAATGACAAAACCTAAAATTTAAGCCATTGCCTGATAATAATGTAAGTTAGAGGTTTCAAGGTATCAGTGTTGCAGCAATGTATATAACAAAGAACAGAATGAAGTTTTGTAGTGCATATGCTAAATGCTGTCATCCATATTTCATTAGTTCCAGATTAGGAAAAATCAAGCAGGAAATTACTCCCATACATGATAGAAATATTAATTGCACACAGGATCTAGTGTCCCACTACAACTCTTCCATTTATATCAGGATAATTGAACCAGCTATTCACCTCATGAGGCTCAAGAAAATTAAGGCAGCTGTTAAACTTCTGTGCTGGGCATCATATCCTCCTTCTCATACTTCCATGGAAGTGGTTGTTTAAGTGAAAATAAATGCAAGCTCAGAGAGCACACAGCATCACTTAAACAGCGCCATACATTGCCTAAAGCAGAATTAACAGCCCAATCCCTCCTGAGTAGCAGATCATGGAGAACA
Organism: Zosterops lateralis; assembly: GCF_965231275.1. Lineage (NCBI taxonomy): Eukaryota > Metazoa > Chordata > Aves > Passeriformes > Zosteropidae > Zosterops > Zosterops lateralis. Next base: position 42,191,138 of record NC_139762.1, on the reverse strand, counting down.
ACAACCCTCTGTGTGTTCAAATTGCTGGCCCTGTGATAGGCACAGTTTAAGTATAGGGAAGAGTAAAACAACTATCCAATGGTGTTCTTGGAGCAAAGCAGCCTGGAAGTATGGTACTGGCCAGGCTGGAAGAGTGTGCAATACCCAGAATATGACAATTACATTCTACTCTACATTTCACTGCAGGAAAACATTCAGGGATATTTATTTCCACATGGTCATAAACAGTTTGATAGTCAATTTATGCCTCTACATAAAAGAATCACCTGGAAACAGTATAGCCACTCTAGCAAGTACACCCTTGCAGCAGGTCTGATAGCAGTGTAATTTCAACTGTTTCTTCATCTCTGGATGAGCAAACTTTCAAAGGCTCAAAAGTTGGTATTGTAATAGGAGAGATCAAAGGCCTTGTAGCAGGTGTTTAAGCAGCTGTTCCTGTCCAATTTCTGCCCAAACAATTCACAACTGGCTATGAAAGGACCTGCAGAAGTAGCTCAGAGAGCTACCCAAAGTTAAGGGAAGTCTTATTTTCTCTGACTTGGTTTGTTATGGAAGTAGTGGATTATGTGATATATTCTAAGTAATAGCAGGAGGAAGAGCTTTTCTGTTAAAACACCTGGTTAGGTGAGGACTTAGTCTCAGCAGTTGTTCTGAATACTTCTGAGAAGCATCTTTCTGTCTGCCCAAAATGCCTACAAACACCTCACAAGGAGAGGAGCTAGGTGCAAAAGTAGGAAAGAGGGAAAGGCCAAATCCTTTACAGGGTGTGGGACATCACAGCTCAGTTTAATAAAAAGACACTCATTGACATCCTGTTGTTACTGTAATGGGGTGCTATAGCAATAAGCAAATATATGCTGAGTACCACATTTTTCCTGCTGCTTGTTAATGCCTATTAACAAATTGACAGTGGTCCAGAAAACAACACCACAGGATAGAAAATAAACCATGCAATGAAAGAATGAAACTCAGTTTTTCAGAGGAAAGGGATTTATTGGTCTGTGGTTTATAATACAGAGGGAAAAAAAATCCTGTTATAAAGATTCACAAAAAACAAAGAGTGAAAACTGAAGCTAGACATTTTGTGTTGAAAATAACAATCAAATCCTTATTCAACAATGACGTGACTTTTCCATTGTCTGACATCTCTAAATGAAGTTGGGAGATGGTTTAAATTACATGCTCCTGCTCCTCTGGAAGGTTTGTGATGGAGGAAAACATTGGGCTGAGCTGCCTTGGGATATGCAAATGGATGCAGTGCTGATTTCACATCTTTGTGAACTGTTTGTACTGCCATAAGGAAAGCAGGCAACTGGAGGATATGCAGAGTGCACACCTGCTGCCATAACCATCCTTAGGAGACTAAAAAGAGTGTTCCTACTCACTGTGGCTGGAATACCATCGTGTTGAGGTCACTGAGTATCACCCCAATGCACAGCAGACCCTACGGTGAGTCCACACCAATGTGATAAACATCCAGCTTCACTCTACGGCTACAAACACCTCCAGAATTTCTATTATGGAAACAATTTTAGTAGTTAAATATTTGCTTATATTTCCATTTGAATAAAAACCACACAAATGACAAAACCTAGCCAACACAAAACCAGAGGATTTCTTCAAACAGGATAAAATTTTCTTGAGAAAATTAGGTGCTGATCCAAAATGTCTTTCCTATTCAAAAGTTTCATTTTACATCACCTTTGAAATATTTGTATTAAAAATTGAAATACTGATTTGAAATGAAATATTAAATTATTTCATTCCCGGAAATGTTAACACCACTGAAACTGTGAGGTAGAAATTTTCCAAAATGAAGTGTCATTGAAAACTTTGACAGAAGGTTCTGATTCAACAAAGTTGCTTTTTCCAAACAGAAGAGAAAAAAAGTGTTAGAAAAATGATTAACCCAGCTTTGAGACCTCTGGGGGCAAATTGTGGTGTAAAGTCTGACTGCAACTGAGGAAATTAAATACAGTCTACACTCTTTAAAAGGCAATGCTTTTAAAGTGCATTTTTTTCCCTTTAACTTTTATTCAAGCATATTTAGCACACCTGCAAGGAGTCAGGGGGACTGTCCCAGCAGCTGACCTCCTTTCACTAGAGAACAGTTTGAAAGCAAGGAAAAGCAGAGTTTGCTTCCTTTTACTTTTCATTTTTCTCCACAAATTTCAAGCAATCTAACCCTCATCTGGGTAGACCATCTGCGGTTATGAGAAGACAGCTCAGTGTCCATTGCCTTTCAAATTCTTGATCTAATTCAGGACACACAGAGAGTTTTTCATCTCCTTCCAATGTAGAATGTTAAGAGGGTACTAGAGTTCAGTCATTTTAATTGCCAGCCAAGCTGGCAAAAAAGTAGTAGAACCAAGAGTGAAGATAGGCCTGCTGACCCCAACAATCCTAAATTCAGAAGTGACTGTAAGGGAGCCACCAAAATCCTGCTGATGAATGCTAGAGTCAGGGACCGGGATTCTATTCCAAAGAGCATGATTTCCTAGCCATGGAAAATCATGTAACCACTTTTAGAATAGTTAATCTTTCAGGTTAAGGTAAGTTGACGTGCTATGTGCTATTAACCTAAAATATCAGCTACTTGCCTTAGGTTTGCATGACTTAATGTAAGAATTTTATTTTTGGGTTGCAAGGCAACCACGTTGCAATTAAACAGCCAACCCCAGGCAAAAAATTCAGAGAATTTACTGTTTGTCAAAGTCCTTAAGTATGTCACTCTTTTCAGTGGTTAAATAAGACACTATGAGATATAAAAGGATAGCAAAGATATTTACCTTACACAATGTAGAAAACTTAATTTTGGATTTAATCCATGAGTGTATATGGGTACATATTTATAGATCTATTCCTGGCACATTTGTGTATTTGGAAGAGCCCAGAAGGTTTTATAGTTTTACCCATATACACTGCAGACTGTTTGAGAGGTTATTTTGTGCTTTGTAAACAAGTTAAACAATCACCCTTGAATTGCTTTTTGAACCAAAACCAAACACAGAATTTTAATATTTCAAAAGCTAAAATACATGCATTAAACAGAGTCTGGAATACTTCCAAAGTCATGCACTGATTTTCCAGAGAAATAAAGGGGAACTTTAGCCTCTGCTCTCACTTTCCTAGTTACCATTGCTGGTGTGGTGTGAAGTCTGTGGCAAATAACTGTTTAAAAAAAAGATAGAAAAATAAACAGAAAATAAGCCCACTCCTGCAGTTTTCTTCTTCCAGCTTCATGATTATAACCAGCCCTGTTCATAAAGTAGCACAGAAATATATACCTCCTCCTTTTTGGACACAGAGATGGGAGTAGGTCCACACTACTAACCATAATCTCATATTGAAGGTAAGACCAGAACATAGAGTGTAAAAGCTGAACTCTCCATCTTCTTCCTTTAGTAGCTAGTGAAAATTAGTTTGGCTCTTTTATTCTGTTTCCCTCCATCTGTTTGGCCATCTTATCTCAAACAAACTATTCAATAAATACTTCAAAAGCCTTTTCCCCCACACTCTCCCTCAAATCAATTCACCCTGTGCTTTAAATTCCTTCTGCAGAACGGTCTTCATAGCTGAACAGTAACATCAGGAGTAAACATGGCCACGTTATGATGACTGAGACTGCTCAGCTTGTGGTTCTTTTGATCTTGGCCAACAAGTCATTACATACCAGTTCCATTTCCCATTGGACTGGAAAGAGCACAAATCCACATAGTTTTGTATCAGTTACATGAGCCCAGGCATCTTTAGCATCCTGGATCTTTAAATGTGTGACTGCACTATGTCAGGAAGCTCATGACAAATTTACAAAACCCTCTGAGATACTTGGAGCAACAATCAACAGCTATGCCAGTGACATCATCATCATTATTATTATTATTATTAGTAACCAATTCCAGTTTGCAGAATTGTGCCCAGTAGAAGTAAGGGAGAAGAGAATCATCTGATAGACAACTATATTATCTGAGGCATTGCATGTGTTACCCAACTGTCAAATTTTAGGAAGCGCTGGTTACCTACAACTCATATTAAAGCCATCTCTTGTGACTTGGCTTAATTTATAAGGAATATGGAGCTTTCAGGGTTGAGAAATGAGAACAGGGTTGAGTGAGACAAACAGCAAGGTTAGAGCAGTGTGCAGAAAAATGAAGACCCCAGTGGATCTGCAGAGAGAGCTCTAACAACTCTTTTTCTTCATAAAACCATGCTTAGGGTTTGCTTTGTTACAGCTCCCAAGGAGTATGTATTACACAGCTACTATAGTAAGCACTGGCTGACACAAAGTCAAAAGGGATTTTGTTTTGGTTTGGTTTCTTTAACCAAGATGCCTTGGCTGAAAAAGAAAGATGATAATGATGCATAAAACTGATACATCAGACACATCAAATCCAAAGATGAAATTTTGTCAGATTTAGAGCTCAAACTTATAACTTGTCAGAAAGACTCTTGGCAGTTTTCAACTGTATCATCAGAGATTTCCTCTGAAATCAAGCCTTGCTCACCCACTTCTCCCCTTCACAAGACAGCTGCTCTCAATATTAGAAAACATGGCTTCACAACAGTCTGTCTCATTCACATGAATTTACCTACATGAAAGCAGATAAACTGTGGCCAGGGTTTTAGCTCTCAAGTGCAATCCCCCTGGGGATTTATCCTAAGGGAATGGTTCCCAAACTCATCAGCCTTGCTTACCTTACCTAGTAAGATAATGAAGTTCTATCTGACTTCATTACTCAAATGAAAGAACAGGGGGAGGGAGGAAGGCAGGGCAGTGGCTTAAGTTTCCCTAAAATTGTTGCCACGGTTCTCTGGCAAGTAAATTATCTAGATGCATCCAGACATGATCATCAAACAAGAGACTGAGGGGCAAAGATGCTATGAGGTCAGTGATGCCTTGCCTCTTTCTGCAGAGATCTTGGAGCAGGAGAAGCCTTCATGGAATCCCTTGCTATCACTCGACCTAAAACAGAAGTCTGTGTGTTCAGTGCAGTCCTACAGTCAATCTTCAACAGCATTCATGTCCAGTATGACAAAGTGAATCCATCTCAACTGCTTGATATTCTTGTTCTTTGCTTAATAAACCAGCCTTTTATTTGAACCCACCCTTGCCTGTGTGTTCAGTTCTGAGAGTCAAGATTAGGCAGTTTCCCTAGGGTGAATCATGATACCTCTAAGAGCCTAGAAAAACATCATTTTAACAGGGTTGCCATTACTGTTCTTGTCCTAAACTGTGGCATCAGGCCACTTTCTTGAAGAAAATCCTCCCTAGGCATTTATTTTTTGCCTTATACTCAATACTTCAAAGTCATCCAAAGTCAGCATTCTGTAAATGCAGCAGCAAGAATGGGGGAAACATTACAAGCTTCCATTTTACTGCATCTGGATTTAAAATACCATGCACAATTATTAACTGCCTCCCCTGGAAATTTCCTTCATTTATTTTGCTCAGGCAAGCAGGTCTTGGAAACTTGAAGTTGAGTATCCTCAGCAGCATGAAATGGTCAGTGATTTATTAAGACAAGCTGTAGGTGCAGAAATGCTCAGGTGGCTAATAAACAGGCTTTGTGAAATAAAACTAAGGGTTAGGGGGAAATCAGTGGCCTTTTCTTGGGATAGTTTCAAATATTTTAAATACACACCAGGGAAGGAACACTTTTTTAAAAATTATTATTTTTTCAAACAGTTTAACATGCTCTTTGAATGTTAAAAAGATATACACTAGGCATTAAGTCAGTATAATTCCACAGTGAAAAAGGGGGAATATATTAATATAGAAATAGTCTCCCTTCTGTGTGGAACAGCATTTAAATCTCATAGTGAAATGATCTTTCATAATGAATTACAAGTATAATCCAAAAGCTGAAGAGGGCTTTGATCACATTTCAATGTGCTTCCCAATCTATGGTGACACAAGGTAACTGAGGCTGAGGAACGTTGCAAACAAGCACTTGGAGAAGTTGAAAGAGATTTTTTTTTTTTTCTTTCTTTCTTTGCTAAACTGTGGAACCAGAACATGTTCCGAACCATGGGATAGAAGTGAAGATAAGAAAATATGCTCTGGGGTGACCAAAATAGATATTTCAACAATAAGAAAATGGTTGTTTCAAACAAGTTATGCATCTTGCATATATAAGAAGGTTAGAGAGGGTAGCCTTGATAGTTTGACAAGATAAAGGTGGATCCCAATTGTTTAAATTTTGATGGTCAAAAAAATTTTGTACAGAACCTAATTCTTTTTCTAGAACAATAAAACATGAGTTCTTGCACACTTTTTGTTTGTAGCTTTCATCAGTTTGAGGAGAAAAGTCTTGAACTAAAAAGTACATTGATCATAAAAATTATAAAATATTTTTTTAAAAAAATGCAATAAAAAGAAAATACTGAAAAAAGACAAAAGTAGACATTGAAAACTGGTGCAAATTTTGATTCCAGAAAGTTAACTGATTACATATATTCAATAAGGGAGTAAGAGAATTTGTTTCTACAAGCCACCACTTTTTTCTTTCTTTCATATTTCTTGTTTTAGTAGTACCTTATACTGCCACTAGATATTAGCTGGTAAACAGGTTGGCATGGAACAACTCTTGATGAGTCATCTGAGAAAAGACAGCACGTTCTTTATCTGGCATCCAGTTTTACAGCCCTCTCTTTGTCCATGGGCCAGAACCTTTGGCAGAATGTGACCTCAAGAAAATTTATACAAATTTATCATTTGTATAAATAGCAGAAAGGGAGAGTATGTGGTATTCAGGCACAGAGTATTTCCATTACCAAGTGTCCACCCATGCTTTATGTTCTTTCCTGAACATCACTGAGAGATGTAAAGACTGCCCTGTGACCATCTCTACGTATTATACCTTAAATGAACTGCACAAAGGCATTTCCCACAGATCGGGACCTGACAGCACTGCAGCATTCCAAAGGAGCATATGCAGAAACTATGATTTATTACAACAGGAGAAAGATCTTCTCGGGTTGGTTTTCTCACCCGAGATTCAAGTTGTTTAAAGTCCTTGGCCCTCTAAAAGCCCTGAGTCACGTTGGTACAAAGAAGCGGAGTCTTCAAGGCCTTACTTTCTGGTTTCTTGAGTTGTTTATCATTTGATATCACAAAGTTTTCTCCACTCCCAGCCGAGGTCCGGACAGCGGCTGGGACACAAGGCGACTGCCCACTGATGGGACGTCACCTTACATTTATACAGATAATTACATATAGGATATTTACTATTTCACACCAATGCCTAGTGCTTACACTAAGAGGGTCACTTCTGCTTTGACCCAATCCACTCTAACTACCTTACATCATCACCACCCCAGAAGATGGAGGACAAGGAAGAAGGAGAGGGACACGAGGTACCACCCAAATTCCACCATCTTGTCCCCCATTTACCTCTATTCTAAGAATCCTAAAACTACTGAATTTTGTATGTTCTACTGTGTTAAACTACTATTTTCACTTCCTGGTGATTTGCAATTCCTCTCCTAATGCTGGAAGTTTCTCCCATGGGCTAAGATCAAAGTCAGTGTCTTCCTGGGCTCTGTGCCAAGGTTTCCATCCTCCCTGGACCAGTTCCACACCCCCCTGTCCAGGGCTCAAATTCTCTTTCCTGGGTCCCAGGTCATCCAAGGGGATGTCCTGGACTCCAACAGATCTCTTACTGCATCTATGAATAGGTTACTGAATTTGCCAAGCTCTGAAATAGGCAAGATTTTGAACACTGAAACACTTGGGATCCGTAGTTTTTTAGGCCACACATACATCAGCCCGCTCCATTATACTTTTATTCACTCTTGAGCACAAAAGATCCTGCTTTCCTATTCCTGCTGCTGGGATTAATTCAGTGAATTTCCTCAAATTGCGTAATTACTTAATAAGAACAAAACCTGAGCTCAAAGATAAGCAAAATATTTGGCTTGTTGTGTAAAGCTTCAGTACAGAAGCACATGGTTGCAACTACCCAAATTCAGGTTAACACTTAAACATTTATTGAGGTCAAACCAATCTCAATTAGATTTAAAAAATACTAAAATGCCCTCTGAATGTAAGCAGGAAAAACTCTTGGTAAGCACGTCTCTCAAACTGGTGGGAGACCTTCACATTTCTGAGAGGATTTGCAGTTGTACTGGTATTTACTCACTTGCTGATCCTTTCGAGAAATACTCTTGCTTTAAGTAGTGTTAAAACAATATTTTAATTTTTTCCCTCAGCTTCTTAACCTTAATGCCATGTAAGCCACCATAAACATATTACTTAGGAAAGGTGACAGATTAACACATTTGCAGTAGAAACCGTTCTTCATCAAGGATTTGTGGAAATAATGATGAATCTGTGGTACATCCGGGAGATAAATTCCAATAAAAAGAGTTGAATAATGTGAAATGCCTATGCATAAAAGAACTGTCCACATCAGAACTGCCTTTCTTCTTGGCCTCCACCATCAGCTGTCAAAGGAATGACATCTCTCACTGATGTGCCAAGCAACGATCCCATCCCCCCATGCCAATTTCAAATAAGGAATATTATCAAGTAACTTGTCTAACTTTTCAAATTTATGATGCATGGCAAAACAGTGCTGCCTTCTGCCCCTAACCATAAAATTTCACAGAAATGAGTTGTCACAGCTGACAAAATTTCTTTTGAGAAATGTCCTCCTTTCTACTGAAGAACCCAAATTACCGGTCCCAGTGGAGACCATAGCATCACCCTGGAGATGCAAGACCATCAGTATAAATAACCAGACAGAAGGACACTCATCTTAATTTTCAGGTAATGCTCTGTCATCTTCTGAAACTTTCTAGTCCTGGGAGACTTAGAGTACTAACCAGATAAACTATAAAATATGGCAACTAATGATCTACAGTGACTTGTGCATCTTTCTCAATCCATAAATAACTTTATATTTCATTTCTGGCAGAATGACAAAGCAAGGAGGTAATGAGCCATTATGGAAAACCCATCTGTTGCTCATAAGGGGAAAGGCTTTGTGCTGGTAGATTTATAGAGGAAAATTTTCACTGCAAGTCCTGTTACTCTTAATGAGAATTGCACATCTAATCGCCCATGCTGAAAGCGTACCCCATTATGTTCCTTAACTATCTAGATGGCTATTGTGTGCTCCAGCAGCAAGGGAAAGGTTATTATCAAAAGAAACCCCATTGTTAAGTGACAGTGACATTCAGATGGTGGGGGAAAGCAACATAGAACAGTTATTATCAAAAGAAAGCCCATTGTTAAGTGACACTGACATTCAGATGACGGGGAAAGGAACATAGAACAGGGAAGGCTGGGTTCTATTAGTACTAGTCAAAATTTCTGATATTACAACAAAACCATTAAAGAAATTATTTTTGCACCAACACAGAGAAGCATAGTTCACTTGGTCTACTCCAAAGCTCATGTGTTTTTTAATTCTCTTGCTAAGTTTCTTGACTCAACCTTCAGATTTCCAGCTAGAATTTTAACCTTGTATTGTTTTATTTGATCACTCTTCCAATTGCTCTAGAGAGGGTGTTCTAGGCAAAAATATCCTGCTGACACCTACTCAGCAGGGTTTCCAGGCTTCTCCAGAGCACTGGAGACTGTTTCTGCATCTTCAACACCCTTGAACATCAAGAAAGAGAAGGACTTTATCATTCCTTTCACCTGTGATTTGTTTACATCATGCACACACACTGGACCCCATCTAGCAGTTCTGTACCAGATTGTGCAGCCCCCCCATCCCACAGCAAGTTCAATGGGACAAGAGACCAGGGAAGAGGGAACTTGGACCAGAGGTTTCACTCAGAACTTCAGTTTATAATCATTCTCAACTTTTCTTCCACACCTGTCTGCCTGAACTTGCCAGTGCCACAGGACAAGACAGCAAGTGCTCTACTACAGGGGCTTGACCATACCAACACCTGAACAAGAAACTCCTTTCCCCAGCTCCAAGACTCAGCCTTGAAGCCACAGACACACAACCTGTGGTTTCCTGCTACTATTTTTCTGGTATGGGATCTGAGGCCTGAAGAAACAGGCAGTCAGGAAGCTTCATTGAATATTATGACCAACAACAAGAAACAGAGCAGATGGAAAGAAAGCTGTAAAGAACCAATAATAACAGGTTCCTTCTAGTACTAGCAACATAAAGTTACTGTCACTCAGGCAAAATAATTTTGCCCTTCTCATTTACAGAAGAGGCGTGGGCTCTGTAGCCAGACTGAAACAACAACACATTAACTTAGCAATATCCAGGTATGCAAAAGAATTCAGTTTTAAGAGAATCTTCTTTGGCTGAAGACCCCCAAAAGAGCCTTTTCTGCAAATTAAATCTCTGTGTCAAAAGCAGTGGGCCTTAAACAACGTCAAGCTCCTACTTTATCTTTCCAAAACATAGCTACGAAGTTGATCCACCTCTTAAAGGAAAACAGAACATTCCAACCATTGCCAAAGTTTTCTCCGTTAATAAAAAAACCTGATGAGCCCCCAGATACATTCTGGGTATGCTTCTGATGGCTTGATGACCAGAAAAAGTTTTATCCTGCTGCAACGTCCCAGTGTGAATACAATTGAAGTTACCACTGAATGTAGCAAAGCAGAACTCTAAGCAACAAAAGCAACATGACAAATCATACAATGCACATATTTTGAAGAACTGTTGTTCAATAGTCCTTCCTATTGAGAGGCCTCAAGTACTGTACAAACATGCCATTCCTTTGCATCAGCTCCGTGAGGTTGAGATGACGTTCCATATGCTATTCCTGAATCACTCACATCTGGAAGACACAAATTAGTTTGCGAAGACTCACAGCAGAATCTGCTGAATGTTGCTGAAATTGTAGGAGGACTGTAAATAATCAGAATAAAGTCAAGAATTTGGACAGATCACTATATTTGACGTGAAGTATCCTGTGGATCTTCAGTAGCCATTAGCAGCAATATTAACTATACTAATTTCCTCAGCAGAAACAGTTAAAGAAGTAGAGATCTCTCTAAAAGAATTACTTATTGATACAGCACTATCGCTACATCATTTTTAAATGTCCTCTGCCCAAGTACTAAATCAAACTATTCCTTTGGGAGCCGGTGATCAGTTTAGTATGTCATGCTACAACCAGTTCCTTTTAGAGCTCTTAACTGTACAAGGAGCTTCTGGAACCATCAGAGGAGAAGGACTCTGTGTTGCATTAAGGATCCCCCAGTTGAAGAATCATACTCTTTGTCAGCTTGCAAGGAGTAACAGGAGACTTCGTAAGACCACGTGTACCAGCTACAGTTTTGTGAGACAGTTTTGCTAGAAATGCTATAAAGAATGAAGAGAGTTATTTTAGTTTTATATCTCGGCCTGTATCTATGTACGCATGCAAGCATGCACAAGCTCTGAATTTATAGAAGCTGGATCTCATCTCAGAGATCTTTTGTTGGGATATGGTTTAAAAAAAAGGATAAGGGCTGAAGGAAGGTCAGGATAACATCAAGGGTAACAAAAGAGAAGTTGGACCATCAAGACCAGCACATTAAAATTTAACAGAAACCACCTTACAATACTAAAAGTAGAAGAGAACTATGCTGTGTCTCCATAGCACATGTATAATATAACTTTAAAGAATGAAATTCCTTGGGGAGAAAAGGAGAGGTGTAAAAAGCCCAGGCTGGGCTGTGATGTGGTACATCTCCATGTCAGCAAGTTTCAAATGGCACCACGAGATCTGGCACACACTTTATATAACATCCTGCTGAGCCACTGTGGACAGAGGAGTTCACCTTTTCCTGAAGGCATAAAATGTGCCTTTACTCTGCTGCTGTGTAGAAAACAGGATGGGGAAAATGTGTGTTTAGGTGACAGTCTAGCTGCAGGGTAAGGCCATGACTGGAAAGGGCAATCCTTACACTTCAGCTGGCCACACTACAAAGCTCTGTAAAATTTCCCTTTCCTTCCTGAGTCTGTATATCTGTCCAATGTCTCCATGCTTCCTAGCCCTAAAAAAAGGCAACAGGAAGAAGCATTCTGCCTGGAAAACTCTGTATTTACAGATAGCACATTCATTTCCCTACTCATTAAGGCTTATGCTACATCTAAATTTATGTGCTGAAACACTTATAGGAATCAGCAAATTCTTTTGAGGAAATACAGTTATGGGAACATAAAAGGACAGATCACTCTATTTAAGAACTTATTTTAGATTCTTTGTAGTATAAGCCACGATGCCCCTGGCAGGACCTGCTGCTGCAGTTCTACCAGTGGAACTGTACCAGCAACCCCCTTCAAATCAGACCAGACCTTATTTCACCAGCAGAAGGCCTAAAATTGTTTTTCTCAGAAGACCTTCTCTCTTCTGCAGCCTGTCTCTCTGATGAGGTTGAGCTTCTCTCTCCCTGGGGATGGTGGCGTGTACAGGGCTGTTTTCTGATCTTTAAAGGCCTTGAAAGCATCATGATCAAATGGATGACTGAAGAGACCTGACAGGCACGCAGCTGTGTGCTGCAGCTCCACTGCCCCCTGACTTCCCAACTCATCTGTCTCTCTTGTCTCACAGCATACAGACAGGACACAACAGAAGATTAAAGCCACATTACATGTTACTGAATTACACTGGAAAGAAAGCAGATATCAGCAGAGGACAGAGATAATGCTCCCAAGTAATAAAGCAGACAACAAATTCTGAGAGTCCCAGTTCTCTAATTGAAATGAAGCCTCCATTTCATTCTCCCCTGGATCTTCTTGGGTATTCCTCTTAAGGTTTTAAGAATTTTAAGCTTTTAAGGCCAAACAGATTAGTTCTCCATAAAAAAAAAGTAATAGCAGAACTAACATGATTATCTGTTTTATAAACATTATAAACAACCATCTGAAACACATTTTTTTCCCTGAAGAGCTCCTTAAGTTAGATTGGAGCTGAAGAAAACGGTAAGCTAATGATATTTCTTCTTGATTTAAGCTGACTTACTCAATACCAGACAAAATTTAACTGTACCAGCATAAGGCTCAGTACAGCCTGGTTTACCCTGCAGGAGAGTATCCATACAGGCCTGTTATAACTGCAGAACATTCAAACACAGATATTCTGGAAAAGTTTTGGGAAAATACTGTAGCTCTTTGGCTGCTTTAGACAAGGGATAAGATAATTGCACATACCTCACAAGGAAAATTATGTGAAGTTAATATTCTAGAGAGTTTAAAGACTATTTCTAGGGTTCCAGTGTTCTGTATGTCACATTTCAGCTTCCATTTCTGAAGGCTGTCCCTACAGAATTTAAGGCTTCCCTGGACTTAAGGCAACTAGACTGTATGATTGAATGTAGAAAGAAGATGAACAGGCACCTTGACAGTAAATCTTAGACTTCCTGAAGAATCAGAAGAGTTAACTTTCATGGATGTGTTTGAGTGCAGTGTACATGTTCTCAATTGCACAGTTTCACCTGCACAGGCAGCTAAAGGACACACAGCACTGCCACACACACCTCGATAGTTGTAATGTGAAGTGCTCAACAGACTCGTTTAGGGCAACAAGCAGGTGGGTATCCCTGAGGCTCACATTAAACAGGCAGATTGAAGGTTCCAAAACCCCTCTCTCTATCTTCTGTCATGCCATCAGAGGCAGACTACTAGTTTATTCCATACTTTTTATACCTAGAGAAAATACACTCTCATTTGGCAGGCTGGCTCCTAAAAGACATATCTCCCTTTATATTCACAGTAAAACTTTAAGCAGGTTGCACTTGTCTCTTTTCAAAAACAAAATACAAACCAACAAACTGTGTATGTCTCCTCTAGAAGATGTGTAAAGAAATGGCCCTTGATTTTAATTTCATTTTGTAGATGTCATGGCTGTGATAATAAACTGGTAGTATAACATCCATAGTGGCAAGAACAGTATGAAAAATCCAATATTCCTGATGGGAATCTGTAAAAAATAATTTATTTATAAATACTTCACCTCATTTAACCCAATGAAAATGAGAGAGAAAAGGATATTTTTACATAAGCAACTTTGAATTAATCTTTTTATTTAAAATCTGTCTACACTTTAGAAAATACCCCATAATGCAGTTGATTATCATTTGGTAATATAAAGCTCAGATTCATCAGGCAAGGAACAGATCCATCGGAAAAAGCACAAAACAATTTAGACCCACCTGCAGAAGCCTGGTTACAGCCCTGCACAGTTCAGCAAGGGTGGATACAACCCCAGACTGGGCTCTTTTCCTATTCACAGACTCAACTGAGCCTTCTGCAGGCCAGAACCAGCCAGCATACATTATACTGGGTAATATGTCATACCACTGTATTTACCAGCTTGAAAGAAACTTCTTCATTAGCACTTTCTGCTTTTGATATCTTAAGATTTTAATTAAGCAGTGTCACAACAGGGTGTGCATTAACAGAGCATTGGCACATGCCTGTGGAGCATTGTGAGGCACTGGACCAGAGACCAATTACCTTCTACCACCCAAGCAGTACAACAGCAACCCATTAATGCACACCCTGGTGTGGCCTGTTTCAATTAAAATATATTTGTGAAAGGACAGGCAGTGTTGGACCACTGAGAAAATCAGATGTTTTTAGGCTAGGATCCCACTGATTATTCAAACTTTTACAAATGTACACACTGAAATTCAGTAAACAAATTGCCCAGCTTATTTGGTTACACTGCATAGTAAGAAACAGGGCCATTAAGAGAATAGAATGTAATTTCCATCTGAACATAGAGAAGGCAAGGAGGAAGCTGTGGTGTCAGCACTTCTGCCCTCTCCATTCCCCCAAGGAGGCTCAGTTTCAAGACTCTGGCAAAGACAACATTGAGGAGAAATAGGCTCTACTCACTCCATGACAGGGTTTATGCATGGATAGAGTTCATCCAATTATGTAGCACAGTGAAATCCACTAGGAACTTAATATTCTCTTTGTGTCTTGGTTTGTGGTTTGTTGGGGTTTTTTGCATTTACTACAAAACTAATTTTCCCCTTGCACAAAAATTTCATGCATGGCTTCAGTAAAAGACATATTCATGCTTGGCAAAATATATTTTAACTACACATCCCATGCACATCAGGCAAGTCTTGCTTCCTCATAGATTTTTGTTTCCCTTTTCTACCTTTGTATTTATGTCAGACTGTTTAGGGTAAGCATGAGCCCTTCTGAGAAGCTCATACAGCCCCAGACCGAATGCCTCAGACTTTAATGGCTTTCAGCATCTCTGACAAAAGTCACAGATAAATATAAAGCACTAACCTGTGGTCGACTGGCTGACTATAATTGCATGTTACAGGAAGGGAGCATAAATCTGTGGTTTTGATCACTACACTCTAATTCAAGTGCACACCACCAAAGGCCATAACAATGCAAGTTACAGAAAGCACAAGATTGGTGGCAAAATTTTCTTGGTATCACTTGTCCTAATAGGTTAGTATAAAACAGTTTATGACTACACTGTAACCACTACCAAAATACAGGGCAGAATAAATCTGGAAGGAACACCTAATGTATAAGGAGCCATATCCTACCTTACTACCTACCAGGGTAGGCTGAGAAATGATGGACTGGATGACCGAATATCTGGCAACTGGAAGCACCAGAAAGAGAACTAACTAAGCAGCAGTGTTGTTATTGGTAAGCAACTAAGAATGAAATTAAACAAAATGGTGTTCTGCATGAGATTTTAAAAAAGAACAATTGTGAAGTTCCCTGTGGGAAATTAAGGTGGGTTCACTAGCTGGGGCATTGAAACTGTTCAAAACTCCAAGTAATCCTCTATTAAGGGGAAGCTGGCATTTGTAGGAGGATGGAAGTAGATGGCACAGAACTGCTTTTCCTTCTTAATTTTCCTGTTTTTAAATGAGTCATCAGCCTGTGCATGTAATGAAGTGAAGTCATATACATCAGCTACCTTCTCCCAAGTCTCAGAGGTGAAGCTTGATACCTCTGCAGCACAACTAGTGAGTCACACAGGCAGCATTAGGGCCTCTAGAGATTTCAACTGCAGTATTGCATGTAGCAGTTGGACTTGCTTCCGTATTTCAGGATCTACCTGAGCCAAGTTTTAAATGAAAAATAAGCCATATGATGAAGACATATTGCAAAGTGATGAGATACTGTCCCTCCTATTTTGTTTTTTTTCCTCAGGGTATAGTCTAATAACTCGAAAAAGCAGATGTCATCTCATGTCAACTACTCTTCTTTCTCTCTTGCTGTAATAATGAAATTTGCCAGTTCTAATTTCAAAAATGCTATGTCTTCTAATCTTGAGTCACTATTTAAGCATTAGGAGAACAAAAGCTTTTCTTCTGCAGTTATCCAGTGAACTGAATGCTGTGCCTATTCTCTATTTTGTGTTAACAAACTCCCAATGCAGACAATATGCTGCCAGAGTGATGGATATGGTTGAAATATTGACAATTAGATACTAACTTCTAAGCAAAATTGCAAACATCAAATGAATTTCAAACACATTTGAGCTGATGTCAGTGTTCCTCTAGCTACCAATTCTTCTGGCCTCTTATCTGTTTTTATGGAAATTTATTCTGGGATTGACAGACAATCTCTCCCATCTTTTCACTTGGTTTGACAGGAAAGATCAATCTTTCAATCCAAATTATAAGGTAGTCAGAGAAGATTGGTAAAGAAGCATCTGAACCTTTAATTAAAGGCAGTAAGACATATTCCTTCTATTTTTTCCTCTATCACATTAAACAGGATGTCTTGCAGGACATCCAGGATAAGCTAAAGATCAAGTTTATTCTTTCTTCTCTTTTTCAGATGAGATGATCTTATCATCTGCAACTGCACTTTAGATTAGTATCTTATTGAATTATTAATCAAATAAAGTGTATATATATATAAAGTATAAAGGCAATATAAATAAATACACCGAATACACAGAAATACATAGGTATAAAAACATGTATAAACATAGATATGTATATCAAGTATGTGTAGTATTAGAAACATTAAATATGATCCCTAATTCAATTTCTTTTTAAGGAAGAAGTCAAAAACAGCACATTCCAGATACAGCAAATATATTTTTTGATGAAACATTATAATTCAATTTATTCTAGCTTTCCTATAAGCCCTGTACACTGATATCTACTGACAAAACATTTGTGCAAGTTTGGCTGAGACTAATATCTAGATAAAACAAGGTATAGAGCATTAAAAATTGAACACAGAATAATATATAGTTGATTTTAATATTTATGTTTTATATTTTTCTCTTTTGTTTATAATGCATGGTTGTTATGGATAAGATGAAGAAGTGTGCAATCCTTATTAAAGATTAGTAATATCTTACCTGTCATCTACCTTTAAAGAAACTTTGAGTAATTTTTATGCTCTCACAATAGATTTCTATTCAGAATGAATCAAGTTGTTAGGATTTCGAGATTGCAGTGAACATATCTGATTGATTCCTGCATGTACATCTTGCCGTAGAGATTCAGTTGAATATTTATGGATAACTACTTCATTCATAGTGCCCTTCTATCTGTTCTCTGCAAAGTTTTGTATGATTCAGAGTTATTACCACAGGGATAGCAAGTAAAATATTCCTCGAAAGAGAGCTAAGGGTGCTTTCTATAGGCACTTGTGTGCACTATATAGGTATATATATAAAAAAATACTAAAATTTGCATTACTATATCATGTTCAAAATGCTACCATTATTTTAGAGATGGCTAGACTCTTGAAGTGATTCCATTTACCATATTTCCTGAAACTTCCAAAATTAGACCAGAGAAATAAGGCATAAATTAATCTCCAAAATGGCCCTTTCCAAAATGACCTAGGTTAACCCCTTATACGTCTCTTAACAAAAGTCAATTGCTACCAGACAAAATGAATAGCTGTTAATCTTTGTTGCTAATAATCTTTTTTTAGGACTATGCAAGATAAAAGTTGAATTAGTTCTTCATGGTTCAAAGACTACCTGATAGAAGTTAATATCACATAAAGTGATATAATGGCCTTCCCTGACAGAAAGGGGGCAGAAGGACATTATTGGTTTAAGGGTATTACTTTACCAGACCTACAGAAGAAAATTATTCTTCCATAAGGGATATCTTTTCTTAGTTACTAATAATTGATTTCCTGCTTCAAGTCAGCAATTTATTGCTGCACTGCAACTGTACAAAGTTGAAGACATTATTCCAGCAAATATGGAAAGTTTTTAAAGTTCAAATATTGCCTATTGTAGTGGTTTAAATAAAATATAAGGAAAAAATAGAGTTCCTCTATTATTTTCCATGTATTGTGCTGACAACACTGTTACAGCTCATGAAAGATTTGTAGGTGTCTTGATTTTATTTTTTTCCTGACACTTCACTGATTTTTTGCACATCCTGCTAAAAAGGCAGGGAGTGCTAGATTTCCATGTGTGTTTTTAAACAGCAGCTCATGAGGCTGATCACTATTTGGATTGATTTATGTTTTAATTTTATGGATGATATCACACAATTATCTCCAGATGGAATAATCGGGATGAAGCATTGCCAAAGAACATTAGACACTAAAGAAGTCAGCCAATGCAATCCATTCAGTACTGTAATTATTTTTGTTTTGGCTTCAGATATTTCTACAGAGGCACAGACTCATTCTGGTAAGGCCTTGTTCAGTATCTGCAAAAGTCAATGGAAGGACTTCCATAGAAGAAAGGAAGCTCTGGCTCAGCACCCCATAACCCTGCATTCCCTCCACACATTTCCCTGTTGCATATCTCAAAGATTCCTTCACTCTGATTCCTTTCTCTTGCCTTCCTCTCTTCTGGAGTCAACTCTTACCTTCCCACCCTTGTATCCACCAGTATATTTTTTCCCTTCCCAGAAACCTGCAGCTGATATTCAGACTCATTGTTTTTGGTTTATTAAATGTAGACAAATGAAATCAAAAGTTGTTCAGTCTGGGTAAACCAGGGAAGTTTTAATTCCTATAGCAATCTATATAGCTCTTATTTGTATGCCTTTTTTGGATGAGCAAGATTGATGAGTTTGGATTTCTTTGGTTTGAACTCAACCAAATATTTCTTCCTAGATTAAATCTAGCAATCTAAGAGACAGACAAGTTTTCCTTTTTTTGTTTTCTTCCTGGGAAAACAAACACTGTCTTGCTTAACACATCCCATTTTACTCATGGTCCAACACTTCAAAACATACAATTAATTTTGTAAGAGTGAATTTTCAAAAGGACCTGCCTCAGCTAGTAGCACAGATCCCATGACAAACACTCAAACTATATTTAGAAACTTATATAAAACTGAAAAAATGAATATTTTGAAATATAAGTGTAGACGTGAAGTTTTGACTATTTTGGCTGTACTTCCTACGGCAGAACCCAAACAAGCACCACAGGGGGACACAACAGATGGCCCTCTTAGGACACCTCTGCATCAGTAAATGCGCTATCAGAGAGCTAATCAAGTACCCCAGGAACCGGAAGCAGCATCATGACATCAGTGCAGCTTGTTGAAAGATAGCGATAATTGCTGATTATCAATTAGAATTCAGAGCTGTACCAGTGTCTTTATAATGCTTTCAGGACACACGTTTTCAGTCATGGATTCTGTCTATAAACCCACACAGAAGTAAATCAGATTTCTACAAATAAAGCTGACCTGCCCCCAGACCTGAATGAGTTACTTTGTCTTCATGATCCACTCACACTACCTTAAGTAGGTTTGTTTATTATCACATGTTTGTGTCTGGCTGGATGAGGCATGACAATCTATATGGTCTCATAATGTGAGAGTTCTACTTATGTTCCTGAGTCAGTGAATGAAGTTTTCAGGCTTCAGGGGTCTGAGCCAAACTTTCTGGAGTTACACAGCTTTCTGCTATGCTTTGGATCAGCTGCACCGGCTGTGACTGACACTTGATATTTGTTGAATAGCATGTTCTTTTTCTTCCTATAAATATAAACATATAAAGGGTTTAGGATAGGGTATCACATCCAATTATTTCAACTAATTCCTGAAAATGCAGACGGGAATATTATTTGGTGGGTTTGTGTCACATTTGGGAATCTCTTAGCATCATTTTATTAACTTCCACTATAGACTTTTCCCTTAGCTTTTTCTGAGATATTCTTTGTAGAATATCACTGACTTAAATATAATTAGGAAGCATTGGAAAAACAGAAAAGATTGCCCTTTCTCTTTGCACTGGTTCAAAAAAAATCAGAGTGCTGTAATGCTCATTTCCTTATAAAATTCCTAAGACTTTTGGTCAACAGCCATTTAAAAGAAGAGTTGCTCGCCTCTCATTTCATAGAAAATGAATGCATATTTAAGTTTTTACCCTTAACCTAAGAATCCAGGATATGAGTTTACAGTTTATGAGTTAGTCCACGATAAGGACCCCTCTGTGTGGTCTGTGCTGGCTTATCCTTTAAAAGAGCAGCAGAAAGCTATCTTAGAGAGTAGAACCTCTACTGCAGCTGTCCCAGATCAGCTAATGCTGTGTGAATTCCCTGAGCTCACCCCCAAAAAAGCAAGAGGTAATGCAGCCACTTGGTTATTCCTTCTACTTCATCCTAAAACTCAGGTGATTTCTCAGTTCTTATAAGTAACTTGGCAGGATAAATCCCATTAAAAAAGCTACTGTGTCCCATTGCAGTGCATGCACAAAGCATAAGAAAAGTAAAAAAAGCTGGGATATGAAGCACAGAGACACCATAGGTTAAACTGCAATACCTTTCACCAGAAACCTAATGCTGAATTCAAAAGGTTCCTGCTGAATGAGGTGCTTGCCCCAGCCACAATACAAGCAGACATGCTGACAAGATGACCGGTGAATTTACCAGACTGGCATTGAACCTGAGCAAATAAATCTTCTTGGAACCTCCTGAGTTGTATAGAGATGTTCAGCTGGCGACTAAAAAAGCCTGGCTACCTTTGAACTGCCTCTGTGCAGTCCCATCCCTTGTGGGAAATGGGACCACAGCACTGAGGACTTCCTAATGACTCCACAAAATGAGACTGGGTCTTTAGGGCTATTAGTTTGTGTTCTGAGATGCAATGTGGCTAAACTGCTCACGGACCCAAGCTGGCTGGGAAGGCAGCACAGCTGCCTCTTTCTGGCATTGGGCCTAGGCTATTAAGTATGGACAGCCCAATGCTGGCTGGGGAATGAGAGCTCAAGTATTTCTACTTCCATTGTATGATTAACCTCAAACTAGTTAAAGCATCCACAGATAACTGAGTGTTGATTACAAGTTCAGGATCACATAGAAAGCATGTGGCAGGGCCCAGGGCTCATTCAGATCTACACCTCCTGCATCTCAATCCTGTGCCTAGGAATTAGCATACAAGACTGTTTTGTTTTCCCTTACCAGAAATGGATATGTTTTTACTCATGTGCCAGTAAATAAAAGGTAGCTTCTGTTAGTGCCTGACAAAACCATAACTAGCAGAAGACACTTAAAGCAGTGCATAGGTTGCTAAACAAAAAGAGCACTGGAACAATAATTTAAAAAAAAAAGGAAAAAAAGAGCCAAGTGACCATTCCTTATACCTGATAAGAGAAGCACAGCCACTCTGATCACAGGGAGTTCCCCCCTGTGGCAAACTGCTTATCTGAAAACTACAAATCATTTCTTACCAAGTTCCCTGTAGTCCCTACACAGCACCAAGACAAAATTACCAGTTAGTGGTTTTATTTCAGGCTCTGGATTCAGACTGACCAATGTGATTACTGACTGTACTGTAATCTATCAGAGTCTGCAGCTTTAAGCTGAAGTTGGGTGTTGCATGAGCACATTATGAGGATGCTTGAGGGGTAAATTCTGCTGGCATTATGTTATGTTGACAAATCATAAGAGAAAACACCACCAGACACATGGTAGCCTTACCCACTCGTCTTTCTAGGGGAAGCTTGTTGAGTGTGTTCTTTCACAGAGTTATATCCACGTGGTGGCTTAGAGAGCCAAGTTGTGCGACCCAAAACAGTTCTGGGATGGGGAGGAGTGCAGGATGGGCACTAATACTGACAATCCAGGATCCAGTGCATAAGTGTTATCTGTCTCCTTTTCATGAAGCGTGTACATTTACCTTGATGTTTACAAACTCAGCTGGTTTCAAAAAAGATATAATGACATTTAGAAGGTATTTGTGTATCCCAGGAGTGATGTTGGACACTACTCAGTACATATTTCTTAGACATAAAAATAAAGAAGCCTCCAAAAGAAAAGCTTGCTAAAGTTCATTCCATTTCCATCCTAGCAGTGTGCTTAGTGCTAAAAGAGATGTCCGAGGAAGAGGCTATAAATACCTCTTGCTCCCTGTCTCCTCCTCAATTACTAAAAGAAAACACATTTGATGGTGAGGAAAACAACCTGAGAGGAAAAAAAAAAAAAAAAAAATCAGAAATTTGCAGAAAAAAGGAAATGCATCCACCATTGTATTGACAGATCTCCTTGCATTTGTTTGACAAACACATTGAGTTTGTACAATACAACAACTGAAAATGAGAGAAGTCACCTTTGCCTACCCATAATTATTATCAAAGATTGTGCAATGAGTTTGAAAAATTCCATTACTGGCTTGTGACTCTATTATTTGCAATAAAAAGAAACTGTGCTAATAAAGATAACAAAGGTAAAGGAAATGGAAAAGCATTCTGTATGGATAGCAGGATAGAAATCAAAATGCAGCACCAATTTACAACACCCCTCCTAACCTCTCAGTGCAGATCAGTGGCATTCTCCTCTGCATTCACAGACTCCTGTTTCAGAGGAGCACAGCAGAAAGAGTGCAGAGGTAGTAGAAATAAAATCACAAACTTAGCCAGCCCCATTTGATTCCCAGATGAAGGCAGAAAAAGCTACAGTGATGCAGTATAAAAAATTTGAACCCCATCTTGCATGGCATTTGAGGAGCATAATCTTGAGCACTAATGAAATACTAAAACCAGGAGCAGAAAGAGCTGTGGATAAAAGGTATGGTAGACATGTCTAGTATTTGGGAGATGGCAGAGGGTGTTTGTAATAGCTGAAAATGTTTCATGACCAATATTTTGCTCCATTACCCAAAAACGACATGTCACTTTCCCTACTCCACAGTGTGACACAGTAAGCAACAGCTTGTGGATTATGCTAGTTCATGAAGAGCAGTATGAATTTTTTTTCTTCTAACACCTTCTCTGTAGACAATCTGAATCACAGCAAGTAGGCACAAAAATAGCAATTGCTTATTCTTGAGATCGTAGAATTAACTTTATTATAAAAATATGCTCTTAAATTATATATAACTAGTAAGAGTCCTTAAAATTTTCCAGTTAAAATATGTCCTGTCACTGATTTTCCTTCTATGCTATAGTAATTACCTTGTGGCTGGAATGGCGAGTGAGGGTTAAAAATCCACTAGACACAGTATATCTTGATTTTGACACAGAATTTCCATCAGCAGTCTATGAAATGAAGTAATGACTCTATTACAATACAGTGGGTGAAAAAAAAAATTTGCTTTGGCTTCCAAATGGGCTTTAAAGGCATGTACTCTAGGCCTGATTCTACTCTATGCTTTCTAAATGACCAGGGTGAGGTATGAGAGAATATGTTTATATATTCAGTAATGATAATAATTGGGACTGCAAAGGGTAGGGTTCATCATAGCATTGGAAACTGAATATGGTTGAAATAACAAAAGTCAAAAACCTCAAAACATATGTAAAGTACTACAGGCTGGAAAGGCAGATCAAATATAAGACATGGGATAAAATATGTAAGCTGTTTTACAGCAAAAGAGAAGCTAGGGAATTGAAGTAAGCAATAAATAAATCTTGAGGTCAGAACATGGCATCAACTTTTCCTCAGTGTACTGTACTTAGTGGTGGTGAAATTTGTCTGGTGCACCTTTTCCATTTGGGACATGAACAATTGAAGAAGGGAAGAAAATATCAACAAGAATTGTGTGAGGGATAACATGCCAATCAATGAAGAAAAGCAGATTGGTTTGATGAAGTAGTCTTCTCTGAAAATAAGAGAATAAGTAAAAGTAGAGTTGAAGATACACGTTGCAACACTTTTCCAGTATACACAATGGAGAAAAATAAAAAATGGGAAGCCTAAGAAAAATTATGAGCTTCTGAGTGTAATCAAGAATTGCAACATATTAATGAATAAAAAGGAATGATTTAGAAATATTTACCATTAGAATTTATTTTTTTAGATAGCTCTAAGAGGGGCTGCTAGCATATTATTCCCCCTATCAAAGTAGGGGAAGTTCTCCAGAGTCTCTGAACTCCCTCCTGCCCATATACTCCTAAAATTACACCAAAATTTATTTGTATGAAGGTAAAGAATTTTTGGTACAGTGCTCCAATATTAATATGCTTGGAGCTGAACAGCCCCACAGTGACTCTCTTCTGTGCCTTTTAGACATTTGTGATAGGAGTCCACAGGAGTTGAAGAAGACAAACACTTCTGTGCTTCAAATTACATATTTACCAGAAACTGGGAGTCTTGATCTAACTATAGTGTTTACAAAAATTCTGTTTCTGGTCTGCATTTCTGTTTTGCTTCTCTTGGTAACAGGACATAAGGTATAGGATTACACTTTTGGCAGGTGGTGGGAGTTCAGTGCACTAACAAGTGCTTTAACCCTCCAGACTAAACATCAGGAAAGGTCAAAAACTGATTTAATAAAACATATTGTTGAAGGAAGCAATGCCTCATGTTTAAAATGTAAAAAAACCAAAAAACACCAACAAAAAACAAAACAACAACAAAAACAAAAAACCACCAAAAAAAACCAAGGTAGGGGAAGTCATTAAGTCATTCAAAGAAAATTCTTACACATTAGAGTTACTCCTGAAAAACCTGTTACTGACATATCCTCATATCATGAGGCCCATGCACAAACCGGTCTGGACCATTGAAGTGTGATTGGCCAATTCATTACTTGGTCTAAATCTAGGAAATCTCCCATTGAATACTGAAATGAAAGGCAGCCAAAACGAGATGTGAAAATGATATTTGTGATGTCTTGAACTTCATGGACATTAATCAATTCTTTGGTGTGTAGTATGAGCTGCTTGTCACCAATATGATCTCCTAGGAAATAATCTTCAACATGTAACATTTGTAAAGCTCAGTTACAGATGCCCTTCTCACCTAAGACTAAACTAAACTTGCATAATCTGTACTGACTATCTCTCTATCACCCTGCCATAAATGGCAGTCTTTTGACTAGTCAGTTGAAGCAATAAAGAGTATCTTCTTCTCATGGCCCTAAAAGTTTGGCTGGTTATAGAAGGCAAGGCAGGGCAAGGTTTCTGGCATAGGGTTTTAAATTGATTTACTTTCTCTCCTTAAATGAAAGAATTTCATCATTAATGCCAGTTTCACTATTGCAATAAAATAATTCCTGGAGCCCAAAGTAGATAAATACTTAAAAAAAAAAAAAAAAAAAAAAAAAAAAAAAAAAAAAAAAGCACCCTAAGATTTAAAGATCTTGCCAAACAATGAACTATCGTCACCTGCTGTATGGCAAGACCCGTGGCAGCTGTCTGTTGTAAGGAGAGGATATTTCATCTAAGAAATTAATCTCTCCTTAAAGGTAAACTTTACTCTCAGTGGAAATAGAAGTAAAAACTGAAAAAAAAGAAAAAAGAAAAAAAAATATTACACCCACCTGTTGGGAACATAAAGTCTGTCTAGCTCTGCCCTGGCACAGTCCCAGTTCCTGGAGTAGTGCAAAACATACAGCTCTCTACTCCAGTTCACCCTGACAACGCACGCGGAATAGGAAATGCTTCCAAGGGTAATTGAGTTTATCTGGCCTGTGTAAGGCTCTCCTGACAATCCTGGATGCTGTGCCATGTCTTTGAATAAATGAGAAGTATGCTTCTCTTTTTTTTATTATTTTAATTGAAACTGATTTCAATGCACAGACTTCCATTACCACACCATTCCCTTGAGATTCTGCTGAATCCAGGTGATGACAGTATTGCCAGTATCAAAGTTTATTTCTCTGCAATCTTGCCTAACATTGTCCTGCTGGGAAAAAGCCCCCAAAAGGGCATGAAAAAATAGCTGGTCTGGATAAAGAAAGCAAGCAGGCTTCAAAATCTGAATTCTGACTGCCTACTGCCAGCCAGTCTGAAACACTGCCCAATTGTCCAGGCTAGCCTGCAATCATGTGAGAATACAAAGCTACACTTGTAATCTAGACAAGCAAATTGGCTCCTGTTTCCTGCACAATGATACGGATTTAACTGGAACACTCTCCACTGCAAACACAACTGAGGTAGAGTCCCTTAACTGTATTAACCAACAGCCTGGATTTTGTCCTTTCTTCTTTAAATGGACAAGTACCAGAAGACTCAGTTGAAAATGTACACGTTTAAAATCAGACACACACCTATTAATATTCAAAGTACATCTATATGAACCTCATTTAAAAAGATGACCAATAATTAGGTCTTCTCTTCTCTCTGCAGAACCTAGGATGTAGTAGTCCCTATTTTGGCCACCTACTTAAAATGCTAGCCAAGTTTCTCCTCACCACACTCCCTGCAACAGGTCTTCCTTCAACCTAGACGAATACAACCTTGCCCTACACTTAGCCATTCGAAGATTATTTTCTTATCTCGCCTTCCTGTTTATCTCACCATTCAAATATTTTTTAATTCTCTCCCTGATTTTCTTACTCTACCCAATCTAATCCAAGATTCTCTTAAGTTTTTACACAGACCACACCTTAACTTCAATGTACCTGTTATTCAGTGGAAAAGCTGACTTTTACCTCACCATCCATACCTGCCATCCATGCTCTAACTTGCATTTGCAATTCGTTATCTAAGATGCGACACTAAATAAAATGGTGCAGAAGTCAGCTTCTAGCATCGCTAAGTATGAAATTTTATTCTGTAACAAAAAATTCTCAAATACTACAGAGGTGTGAATTATAGAAAAGAGTACTAGTCTAATGCTGTAGAAATTTCCACTAGTCTTCTACTGACCACTGGGATTAATCTTTTAACCTCAATAATATACTTAATAATTTTCAACCACTCCATTTCCTCTCAATTAACCTCACTGTTGGCGTATCTATAGTCATTATAAATGGAGCCCACATGCCTGAGACCATTTCCCTGGAAAAGATGATTTGCCATTTTATCACAGGTGTGGTCAAAAACCACATGTATGAAAGCAATATACATCAGTTGTACCTTATAATCCAGACTCAATTTTCATATTCAATTTTAGGGACGTCAACCTATTTTCTAATTATGTAAACGTTTGAAGGGTGAAACCTTTTAGCTAAGATTCTCACTTTGTCACTGGAAGGAGTGGTTGTATAAAAATGAATTTCAAATTTTCTTTGTTTCTTTTAGAAGGAATACCCAGAAAATGTGGGCTCTTTGAATCTATCCCTCTCCTCTATGTACATATGTATGTTTATAAACATTTTTGTCCTTATATATGTATGTATTTGTCTCCAGAATCTGAATATGGATTGTTGTGAGCGGAATGGGTCTGAATTGTTGTTTTGCAGAAGTTTTCTGAGAGATATGAGATTTAACATGCTGTTGTCAACCAAATTAGACTCAATAGATCAAAAGATCTTATTTATTTAAAATTTCTGCAGTTGCAGAGATTACAGACTACTAAGTCAACAGAAAACCTAATATTTAGTCTAAATTATTCCCACAAAATGCTTCTTTAGCCTGCACTCAGAAACAAACTTTCCTTATCCTGACTAGGTATTCACCAACTGCTAAAGGCAGCATTCTACTCAGTTGGAAAAGAAATCTCACAGCAATCTAAGCCCACTTCTTGTCTCATCTATCACTGACAAGGAAAGCAAAGAAGACTCCTTCCTTCCTTTACACAGCACCGTTTGATATTTTTGAAGGCTGCTACATTGTGTCCTCCCACTCTTCTGATGAAAAATCTTCCTAGATTGTATTTCCCAGGTGTCCAATTGCTTTCTCACAACTCATGACTTCTCCACATCCCTTTACAACATGTGTTTGCCTCTGTAACATAGTAGCATCTGAGGGGAACTTGACATGCATTCACCTAAGTCTGACAGGCATTTAGATCCCTATTTGTCTTGTTTTGAAGTTTTTGGGACTCCTCACGTTGCCTTCAGTGGGGGCAATGTCAGATCCCATTCACAGCAGCTCATGCATTCAGCTTGATTACTACAGGTATTCTCAAAGATATGAGAAAGCCAAGGTTCTTTCCTAAAAAAAAAGATCACACACGTTCAGTAATTCCCTTTAGAGCTGAGATAACCCATGAGAACAAAGCAGTAATCTTGGCTCAGACACACACTGGCTTTGGTCTTTGTGTTACACTTCAATGTTCCTTTTCTTTCTGAGAGCAGTGTTTCAGGAGTTCTGTTGCCTCTCTATCAGTGAGGCTCAGACAAGTCATCAACTCACAAATCAAACTTGCATGGAGATCTGATTTGCAGTTAATCCAGCAGTGTGTATAAGAGTTCTTTAGTTGATCAAAAACCTAGTTTACACAATCCATGATGCCAAAAATATTACTTACTATAATTAGAGCCTACTGATAAGGCTTAACATCTATCAATATGGTATATTTAGGGTTGAAAATTAAAAATAATTTACAAAAAAGCTAAGCCAACCTACTTTAAAGACTTAGACTTAATCAAAATATCAGTGGGCTTTTTCCCCTTTCTTCATAAAAAAATATGTGAAAGCCAGAAAGAAAACCAAGGATCATATGGATAGCAGAGAGGAAAAAAAATTAAAAAGAAGTGGAACAGAGCTATAAGCTTTAACTTTGATAATATACATAAAAAATGAACTCATCCCTTTACCTGTACAAAGAATTAAAAAAAAAAAAGGAAAAAAAAAAAAAAAAGCAGTAGCCTGAAATCCTAAAATAACAAACCAAATTAAAAAAAAAAAAAGTTTAGTAGTAGTGACCATGAATGAACACCGAAGCTAAACAATTTTCAGACACTGTTTGATGGGCTACAAGAATGAACAATCTTAGAATAACATCCTCATGGCTTTATATGGTTTTATCCTAATCTGTAATGGAAGAATTTAATGGAAATAGAAACCAGCAAATACCTGCAATAATTGGTGAAGCCAGCAGAATCTAAAAAGGCCCTTTTCTTAGCTTGAAGGATGTGTATAAACACATTTCCTGTTCATTTATTATGTACTTTCTCTATGTATTTTTAAATCTTAGCATTGTTTTTCACCTGCATAATTCACCACACATTTCATGCCGCAAAATGAGTAACCCATACTGCACCTTAGAGAGGAAAATTATCTCATTTCAGCTGGACTGACAGATCAAAATAGGTGAAAAGTCTTTAACTTACTTGGAAAATAGTTCTGATTTCACTGGTCAAGATCCATCATCTATGCATTCTCTTTTGAACCACTTCCATGCAGCCTTCTGCTACATGGGACAGGACAATTTGTCAGAAACTGATTCTAGCCAATAGTGAGTGTACTCTAGGATCAAACTTAAATGTGTCTTCATGATTCCTGGTGGAAGGTGCTGCAGTCCTGAATATGGTTTAAGAAGACAATTGGCCAAAGTTATTTCCTGCAGAAGTCAACACAAACTGCAGTATTAGGTTGCTATAACTAAATAGGTGTAAAAAGGATGGGTTACAACCATATAGAGCATCTAAACCACTCTGTCCTCTGAAACAGAAGGTGCTGACAAGAAACTGATTCCCCAAATTGGGCAGCATGGCCAGGATAGGATTAGGATGGACAGGAAAGGAAAATATTTATCAGGTTTTCACATTGGCTTTGAATGAAGAAGAATTCTGTCAATCCTCAAGACAGAAACTGCTGCCCAGAGATGTTTTCCAGGAAGTTTAGTGTTAGAAACTGTCTTTAGTGGGAATACATGCTGCCTAAAAAGAGGCACATGCTGACCCACAGACATCTGAAATTCCTTCATAACTAGACTAAAGGAGGTCTTCATGGTAC
The DNA here is from genome assembly GCF_965231275.1 of Zosterops lateralis. Lineage (NCBI taxonomy): Eukaryota > Metazoa > Chordata > Aves > Passeriformes > Zosteropidae > Zosterops > Zosterops lateralis. The sequence continues at coordinate 42,161,230 of NC_139762.1, read as the reverse complement.
AGAAAAAATAGCCAATGGCTCCCATCTCCCTCTAAAATCCCTCCCATCACAAACTGGCTGTACACAACCACCGCTTTTCTTTCTATCCTGATGAAGATGTGACAGGTGATTTAGCTCTAAGAGAAGATCTCCACCCTCTCTGTACAATATTTTTGCAGTGGCAGCACAAGTCCTTTCTCCTAGTGACTCGAGCATCAGACGGAATGATGATCAAAATTCCAGTTCAGAAGACTATACAGGCCTGCCTTTGATACACTTGCTTTTACATTTAAGACTGATTTTCCACCACATTTTCTTAAAATCTATTCCAGCAAGGTTTCAGCTAGCCACTCTCCACTTGTCATTGCTATTCTACCTTCTGAAGTACTGCAGGAAAGAAGGACCTTTCTGCTTCAAAATATCTATGGAATTTAGGTCAGAATAGTGTAATACAACAAATGCTATTAAATTAGAGAAGGCTTGCTTTCTCCACCTAGTGGCTAAAATACAAAGCTAATATCCTATACAATACTAGCACCCTAAGGAAAAAAGGCAAAATAAAAAATATAATAACAATACAAAGAATAAAGGATAAATCCTCTGATTCACTAATACTTAGTGGCCCAATTTTACTGAAAAAAAAAAACTGACAAGTTTTTCCCCTTCCTTCACCATAAGTAAAAGCAATTTTGCCTTTTCAGGCAAAATTTGAATTTTGAACATGGATTTTGCCTTCATGAAAGCTGTTAGAATAAGATCCCTGGAGGGTCAAATCTCCTGGTTTTTTTTTCATGGAAGAGGCATAGTGCAAACAGAGAAGACTACTATTGTGACACCAAGAGCTGTCCAGATGCTGAGCAATATGACAGAAAGAAATGCAAAGGAACTATTTTTCCTACATTTGTGCTCCTAAGCATTCTGTGGGCAAGTTTTCCTGACCGCCATAAATAGAGCAGCCCAAAAAGGGAGGAAAACAGTTCTTTCTCAGATGAAAGTAAGATCTCACCCAAGCCTGGGTACCTCAAGCTAGACTTCTACATGCAATGTGGTTTCCCAGGGCTTTCTTCACAATCAAGGGAGATAAGCAGGTGCCTCCTGAGAGTGAGTCTTCTGGCCTTTCTCAGAGCTTGGCTCAGTAGGAGCTGCACTGGCTCTTGCAGTGGTCATCTCTTTAGAAGAGACCAAGGCAAACTAGCTCAGAATCAAAGCATTACCAATATGAGGTACTAAAGTAGAGTAGAAGATTGGTACCTAGCATAATAGGATGGGAATTTTTAAATGTTACATGCTTTACTTTTCAACTTGAAGAGGCACTAGCCTCTCTGGCTGACTAGGGGTCCTAGTGAGCACTTTGTTTTCAAGATCAAAAGTACTGTCAGCATATTTTTTAGTATTTCAATATAGGATGGGGACAGAAGAAAGTTACCTGTTCCTATTTACCTCCCCCATCAGCTAATCATACAAGCCAACTGGCTCTAAGTTTCACAAAATTAAGAAGCAAGAAACAGAGGAAATGCTGAGGTAAGTTTTACCACTTTCTAAAGTTCTAAAGTTGACTTTCAGTTCAATGAATTCTGAGCACAGAATCTGTATTGCACAAATAATTGCACATTTGTGAATTTGTATTGCACAAATAATCTGGCTCAGCAGCCAGCACTGCTCATTGACATAGGCAGATTTGTTTGGAGATGAAAAACCCCTTGCATACTGTGTCATAAGAGGCGTGATTCAGAAAAAAGCATCTCAATCATCTTTCTGGTAATGAGAAACAACAGAAAAAAAACCTTCCTTCATTCTTGATGTCCAATACATCCAGGCCCATCCAAAAGTATATGTTTGCACATGTCCTAAAAAGTTCAATGTGCCTGTGTCTACAAAGAAAACAAGAAGAGAGTCAAATCCTCCAAGGAGAATGAACTCTGTAAAATAATTGCAATTACTAACCCCCTGCTTTTGGTCATGGAGAATACACAGGGTTGGTTTGAGTTAAATGATATTTTTTGCTTCCTCTTCCATTTAAGCATATGCTTAAGAGCTTTCCTGACTAGACATTGATTTAAATCTGCATTTAAGTGTTTTTGCAGATCTTCTTACATCAATGACAGTCATAAACAGAACCTAAGAGAACTATTTTGATTTCAGAATTTTCAACATCACAGGAAAATTACAAAAGACAATGTGCAAAGAGTCCCTAAACCTACAAAACCCCCAACAACATGGAGAAAAATAGACCTCCAACACATGGGGAAAAATAGATCTTATTTTTATGGTTTCTAATGCTACAGGAGGCTGTGGGGAAAAGGATTTTTGTATTTGTTTGGGGATTGTTGTAACATTTACACTGAGAATATTCAGTTTATATGTCACTATCTTCATCAATGGGTCATCAGCATGAAAAGCTATATCATACTTAGGAAAAGATTATCACTTATTATCTGAAATAGTTGTTTAATAGCCCTAAATGTCCTTTCAGATTTACAATACCATATTTCTCAGAGGAAGGCAGTTCTTGAACAATATATTGTAAGAAGAAATATTAGTGACCTACTTTCACTCTTCTCTTCAAGCAGTGAAAAGTATTGAATAGATACTTGCATGGCTATGAAACATCACAAGTTTAAAGCAACTTAGGAAGAACCAGCACCCAGCAGCTTAGCACCATGCTTTAAATTAATATACTTTTCCTAATTAGCAATGTTAGATCATAATGCATATCACTATAGTAGTGTATGATATAGTAGTACACATTAGTATTATGATTTTTACTCTCAAGTATATATTTCACTCTTTGAAAACTTCTTCAGCCTACCTCTGACATGTTGAAAAAAGCCCATGACTTCTGCATCTCTCACTCTCCATCTCTAAAAAGTCTATCACTTAGAGATAGCTACTGCATGATTCCTTCACCATCTTTTAAATTTATTTTAGTGCATTTTTCTGTGCCAAATTGAAGGGAGAACAGCATATTCTGCATGTTTTCACAAACCAGTAGAGAGTCAAAACACCCTCTTCAGCCGAAATAGGTTATGTTATTATTTCAGCACTGCATTACTGACAGTATTTTTCTACAGTGTGGCAAGATAACAGTAACATGCTAACATGATAAAATTGCTAGTCACACTGTTTTTCTCTCCACAATCTATCTTAGCATCTCCCTTTTCAGTGAAGGATAACAGCAAGCCAATGATGTATAATAGCTGACATTGCTAAATCTCCTTTTCTGTGCTGTGAAGACCCATGGTGGAAATCTTGAAGCAGCTCCTTTGTTAAATCCCTTACTAGCAGTCTCCAATTTAAGTTCCCTCTATCTGACCAAAGGGATAGAGACACAGATCAATAGTACTGAGAGATAGAATAAGATGACTCTTTCAAGAAATTCATAGCCTTTCAGGAAGAATTTGCAATTGCATTTCAAACAGAGTCGAAATACCTGTGCACTGTGAGCTTTGTGAATTGTTTTAATGGCATTATCTGAGCACAAAATGGATTCTTCGACCTATCACTCAGAAAACTTGTGCTTTGGATGAAATCTACTTTATTAATCTACTTCTGCCCCCAGAAAAAGACACCCCAATATAAGCAAGGACATTCACATTTTCAGCTAAGAAATTACCCAAATATTTGGAACCTGATACAGGTTGACAGAAGTCCCACAGACAGACTGCAAGAACAGAGCTGTTTGCATTTCCCACTCAGACACAGGCTATTTTTAGATGATATTGGTTCCCTAGCCAAGCAAGATTTACTGCTATCCTAAAGGTGAGATGGAAGGACAGTACAACTCTTCACTGGCTCAGTAAAAATGATTGGTACTGTTGCAAGCATGAGAGGATTTTTGCCTTTATTTTTTTGGAGATGTTATTAATATTCTCTGAGTTAATTAATGGGGAGAAAGGCATTTTGTTTCCTTTTGCTTTTCTGCAAGGATTGCTTCATATTGCTTAGATACACAAGTTATACATTGCAGCCAGTAGTCAAAGGCAATCATGCATTTTTATACCACATTTCCACTAGGAAAGACAATATGTTGCTTGTATAAATGACAGCTATTTGCACTGCTTGGTCTTCAGACCTGGCAAAGGTCATTAATAGTCAGTATGTAGCAGAAGACTTCTTTCCTGTGCTCTTCTACAGTGCTCAGGGGACTGAAATAATGAAGCTGTCAGTGACATCTCCTCAGAAGGCAATTGCAGGTAAAAATACAAGCAGAAATGAGAAACAAGTTAAAGATCCCTGGCTACAATTAGTGAAATACTTGAGTGGTGGGGGAGAAGGAAGGAGAGAAAATGTTCACCAGCACGACGTCTGATTATCACCAGCTCTGCTCCTGCCCACTCTGTCCTAAGCTATCTCATTCTGCTGAAGCAATTTCACATTGTAGGGATTGAGACTTTCAGAGGCTGATTCCTCATCACCACACACCTTGTATTTCTGATGCAGTGTAATTTCATTGTACAATGTTTTACTTCAGCTTTCTGCTTGAACAGACAATTAAATACGGTACCACATTAAGGTTATACTCTGCCACTTACTAGAAGAAAATCCAGCAGATGAGACATAGATTTCAAAGCAGAGTTTCTGCAAATAAGGAAGAGCTTATAAAAGTAGGAACTTAAGATAAAAAAAAAAATATTGTTTATGTAAATCTGTTTTCTAAACCCCACAGCCTGTATTTTAGCTCTTTGAATCTCCAAGAGATTCTGATTTAGACTAGTACTTAAGGGTGAGGCCCCTAAGTGTCAGTTTGGGTATAATCAAACTAAGCCAGACTTTCATTTAGATATGGTCTTAAAAATCCATTTCAGACTACCTAACTATACATATGACTTTAAATGAGACATGTTTTAAGTGCCTTAATGCAGTCCAGATAGATGACCTCCACCACACCACATTTTTTGTTACAAATGGTGACTCTGAATGAGTAATTTTTTACCTGTAGGAACTATTTATCCTTCAACTTCTGTCTAGCACAATTCCAGTTGTAATTTCCAGATAAATCTCAGGAGACAGACTGACAGCTGAAAGAAAGTGAGAAGCCTGCAGCTATGCAGTGCACAGTACAAGACTAGCTCTCATCTACAAACTGCTCCTAAGCATGGCTTAGAGTCATAATAGACACTGATCTGATGGAAGGCCTTGTTGCTTGTTTGTGGGTAGGGATTTTCCTTTTTTTTTTTCCATCATGAGCCCTACAGAGTAAGTGGGGTGTTCTAATTAACACTGTAATGCAACTTTTTAAATGAGTATCACTCCTTTCTCACACTTCAGTCTGATTGATGCTGATGCTTTTCAGCTTGTTTTAGTGTTCACACTTTATACTTGTACAGTACTGAAGCATCTCTCAAGATTTGCTTTCGTGACCTCTGAAACACTTGAAGGTTATTTCCAATCCCATGAGTTCCCTCCTCATCTCCGTCCTCCCCAAGCAGACACCTGATACCTAAAGTTCAAGTATGCAGAGGTCATGCCTAAGTGGTGGCCAAAGTATACCATGGGTGTTCAATAGTCCTGCTCAACTGGAATCCTTCCAGGGAGCAAAGCAGCATCTATTCAATACATACACCCAAGGATGTCCAGGACATGCTTCTCTGTCTTGCACTATTAACAGAATCTCTGTTACCTGACATTAAAAGGATGTGCCAGATTCATGGCAGGTATTCCTTCTTTGGTATAGTTGTCCTGCTGAAACAAAGGCAGTAGCTTTAGGTTAAAATTTCAGAGATGCAGAGTCCTGCTTCCTCCCTTAACCAGAGAGAAGAGTACAACTGATGGTTCCACTACTGATTCCCTGATGCCAAATCTTCCTATAATCCTGCTGCAGCATCAGCATCAGTGAGCACAATATGAGCTCCTTTGTCTCAGAGTTTTCCTCTGCCCTCAGCAGCTTTCTTATAAGATCTCACTTTTTTACTAAGACACTAGGAATACACCATGCACTCACATGGGCCGCTTCCTTATAATCTGCTGTAAGTAAACATTCTCAGTTTGTAAAAATACAAACCTAACCCAACAACACCAACCAACCCTTTCAAAACAAACAAACAAAAAATCCCCTCAAACACAAGATACCAAAGAAAACAAAACCAAAATCCACACAAAAACTAATCCACCACCCCATACTTCAAGCCACAAAGATGAGTGAACATAAATAATCTGTGTGGCTTGGTTTGGGGAATTTTTTGGGGTGTAGTTTGTTTTAACTATGGAGATTTTTATATTTTCCTATTGTTTTCTGCCTGTTTTGATTTTTTTTTTTAGAGGAACAAGGTATTCCTGTTGTTTAACTGACCACAGCTCATAATTTCTGAGCCTATCAGTTAACTTTACCAAATCTGAGAGTGAGACAGATCTCAAAGCAAGAGTATATTCTTTTAATATATGATTTTTTTTTCCACAAAAGGGGCAGAAGGGAAACTCAACAAGAAGAGGCACTGAAAGGCTAGTTAGCCTAGACAGGCTTGCCTTTTGCCACCCATCAACCAGGCAGCCAGGCAGGCCACATTTATCTGTGACCCAGTTATGGTATGATGGACTTCCAGATCATGGAAGACTTGACAGGGGATAGATTAGAGGTTTTACAATGAGACAATAAGAGCACATTGGGGAAAATAAGAAGAGATGCAACAGGAAACTCATGAGGAGGTAGGGAAGTGAAGAGGTTGCAATATCTAAAATTATAGCAACTCAGGATTCATTAACTCAACTGCAACCAATTTATTTTTTTCTCAGTATTCCTGTTTGGAATTAGAAAATACAGTTTCATTTATTCTTCCTGCTTTGTTCGTTATTTCTACAGGAAAGACTTCAGTAAAAGTACGTACAACAGCAACAAATTAAGCTTTTCACAACTGCACTCATACAAACTCAACATCCTTCTTCCACCTTCTCCCACACCCTCAGAAATACACAATTGAAGAAGGGCTGAGCAGAGAGCTAAAACTTGTTACTTTGCACTGGTCTGTGAAAGTGCAATGTCTGTGTATATGCTGTCAAATTCGGATGCAACACTCTGGTATGGTTGCACTCCTAAGAAAAATAAAAGATGGCTGAAAATTAATCTTAGCAAGAGAAACACTAGATTTTAGTTAAGAGGGCATATTTCTTAATGTGTTCATAAGCTCTTAATAGTTCTAATGTAGGCAGGCAATTGTGCTGCATGCATTTTGTATAAAATTGATTTTATACTAAAATCACATCCCTTTAAAATATTGCAGCACGCTCAAGATTCAAAGGCAGCCATATATCTTAATTTCATCTTAGCATGCATACTGACCATGTTTTAACATGCATTTTGTTTCTAGGAAACACATTCTAGAAATAACACCACAATGCAGTACACACATATTAAGTAAGCACAGGTAATTATTTCTCTGATACGGGTGTACATCTTCCATTCACTACAGGGACTACACAAGGCAGACCTGGACCTCTGTTTTCAGTGTAAATTTAAATAAAACATTAAAAGTCTACAAGCAGTAAAGCAGAGAGGAAATAATGCTGTTATGCCTGAAATAAAAAGATAGGCTGTAATTCCACTGTATTTCCTTAGTTTTCAGCTCATTCATTAAGAGATACTTAAATACAGCCATGCAACCACTAGTTAATTATAGGCCAAGAATCTCAGCTGATGATCTGGCATACTTCTGCTATTGTTAATGAAGCATTAGTAGTTTGTACCAGCTGAGCACATGGTTTCTGTTATCATGGAGAAATAACTGGCCTTGCCCTTGTACACTTATGGAGGAAGAAGGAATGTTGAATAAGAAGGCAGAAATACTGAACACCTTCTTTGCATCAGGCCTTACTGACAATGACCAGCCCCCAGGAATTCCTGGCCTTGGTCCAGGGAAAATCAGAGGTGGAAGGAAGACTTTTCCATGGTCTGGGAGGATAGGGTTAGAGATCAGCTTGTCAAACTTGGCATCTGCAGCTCCATGTAGCCTGAGAGGATGTACCCACAAGTGCTGAGAGAGCTGGCAGACAAAAATGTGGTCAGGACCAGTGAGCACGGATTCACTATGGGTAAATCCTGCTTGCCAACCTGATTGCCTTCTACCATGGCAAAACTACCTACAACTACCTGAGTGAATGAGGGGAGAGCAGTCCATATTGTCTACCTGGACTTCAGCAAGGTTTTAGGCTATGCCTCCCACAATATCCTCACAGGCAAAGTCAGGAAGAGCAAAAGGTGAGGTGGGCTGGGAACTGATAGAGTGGCACATCCCAGAGGGTCAGCACAGGGTTTAGCTGGAACCTGTCACTAGTGGTGTCTTCAACGAGAAGTAAGCAGAAACTTGATTGCACAGGAAAGTCCACCTGCATAGGAGGAAGAGCTTTTTTACTGTGCAGGTGACCATGCACTGGAACAGGTTGCCCAGAGAGGTTGTGGAGTCTATCTCACTGGAGATATTCAAGACTTGTCTGGACACAATCCTGTGCCATGTGTTCCAGGATAACCCTGATTGAGTAGGGAGGTTGGACCATAAGACCCACTTGTGGTCTCTTCTGACCTTACTCTTCTGCAACTCTGTAATTAAATAAAGCCTATTTATTATTATTTATCATTAATTTATTAGTTATTTCTGAGAAAGTTACTTTCCAGGTTGTAACTTCTAGCTACCAAGAGAAAATTCTTTAGAATCTGTTAAAAAAAAAAAAGTTTCATTTGATGTTATGGTTTTGGTTAAAAATGGTGTTTGCCTTTCTGCCAGGCCTCTTAATGCATTAGGAATTCATACACAGGGTTGAAATACACTGCTCTAGTATGATTTCATTCTAGGACTGGAGAAAATACCATGAAAGAAAAGGACTAAAATGACCAGAAATGCTTCTCTCAGGTACTGAAAAACGTAAATACAAATCTAGTAATAATACATTTTATGGTTAGTTAACCCACTACCTTCATTTTGACTTGACCTGAAACCAAATCCCGTACTGCATACTCATGTGTTAACACATTCACCTGCCAAAACAAGCTTTCTGGACATTAAGTCCTCCCCTCAAAGCAAAAACCAAAGCAATCTATGAATAATTAAAAAAAAAACAAAAACAAAAACAAAACAAAACCAAACAAAAACACCAAGAAAAAAACCAAAACAAAGCAAACAAAAAATAACTGACAAAAAAAACCTGAAAAGGCAAAATCTTGTATCATTCGGTGTTGGTGTCGAATTACACATCAAGGAAAAGAGTTTTATTTCCGTAGGTTTGTTTGCTTTGGTAATTGATGTCTCTTCCTCTTGTGTTTTAAAGCTGTCTTTAACAAAATGACAGCTTAAAAGCCGTCCTTATTCACAGCTTGAGGTTGAAATGGAATCAAGCCAGAGCTGGAATGGCTTTCCAAATTAGCAAGAGAACCTACTGTTGAAGTAGACTATTACCCTGCATGTGTTTGTGCATACAGCCTTGTTTCCCTTACCCACAACAGGGCTAGCTATCATTTACTCACCTCACAAAGCTGCCTCCTTCCTGTTCTTCTCAAAGAATTTAGTTAAGACAAAAGAAAAATCAACATAAAGTCTTTTGTGCTTGAAAGCACTTTTCACTTCAAATGGCTGAGCAGCATCAAGTCATTTAGGAAATAACACTGAAAGAGTCTTGAAGTGCTCAAGGCAAACACAGTGGGCTGCAGTTTCAAAGGGGCTGTGTGAGAGGCACTGAAAGTCTCATGTCTGGTGAGTACTTACACAATGTAAGTGGCAAGCAAAAAAACAGGGCTACAGTCACATCAAAGAAATATACAATGCAAATTGCATAGTTCACCTGGCTTGCAAATCTGCTGAGGAACATCTTAATGCAGATACAGAGATAAGGCTTTTTTTTGTTGTTGAATTCAGCCAGTGCCATCCATATATTTTGGAGAAAACAACAGATGCAAAGCACTTTAAAAATGGGGAAATCTAAGCCACATAAATGCACCAAAATATAAAAAAGAAAACCCTTGAAAGGTTAACAACGAAGACAGAACATGTCCTTCCTGATTTAAGTTTTCTACCCTTGCACAGAAGAAACCTGAATTTTAATGGAGATTAGCAGAAATTACGTAGCTATTGGGCTGGCTTGCTTACAGGTATTAGTGCTCACAAAGCAACCTAGCATGCAAAGATGATGGGCAATGATTTCCCAGATGCCTCTTGATCATTTTCCCCTTGATTTCAGTTTGCACTGAAATCCATACAAATCGTCAGTAAATGTGCTCCTTACAGAGACACTCCAGAGCTCAGGAGCAATGAAAAAGGGCAAGATGAACAGCAAAACTACTCCACAGCTTTTCTGAGATAAAGGGAAAATGTCACACGCAATCAGCTGTGCGCGTCTATGGGCTGCAGTCAGAGCACTTTTGCACATTGCAACCCAAGAGCCCTGTGCTAACAAAGTTTAAATTAAAGGAGCTAAAAGTAAGAATTTCATAAGTAAGTAAAGGGCACATGCAGAGCCTAAAACCACCAGTAAAATTGCAGCAACAGCAAAATGAGACCACATGTCAAGAAAACTAAAGAAACTGCTGACTATGATAATGAACTACCTTGGAAAAATCGCAACCTTATTCCACCTTGCCAAGAGAGTTGGATCACACATTAGTCCTCAAAGCAACTTAATTATTACTCACAGTTCCCTTTCTCTGCTGCCTTGCTGCACTTCTTGGACTTGAAGAATAATCATGGGATGGAGCACCATACAGTCGGGCTCTGCTGAGTCAGCATCAAGGGCTAGGTAAGGGGAATTACACATGATTTCATATGCCTGGTTGCTTTCCTCATCAGCTGCAAGCATTTCTATTTATCTGTCTGAAAGAGCTAATTAGGAAAATATGTGAAAGGGAGTTGTAGCCAGGTGTGGGGCAGCTCCTTCTCCCAGGTAACAACTGATAGGATGGGAAAATGGCCTCAAGTTGTATCAGGAGAGTTTTAGATCAGATATTAGGAAAAATTTCTGTATCAAAAGGCTTGTCAAGCATTGGAACAGGCTGCTGAAGGAAGTGGCTGAGTCACCATCCCTGGAGGCACTTAAAAGACCTGTAGGTGTGGCACTGAGGGACACAGTCTGTGGCAGGCTTGGCAGTGCTGCGTTAATGCTTGGGGTCAATCTTATAGGTCTTTTCAATGACTCCATGATTCCTTGGGAAAAGTGGATGCAGCTGGATTGACTCAATTTTCCTGGCTTAGGCACTAATCCCCAAAACCCAGGTGAAACTCAGTCTAGCTCTATTACTTGCTTCCATCAGAAAGGACAGTATAGATGGCTACCCCTTTCTGCATGGTCCTGAAGGGTGGAGGTGTGTGCCCTTTCTCACCTCCCTGCCCAAAGCATAGCCTAGTTTGCAGGGCATTCAGGTGTTAGTTTTGGTAGTAAATCCTAAAGCCAGGCCAATGTTATTGTGCTTCTAGATTTCACTGGGCATTTTTTCATAAGTTTCAGGTGTTTTTTTTTTCAAAGACTGACCTTGCTTCCTAACCACAGATTTTTCCTTTACTTAGATTATTGGAAATGACAGAGTTTCAAAAGATGCAGAGCAGACAGGGCCACAGAGTTTTTTCATCACTAAATTAAAAAAGAAGTCCTGAAGAGTTTAATAAAATCTCAGTTTTTAAAGCAGTTTCCTACTTGAGACTGATTATCTCAGCAAAGTGTCTACCTGAGATGGGAGATTAGTCGTGTGAGAGAGAGGAGCTGTAGATGAATGCAGAGGCAGCAAGGACAAAACCTGGTCCTGCCCAAACTCACTAACCTTGGTGAGAAGACAACCAAGGTATTTATGTTGTGAAGAGCCAAGATTTCTGAAGTGATGATGGAGAAGAGATGTACCTACAACCAGCCATGGTCACTGGGGGTGCTGCTCCCAGCTGCAGCAGCTGAGCAAACGTGCACACACAAATCACAGGGGACATGGGCTGCCTGTGATCCCCTTGCACCCAGACACATGCTCTTCAGTCACTCTGATGGGAAAAGGATGACTTGTAATAGCATTGAACCTTTCCTCCAGTCTCTCCAGGCTTTCTGTCCCATGTTCTATGCAACACTCCACAATCTCCTCATACATGCCCAGCTGTGGGATCGATAAAATTTGACTCTCAAAAATATTCTCCTGATGGGACTTAGTGGAGTCAGAAAGATGAGTTGGCAAAGGTGTATTAGACATTAATCTTAATGGCCAGGAAAACTTGGATTTTATATTTTAAAATAGGAGTGAGTCTTAAGGTCAATATGTTTTAATATTACATAAAATGAAAATAAAATAATTTATTGGGGAGAAGCTTCAGATTTGCAGTACATTGGTGGGGAGGAGGGAAGGCAAACTTCCTGTTTTTCTGGCTTTTTATTTCAGATATTCTATCATGCCATAGAATCAGTCTTCACTTAAAATATATGTGCCAGTGCGATGTATTAGTGTTTTCAAGGGACCTATTTTCACAGCAGAGTGCTACCTGGCATGAGTGAGCCCATGTGGCACATTCTTTCTGTCTGAAAAAACCTGCTTTGTTTTGGGTGTTTCATCATTATACCAACAATTTAAATATTCACAGCTCTCTATCCTTTGTTCCCTAACCTAGGGCTCTCCCACCTTTCTTCTGTGTACCTCCTCATCCTCTTTTCCAGTTTCTCCTTCCTGTTGTTCTTTCCCGTGTATTGCAGCCCTTGAATCACACCCCTGTTGCCAGACAGTTTGTCCTCTGCGGTGCTGAATGGGCACTTGAGAAGGCAGCGTGTCTCCTGCTCAGGAAGCTGCTGCTTATTTCACACACAGAGAGGAGCAGCAATTCAGCACAGCGGGGGAAATTACGGAACGCAGCCTGGAGGGGAGGTCGATGAGACAGAACATTTTTCTGGAGCTTTCTGGCTCCATTTAACCTCTCAATAAAAGTACGTTAGAGCATCCTGATATTAAGGACCATGTGAAAGGGGAAAAAGAAAAAAATAAAAAAAGGTAGAGAGGGGAAGGAAGAGAAGGGAGTCTTTGTATAGGAAAAATTTCCTTGCAGGTAATGCACATAGAATTCCTTCCTGATGTATAGTATAAAGGATGGGATTATTATGCTTGGCTCAAGAGTTTGCAAGTGTGACTTTTTTTTTGCCAGAGTCAGGTCTGAGCTGTCACAAGTCTAACCATGCTTACTTCTGCATCTGGACTTGGTGGTGCAGAGACTAAAGAGGAGAAGATAGAAAAAATATTGTCACAGTTCATAGAGACAAATCTAGAAAAAAAATTGTGCTGTATTCTTAAAAAAAGAGAAGTGTCTGAAGGTCGCAGATTCTTTGCAAACACAATCAATTATGCTTTCAAACAGGTGCTGAAGTGCTGAGCAAAGACTTTTATTCCCATTTCTCTACATGGGGAAACTGAGAAACTTTTCCCAAAAGGTAGTGTGAGACAGCTCTGGACTGGCCAGACACAGATGAAGGGATGGGGACATTACCATTAAATTAAAATGTAAAATAGCTTGTTAATAGAAAACACCCGGAGAACCATCAGGAGGCTACTGCTTTAACTTCATTGCAATTACTAATGTAGACTGATAATGACGGGGAAAAGAGAGATCAGCAAGCCAAGGCAGTTTTTCACCCCTGAATTACGATGGATAAAGATGTTTGAGTGGGATTTTATAATACATTATTTCTGTTTTAATCAGGAACTATAAAGCAGCAACAGGGCTTATATACTTCACAGCCACTTTGGATTATTGAATGCACACAGTAGGCTGAAAGAGCACTTACAGTTCATCAAATTAAGAAAAAATGTATAAATTAGGTGCCATCAAGCCCACAGGCCAATGCATTTATGAGGAGTGAAGAAGGGGAAATAGAAGAGATTTAAAAGATAAGGCATTAAAATGTACTTTACAGTATGCTTTTAAGAAATGACATTCATGACTGAAGAAAACAATTAACAAGCATCTCAGTCTGTTTCAATCCATCGTGCGAAAATAAGACCTATTTCTACATGTCCTCATAGTCAACTATCCATCTTCCCTGGCCAGCTATCTATCTTCCTTGGTCATTGATTATTGCAGTATTTCCAAAGAGCATGATTTATTGTCTCCCACACGTTGCAGCTTATATAGCATACCTGTCATGTGAAGTAGGCTCTGCTTGGAGCTTAACATCTGCAGTGTGGATACAAAGCTCAGGGTCTCACACACAGAACCTGTTTTTTCAGGATACCATGTGGAGCAAAGGCACTGGTATGCTATGAGACAAAATTGCAGCCTTCTGAATGCAGAGCAGCTTTCCTGTCACATAAAAGCCTCATCCAGGTTTAATGATCCTAAGAATTTCGGTACTTCTCCCTGCCTCTGGGCTATCAGAGAGGGTACCTAGTGGAGAATCTCAACTTGCTTTTTAGCGCTATGAGTTTGTCAGTCAGTCAGTATTCCTTTCCTTTGCTGCTGGTTCCTGGGCACCCATCATAAACCAGTGATGCATTTTTTTCCCCTGGTGGTTCCCTTGCAAGTTTTCAATGTGTTCAGGATTGCTTAGGCTCCTAGCTAAGACTGGAGGCTAAGACAGCCTGAAGATGTCTTCTGTGGAAACGGGAGGCAGCAGGTGCCAGGCCATTGCAGAAAGGGCTGAAAATTAATGTCTTAAAGGCATAGGGTGAGAAGAGGGTAGTTTCACCTTTGTGACACCTAATCAGGAGGGAGGGAAGGAACAACTGGACATGGGCAGATAGAGAAAAAATGCAATAAAGTATTTTCTTCCATATACACTAAGGTGGCATAATTCCTGTTGTGTCTTTTACTGTTGTGATAGATTATGAGAATTGCCACAAAGAAAAGACACCAGCACAAGCTCAAATAGCTCTTTAAAAGCATGGAGGAAAAGCCATCAAGATTATGAACATGTAAGAAATTAAAACAACTCAGAAATGAATCACAAACCAAAAACCTTTATGCATCTGATAAACTGTAAATGATGGTCATATATGTTTAGTCTACATTGCAGCATGAAACACCACCTTTTCAGCAAGACTTTACAGTAACAATTAAATATCATTGTCCTCAAAACAACTACTATTATTTCTCATCTCTACAAAGGCAAGACCTCAGGTATAAAGTAGTCAGCTGAAAATCTCAGTTGAAGACTTTTTAGATCAAAGAGAGGTTTTGTTTCTAAAGTAAACTGAAACAACTGAGAATCAATTAAGAAAAAAATGGGAATATTAATTAACAACCAAATTTGCAAAGTATGTTTTAAATACTAACCTGCTAGACAAGGAACATTTTATGAGTATAATTTGCCAGTTTCTTCTAAAACAGTTTTTCTCTGACCATTATCAAATTCTGCTCATCTTTCAGATCTCTAAATATTCTTACAGGGAATGTGTTAGATGAAACTGAAGAGTCAAACTAAGATAAGGCAAGTAAGCAGTTAAGATAGAAAAGCATTCCCTTCCTATTTCCTACAGAAACATTGGGATGTGGAACATCTGGATTGAAAAGATTTCAGATTTGGATTCCATAAGGTAATCAACTTTATGAATCAACTTCAACAACTGAACTGTATGTGGGAATGACCATGCATTAGGTCTTGCAGTTTAGAAGAAAGAGAAAGTGGCTACTTTAAATTATGCTAGAAAGTAAAATTCTTAAAATGCACTGCCTCCTTAATAATTTTTTATTTTAAATAGTACGGAGTGCCTGTCCCTTGTAAGTGTCAAGTACAGAAGCAGGATTTCTAGTGTGGTCTCAATGCATGGTGTTGGTTACTCTTGCTCCTCCTTCTACTGTGTGTGGTAGGATAAGAGGCAAGGAAAGTGACGTTTACAGGTGTCTCATGGGCTTTCACCAACAAGTGTGCATGTCTGTGGCTACATTCATATGCACATACGTTTATACAAATATGTATACACATACACATATGGATCGTGGCTATGGCTCACAGTCTGTGGTGCCATCTGGTGGAAAGAAGTCAGCAGCGGCCCTACTGCTAAAAAGATAAACGTAAGAGAAGCCTTAAAATCAGGAAGGAAGGAAGGAATGAAACCCCCAGAGAAGGAAGGTCTGATAATATGGTTAATGGAAGCTACAGTGCTCATCAAAACACAATCAGTTCCAGTCTGTCTCAGCATCTAAAGTTTCTTGCCTTGACTATCTCAGACTGTCACACTCATTGATATGGATCAGCAGTCATTGAGGAGCATTTAAAACCACAAAAAGCTTGAATGGCTAATGGGAAAATAGAAATACTCCCTGACATGTCTAACTGACTCCTTTCCCGATTCTATCTGAGTTAGGAAAGTTGGAGTCTTGCAGACTTAATGGAACAGCAAACATCTTCAATGTCTTTGACATTGCATCTCATAGAGAACCTTTAACAGTGAGCAAATATTTACATTAATACAAGCTCTTCTTTTTCCCCCTTTTTTTCCTTGATGGTCTGTCAACTTTATCTGGCTTCATTTGTCTCCATTTCCCTCAGTTGATGCAGTTCTTCCTATAAAACTGTATATTACAACTTTTAGACAATAAAAGAAATAATTTCTTTTAAAGATTTCATGGAGTAATGTTTGCCATGTAGGCTGAGGAAGGCAGTCATGTTTTACATGAAGGATCTAGGTTGGTTTTCTCCAAATTCTTTTTTTTTTTTCATTTTGAAGAAAAAAAAAAAAAAAAAGGCTAGGTTTTTTGTTTTTTTTTTTTTTTTTGAGAAATATTTTATCTTCAAGGACAGCACTCACATCAGAACAGATCAAGGCCTGAGGGAGCCTGCCCAATATGAGTAAGGTCTTATTCTTCAGTATGTTATGCAAAATTCGGTCATTTGGGAATGTTCTTTTATACAGAGTTATGATATATTACTAACTGTGTACTCACAATTACCCTGTGTACTCGGGATAGGCATAACCTTGTTAAGGCTTCCATGGCAGAAATACATGCAGCAAAACCAGTTTTGTAGCAAAACAAAGAATAGTTGATATGTTCATCAGTAAGGGTGGTGACATTATATCATGTTCATATTCTTACAAAGCAGCTTGAAATAATAAAATGTAACTGACAAATATCAGCTTTCCTTTTTTTCAGATTAAGATCCTGAAATTAATCACTTGATTAAATAATGATCAGGGTTGTTTCTTAAAAGGCTGGAAAGTTTGTCAAGTGTTCTGTATCTCATAAAAAAATGTATTCTGGAATGCAGAGACTTTAAGTACATGGCTGAGGAACCACAAATACGTATCCATATACCAGGTGTAATTAGTTTCTGCAGCTTAGGCAAATGTGCCCCCTATGCTTCTTTCTTTGTTTTCTTTCCCCAGGCTCCCTTTATTCTTTGCCCATTCAGTGGTTGTATATCACTTCTCCACTTAGTTCTCAGCCTCTCTTAAGGCTTCATCCCCTCTCTGACAGCCATCAAACCCTCTCAAAAAAACAGATGGAAATGCAGTGGGGCAAAGAAGTGATATGACTAAATAAAAATCCCATCCCTGCTAAGATAACATCCTAATCCATTGGCAGTTTTTCTTGATAAAGAGGGAGAAAAATCTTGGATAAGATTTCAGAACTTGAGTTGTGGTTGAACCACCTTTAAAGCTGCCAAATTAAGTATATTCCTTGACCTTCAAAATTCAGCATTGTCAAAATGTGTTCTTAAATCTCACTGAAAAAAGAAGAGTTAAAATGTATCACTCTTGTTTCAGCTGTTGCCTTATTTCTGCAATTCTTGCTTTTTGCTCTTGTGTTATTTTGTTTCTCACTGCTTATATTATGATCTCTGAATCACAGGCTGCTTCTTGTACCCAGTGAACTCAGCAGAATAATTTGTATTGACTTTACTTGGTATAGAATTGGATTTACTGTCCATTGCTCTAATCTGTTAGATTACTTTTCTCCTGTTATTTCTTTCCTATATGTAAATAAACAATGAATATAGAGAAGTTGTACTTATTAGCTAATGTAGTTGTTGGAAGAATGGAAACTAAACAAAAGAAATGGCTATTTTGGGGAACAATTTTCACACTGTTTTTTAACAAAATATTTGTCCATAAGTTTTGAGTATGAGTTGTTAAAAAACAAACTTCCATTTACTGGAGAAATGAAACACTTCCCAATAACTACAAACCTCCTTTCTGCCTTCCTGTAGCTGAGATTCTTCCCCACCCCATCATTCAACAAATCCATTGGGAAAAAAATTATCTTTTTTTCTCCCAGTTTTTCTAACAAAATTCTTTAGTTTCTCTGTAAGCTCAGAAATAATTAATTACTGAGAAGGGGAAGGTTTCATTTGTAGGATGTTTCAGCAAGTTCAGTGGTGAATGCCTGGAAGACCCTGTGATGTGCATTGTTACTATGATTAATGAATCTTATTATTGATGCAGAACCATAAATTTATATGGGTTCTGTCAAGAATAAATAAGAGAGCAATGTGTTTTACTATAAAGAGTGCAGCAGGAAAATAGCTAAGATTCATAAAAAGCAAATCTTTACAGATAAACAAACATATAACCAAACTGTGGACATGATATGCTCCCTTTGTAGTTCTTGCAATGTTGTCTTTTCTCTGAGATGGGAGGTGGACTGGGATTTAGAGGATATAAGAAAACCAGAACACAAAAAAGAATTTGAATTTAATGAGGGAGCTGATACATTTCCTCATGAAATCTTTAAAAAGTCATTTGAAGACAACTTGTTTACAAACACACACCCAAACTGATGTCTGACTAAAGAAACTGACAGTAAATGGGATGGTGTCACAATTTTGGGGAGCAGGAAAGAGACCCCCCTTTTCAACCCCAGTGATTTCTTTGCAGGTTCAAAATGGGCATTATCTGTGGTCTCAAGGTGCTCTTTTCTCTGGGGTGCTGCTGCACATCCCCACTCAACAATAAACTCTGTGCATAGGTAGTGACACAAACTTGGAGTGTGGAAAGTAGGGGCTGAGTGTGTCTGGTAATCTGCAAATTATTTAGGTAATCAACAGCCAAAAATATACCCTCTGGGATTTGGTAGTATCTGCCTTGTTTAGATATCCACCTCTGCCTAGGGCCAACAAAGGGAAGCCAAAGTAATTTCTAATTTCACCTTGGGCATCACCAACTATCATAGAGATACAGTAGAAAAATCTATCAGGGAATTGTGGCTTCTATATTAGGAGAAAGTATTCTCATACTGCTAGTCAGGCTCACTTTCAGTGGTTTTTGGTTGTAAAATGGTAGGAATATCACCTATTTTTGTGCATAATTGAATGTATGAAGTGAAATCGAATCTCTGAAGTGATTGTGACTCAAAAAAATATAATATGGAAAAAGTAAGACCTAAACTCTTGAAAAAACCTCCAAAGTTTCTATTTGGATGGAGGATTGAAATCTAGTATCATGAAAGAATACAAATATGAGAAACCAAGTGACATGGATGTTGTATTGGCAACAGGTAGGGAAGGAATGCGTTCACATGTGTTTCAAAGCTGAGGCAAGAGGGCATAGACAGGATCCATTTTACCTCCTTACCTCAATGTCACAAGAATACCTTACATGACCCATGTGCACCATTGTTCTGAAACCACCTCTGTCTTTCCTGTGTTCTCATACCATACGCAAAAGCAAAATTTAGGCTCTTTCCATGCTAGATTCTTCTGGGCTGCTCTTGTTCTCTCCATGGTTGTATTCCATAAGGTTTCCCATTTCATGTCACGTTCGGCGCAGAGACTCCAGTTGGCACCTCTCACACGCTGCTTCTGGCTTCATTCTTAGAACACCTCATAGGTATTTCCACTGCTTTTTCTGAGCCTTAGTTACTGAAAATGTGTCTGGGCAGTATCAACTGACACTAAAACGATTTCCTCTTTAATGTCAATTGAAAAATGAGTTCCGTTTCTTGCTCCAAATGCTACTTTCATGTCAGTAATTTCATGAGGCCCCCGAGAGTTTTACTGGAGCTGCCAGCTGCCATGGTGGAATCGTGCCGTGTTGGACCAAGATCCGCGAGCACACACTCAGCTGTTACTGGCATTCTGCATTTTGAGTGCTCAATACTTACAGGAACACCAAATATTTTGAATAGATCCACACTGGGCGGGAAGTGGAGACAGTGCTGCAGGGAGCTACTGTGCAGACAGAAGCAGTAATGAATTCCATTCCAGAAAAGGAGGATTGGAGGCTTCTTAAGTAAAGGTATGGGAGAGAACTGAGAAGGGTTTTTGGTGCTCATTATGGTGAAAAGATTCCCCTGCTTAGGTCTTTCTCTGACCTCTGCACAGAGATAATTTTTCCTGTCTAGAGACATGGACTTCAACACTTTTTTTTCTCTACAGACTACATCTCTGCTGTGTCTGTTGCACCTAATGGCATCTGCAGCCACTACAAGTGAGGGTGGCAAAAATCCAAATTGGCACTGGCATGCAGGGGTGTGGGTCAAATGGACAGGCACGTTTTGCACGTGTGCCTTGCTACCAAGCAGTTTTTATCACTGAAACTCTTGTAGGAAGAAATAAACAGGTTGTCAGCTCTGTAGCTTGCTTTTTCATTTGAGTTCTGAGGATGGAGTTTGGGTTAAAGAAGACTTATTATAAAAGTCTTACAATGAGTATAATGCACCATGGAGTCTCTATCATGTAAGACTATCCTGTAAGACTATAAACTATCTGTTTATACACATGTACATACATTCATATCCACAGCACAATGCCTTTCCTAAATGACATTTTATAAAGGGGCAGAGGAAAGCAGAACTTTGCAAAGGATGGAAAACAGACATCTTTCTTGACTCTGGTCAGCAGCTTAGTCTGCAAACAAGCTTAGCACACAACTCTTCTGTAACTCTTTTTTGAAACAAGTCTGAAATACTCAGTGTCTCTCACTGCACTTCTGCTAAGGTTCGTTGGCAGGTGTAGCTGTGCTGATTAAATGTTTCTCTGTGTGTGCTGGGGTTGGGGGCAGGCAAAAACAGGTAGCTGAAAGACGAAAGTGACTGGGGCTTTTTTTTTTTTTAGTAAATAATTTATTTTGGATGACTGTAGATACCACTACCAGAACAAGTAATCGTGCTATAAAATTTTTCATCCGCTGTTTCTAAGCCCTTTTTACTGATAAAGTGAAAGCTTGCTTATACCACAGTGAGAAAGAGACAATTTTCTGGGCCAGATGCTGATGTCTTGCTATTTACCATTCAAGTTTCCTTGTTCCCTCACGGCCTGCATGAACCTCAGGCATCCATGGTGCTTCAGTTCTTTCCCTTGAATCTGTGCACAGAATTAATCAGAATTATTTGTTAATTCGCAAGGGCAGCTTGTGGTCACTTATGAGTGTGCTTTTGCAGCAGCCTCCAAAGGAGAGGCAAAATAGGATAGAGCCTTACTACCCTGCTAAGCCTAGGGAAGATTCTTTTATACCTTTTCTCTTTGGGAAGTTTGTCTGTGTGTAGGAGTATTAAATGTTCTAGATAACTGGACAAAACTAAACAAACTGCTTCTCTGAGGTAAACAGTCCACATTACCACAGTGAGCCTTGATGCTCAAGTCCCTACTTTTTAATGAGAATTCTTTCCAAGCTTAATAAAAAATTATACGCTTTGGGAAACAATAACTGAAAAATTCCCAGCAGAGAATGCAGTGTGGTTATAGCTCATTGAAGCTATACTTTTTGAAGGTTTCTCTTCAGTGCTGTGTAGGCAAGTAATAGAAATTCCCTCAGAAAGTTACACTCTGCATGTCAGAGAGGATGTGTCATAGGGAAGGGAGAGATAAATGAGCTTGAAGTGGATTGGGAGGAGCAGGAAGTTCTAATAAAACCAACTATAATTTAGCCAAAAAGCAGAAGTTTTTGCTTTTGTAATTCCCTGATCCTGGGTCTCCACAGCTGGAGGAAGTTTCTGACACCTATTTCTTTTTTCTTTTGGTGGAAAGGAGACACGAAGGCCTTGTTCTCAGGACTTCCTGTCAAGAGAAGCTGGCTGCAAGAGCTGAAATATATTACAGTAATAAACATATTTCACTCAGGCAGGACTGGAAAATGGAAGGACTATTGCTGCAGTCCAGGGAAGCTCTTGATGTGGAAGAAAACCTTCTTTGTCCAGGGGCCTCTCATGCCTCTGTGCAGGGGCAGATCCTCACTAGAAGAACAGACACAGAGTGTCACTGCATCTTCCAGCACACAGTGAGCATGGAAAGGGTCATTTTCCAAGGGAAAGCAAGGAGAAAGTGTAATTTGCAGAAAAAACAGAAAAACTTCCAATGCAAACCCTGTTCCAAATACAAAACACAAAAAGTAGGGCCTATTTTATGGCCAGCTCACTGCACAAGACATTAAAGTTATGTTTAGGTGAGGCGCTCTTCTACAAAGACAATTCAGTTCCCTTGTGTAGTAGAAATAACCCTGCTGTGAGCATCCTGTGTCAGTCATTGCTACAGACAACACTCATCACTACTCAGAGCACGCTCAAAGCTTTAGTACCTTGTAAAGGTCAGTCTGGCCCCCAACGTGAGTCTTTTTGGATTGAAGAAATATTTCATCCTCACCATACAGGTCTGCAGAGGGGTGAATCATACACCTCAAGATGATTTTGGTGGCACTGAAACTACTGGGTAACTCTATTTTTCTAAGCAGTAGTAGAGGTTTCTTTTTAACATTTTTTCTTCTGGAGAAAAGAAGAATTGGATATTCTCCAAAAATCAGCATCTGCAAACAGCTGTTTACATCCCAAAGCCCTCATAGTGCAATCAGTATGAGAAAAGGGAAACAGATTTTGGAAAGCAGTCCTTGAACTCTGTGTTATAGCCAGCCCAGCTATTGCTGTGAGAAGTAACCAAAAGCACCAAATTCCACTGAACTCAAGTGTGTCACAGGGTCTAGCAGAAATCTGAATCACTGAATAGATTAGGCAGATCATTTTTCCATCTTTCATAAGCCTAGCAGAGCATGTCTTTTTTTTCTGTTTGCGTGGCACCTGGTAGAGATTGAGGCCACTGTGTGTTACTACAATAAATACTTACTTGCTCCTTTGGAAGTGTGCATGAGACATAATACTAAAGGGTCACAACTGAAAAACAGGGAAGAAACATTGCAGAACTGATTTTTCTTTTCTTTTCTTTTTTTTTTTTTTTTTTTTTTCAAGTTGTAACTTCCTGGGCTTCTCAAAAGCTCACCTCTGGAGCAAGAAAGCCAGGCTGTCAGAGTGCTTGCTAAGAAGCGAACCTGGAACTTGCAGCACAAGTGGAGAAAGGAAGCACTGGGTCAGCTTTCCACTTCTTCTGGTGGCTTACTCAGTTTGCTGTGCAGTGATTGCTCTTTTCTTCAGCTAAGAATTGCTGTGTCTTGGTATCAGCTGAGGAGATGTGTCTACTTCCCTGCTTCTGCCCCTTCCTCTGTTGGCAGTGCAACTTCCCGTGTCACCAAGACTAACTAGAAAAAAACAAGATGATGTGTGGAAAGCTCAGAGGAGCTTGGACTCCACTAAAGAGAATTTCATACAAGATTAACACCACGCAGAAATTCCTCTACCTGAGGAATAGAGCATCCCAGTCAGCTGCCATGTGATGTAGCACAAGTGTTAATAAGGAGGAAATTATTTCTGAGTGAAAAACATGGAACTCGATCCCATAGGAATTATATTTAAGGAGCTTACACAATTTTCAGTTGGCTGTGTGTCCATGGCTGAATTTCACAAAAGACAGAAAATGTAGTGACTGGTAAAAAATGGTGAAATAAATCAAATAATAGGTGTAAATCATGGTTTATATAATTTTCTCACACAGTTCTATTTTTTAGCAGCATTTCCATGCAGCAGAACCTAGGGCCTCAGCTAGTCACACTATAAACATAAGTCCATTCAACCTTTAAAAATTGCTGCATCATTTTAACTGCATCGACTTTCAACTCCTCCATTTCAAGCAATGCACATATTTAGTAGATTATGTAGCTATAATTTATGCTCCTTCATCTAAATTCAGTGAGGTACCAGTGCAAAGCATCTGCTAAAAGTGAGCACACCTTTGGCAGAGGCCTATACATGTAAACTTTGAAAAGGAAGGAAGTGGTTTGGTCACAGCATCTTGCCAAAAAGCCGAATTTTCAGGAACATAGTAACATTAGTAAACAAACCTTGATGACCCTGGGTTTCCTCAAACTGACAGGCTCTGGGAGGGCTTAAGTGGAGGGATATGGTGTCTCCTGACTGCCTCCCATCTCCAGGGCTGCCTGCCTTGCGTGCAGCAGTGGGCAGCTGCAGCCTCCTGTCTGGATGTGCTGGGGAGCACCTTCCCCTGCAGGCAGGCTCCTTATCTGGCTGGTACAAACCCTCCCCTGTTGCCTGCAGCCTCAGGACCACTTCTGCTAGCCATTAATGAGCACCATGGCTTGTGATCACCTGAGCCAGATGGAGGCCTTTTCCCAGTGTTCTGCTGAAGATCAGACTGACACCAATGGGCCAAGGAGCTGAGGCACAGACAAAGGCTACAGCAAGTTTGCCAACAGTCAGGTGGACATTTTGGTTTGAATCATGGCTTGGTTAGTACTTCCAGTAACTTCTGCTGCAGTCCTGTCTGTTCCTGACCTTTTGCTTCTGTTTGCTGATCCTTATTGGCCCACTGAGACCTTGCTCTTAATGTGCAACCTCTGGTCATTCACAATAATAAAGTTAAAATTTACATAAACCTGCTAATTATGGAATTGTCCTAAATTTATGCTACACCAGCTATTGATTTGTTTTCTATCTTCCTCTCTACTTGAAATCTCAAGGAGTGACAATCCAAGGACATGGCTTTCTCCACATGGAAGTCATGGACATCCATTCCAGATGCAGACTACTGATAAAAACAGCTTTTGCCCTTTAGAGGAAACACATGTCACACATTACAAACCCCCATTTGTCCTTGTTATTTTAATTCAAAGGCTAAGCCAGGTACAATCATATAATTTTCCAATTAACTTTTTCTTTTTTTTTGGACACTGATAGTGGGACCAAGAGGATGAGAAGATAAAACCTTCTTACCTGAACTTCTGTGGAATCTGATGCAAACCTCCTTTAGACTGGTTCCATATGCACACAGAGAGCCAACTGACAGACAATAAAAACAACATCTCTAATGTGTGGTGTTAGCAATTCCCTTTTAGTAGAGCTTGAAGTGGAATGATCTTGAAAATGGAGCAATCCTGGCAGTGACAAAGATGAACCTGACACCAGAACATCAGATATAAACCACATTTGCACCATCTGTGTTAGTAGAACACAGTGTCCCACTTTCTGCTGATCTCCCCAACCTCCTCAGCCACCACTGAGAATTCCAGGCAGGCTGCATCTTCAGCCTCCTGCCTTCCTCCTTTTCTCACAATCATCATGGCCAGCAGCAATCCACATTTCAGCACAGGCGCACTTGAAAAATCCCCTCTCACCTGCTTCCTCATCTCATTCCTCTGCCTTCTAAGGATTTCTTTCTGGTTAAGCTGAAGGGAGTTAGAAGTTTACTAATGTGTATTTCATTGGGCAAAACAAAGCAAAAAGGAAGTGTGCAGGCAATCCCACAAAACATGCATAGGGCTGAAGGAGACAGGCACATTCCTGGTAGGTAAAAAGGAGTACTCAGTGATTCTCAACTTGTGAACAAAGCCACTTGGCTGGGAAGGAGACTGGAGCTGGACCCTTCCACCTCATCCTCACCTTTGCCACAGAAACTGCCTGGTGGGAAGAAATGCACATGGCAACAAGAGAGCTGCCGAGTGAAGCAGCCATGGGGAATGCACCAAATACCTTCCTTGCTCCCTTTGAGATATGGCTGAAGAGGCAATTTACTTTCCAGTTTCCTTTCAAGATGAAGTATGGCTTGCTCTACCACTGCTTAGGTTGTACTTATTCAACAAATAAAGATTTTCTGTCTTCCATGTGGCAACTTTTGCCCTGAAGTAACTCCTTAAAATAAACCTCAGAATCAGAGGCAGTGTTCTTCTGGCAGGTGCACAGCTGAGAGCCTGGACAGCAGATACCCATCAGCATTATACATTCAGTCTTGGTGTGAGAAACACTTCCTCCTGTATTTCACCTCCTAGCACGAGGGTGGCTGTGCTGCTGGCAGGGCAGCAGAGCTGTTCTGTCTCTCTGATTCCTCCCTTCCATTTGATGAAGATGCAGAGGATGCAGACTTTGCTGCAAAGCCTTTCTGCTCCCTCTGTGCTCAGCACAAGAGTCACAGCCTTGGGAAGCCTCTCCAGAAAGGTGCCACAAGAACACAGAGTCACCCAGCTCTTTTCTTTCTTTATTTTTTTATTGAAAGCTTCATCAAAGAAAACAGAAGTTTAAACCTAACATCCACTGATCTACAGAAAGCCCCAGGAGTGGGAAAATGGCAGCTATTTAGGACTGTGTTACAAATGGAAAACATAAAAAAAAATAGCAGTACAGATCTTTCAGAGACATTCTGAGACATCAGCACAAAGATGCCCATATAAATAAGATTCATAATTTAATGTATCACAGAGGTTCTGTATTCTACATTTTGGCTGCAGTGAAGTCTGTAAGGGCTGTTAAGAACCTCTGAACCATTTTTCTGATGCATGTTTTCTTGATAGGAAGTTCATCTGCTTTCAAAGCTGCTTTGATTTTTCTTACAGATAGAATCTATTTATTCTCCTTTAAAAAGGAAAACAATTAAAATTCCTAAATGAATTCTGTACACTTCCTGGTTTTACATAAAATTGTTTTGCCTCAAAAAGATAGTAGAATTTTCTTCCACTCTGGAATACATCATATTTAATAATACTTCAATTACATAAACATCATGTTCTCTTCTTTAGGCTGTATTTTTGGGCTTTTAAAAATATAACCGACTTGAAATTTCACCAAATTCATAAAATTATTATCCAAGAGAAAGACACTTAAAGGCAGAAAATTAACATTGGGCAGGTACTCTTTTAAGGACAACAGATCCAGATCATGGAAGGTGCTTACACCTTGCAGGCTTTGGACCTACAAGGAAAAATGGGTTTGTGAACCTGTCAGGGACTGACATTTTCCACTTCATTACACATTTTTATTAAGGTGAAAGAAATCAGCTGTCCTTGTTGGGGAATTAACAGTTGAACTGAACAACTTCAATAAACACAAGACTTTTTTTCTTATCATGGAAATCTGAACCAGCGCTGGGATTAATTTCTTTTACAGCTTTACTCGCATAATTTTCTGTTCAATTTTAACAAAGAGCATGTTAATAAAGGGGAGAAGAAAGGGTCTCTTCTGCCTGCTTTGAGGCACAAAGGTGAATAAATCTCTAGGGTACATACAGAGCTCAAGCCTATTTGGGTGACAGGAGCAATATAGAAAAAGTTGGTGCTCTTTTTGAGAGGAAAATAACTCTCCTTACACTGCATCTTTGCTGCTTGCTGAGATTCTAGAAATCTGCTCCACTGAAGGGGAGAAGTCTGCTGCTCACTCAGCCCTCCTTCTGAGAAAGTGTGCGTGCATGACTGTGTGTATGCATATCAGAAATGAAAGGAATCCTCATTACTAGAGTCAATCAATTGTCATTAAACAGAAAAGACTAATGCACCAAATATCAGCAGTTTTGTTGTTTTCTGTTTCGCATTTCCATCACACCGTGACTGTTTTCTGGGTTCACACGGGCTACAGAGAAAGACCAGGAAAATCTCTTACCCTAGGGCACTTCTTTTATATCTGGACCAATTTCATGTTAAATAAAGTTTTGAAAGGAAATGTTGACCATGCGTGTATCAAACATTACTATCTTCAACTACCACATTTGGTCTCATGACTAAAAATGGATCGATTCATTACTTTAAGCACATTATCACTCTTTAGCATGACTCTTGCTATAGGTGGAGTTAAGTGAGTCTGCCTAAACCTGTTTTGCTCATGTCAACCTCAGCATTAAAATGAAGTGGCATGAGGAGCACCATCAAGCTTAAAACCATGAAGCATGGCAATTTTTTAAACACTTAGGATCAGTCTCAATCTTCAGTACCATAAACATCATAATATAGATCCAAATACTATGACATATTAAAAATAAACTTTATTACAATGCAGGCTTCCTCAAATTTGCTGAGTTTTGGTACACATACATACATAAATAATACCCTTCATTTGATTTTTACTCGAGTAAAAATCCATTCGAATGCTACAGCCCAATTGCCCGTTTAAAGTTTAAGCCCTCACTTCTCTAATGACCAGCCTTTATCTTCCACATTTGGGCATGCATCCATAGCAGAAGATGATACAATGTGATGCAATTGCTCTCAGATATGCCTCATTCTGCATTATGGTGAATTTCTTGACCAACACAACCAAGGCAGTCTCTTGGTAAACAGAACTATACAAGTAAGCACAGGCTAAGGACATTTCAAGAGTCTGTTTCACTGGAAGGCAATAAGAGGACATTCACAATTTGAGGCCTGACTGTCACAGGTGAAAAGTGCTTACAAAACCAGCAGTAGAGCCAGATAGGAAGAAGAGTCTCTCTGCAATCTCAGTGGGAACAGTGAGTTTTTTTCAGTGCCCTGATCTACACTTGGGTCAGCACCTGCAAATATAATACTCTCTTCAGTTCCACTGTACCTTTTTTTTTTTTTTTCTTAATGTTAAGTGACAAGCCCAGGTATTCAGAACTTTTCTAGCCATAATTCATAGTTTTCTGACACCCCTTTTTTATTAATCTTTTAAGGTTAAAAATAATAATAAAAAAATTACCAAACCTGAACATCCAGATTTGATTATTTACAAGAATTCAGGTGTGATGGAAAGTACATACGCAGTTCAGTTTATGGATTTGATGTTACTTCTAGACCTCTGGGCCAGGCACCATTGCCTTAGACAT
Source organism: Zosterops lateralis (assembly GCF_965231275.1). NCBI lineage: Eukaryota > Metazoa > Chordata > Aves > Passeriformes > Zosteropidae > Zosterops > Zosterops lateralis. The sequence continues at coordinate 42,132,505 of NC_139762.1, read as the reverse complement.
CTAGAGTTGTTTCTGCAATCTTTCAGGAAGGAACTCTCTTGACATTTAAAGCTAAATTGGCAAGACAGACAAAGATATTGACTTTTTAAATTCAGGTCTTAAAAAAAAAAAAGGAAAACAGAAATTAAACAGAGCATAATAATAAACCTTAAAAAAACATATTAGCCAGAACAAACATAAAGAAAACCAGTTTAAGATTTCAGAGGCCACCAAGTGACAACACCCTTGTAGCAAGTTGTGTTGCTATTTCACTGTTCACTTTTATCTCATTTTTAACTTTTAGAAATGAGTTACCACTTTCTGAGCATTTTGTAAGCTTCAAATAAGCATTTTTCTTACCTTATGATCTATGACTGTTTATACTCAAGGCTCACAGTGATTACAATTCATAGATTTCAAGTACCAGTTCACTGGTTTTTTGGGATCAGTAAGATGATGAATTGAATTGTGTTTAGGGGGTCCATTTTCTTTCCTCTTCTTCCTCTACTTCTTTGATTTCAAACACTATTGAACATTATAGCATGGAAAAGAAAGGGAACAAGTCTAATACAGAATGCACTTCAAACACTTTAAAGTGACAGGCACTGTGATATCGTGTTGCCTGCCTGGCTTAATAAAAAACACTGAGATTGTTTAACTTTGCTGAAAAAAATAAGAGAAATGTTTCTGAATGTATAAATAAAGCAGCAGAGTTCTGAATAGAAACAAGAAGGTACCTCAGCATATTCATCAGCCACATGGTAGCTACCTTGTAGCCTCATTGTTGATAGTAAATGAGACTTTTTGTATGTCACATTAGAACGAACACAGAAACAAATGTCTTTATTTCATATTTAACTGACTTGTGCCTGGGTTTATCTCCATTTGTACAAATAATTCAGAGACAGACAGAAAGAGAGTATGTGTAGAAAGGAAGAAAATAAGGCTAGATTGATTTTTTCCCTCATATGCCCTCTAAAGAAAGAGGGAACCTTTATCCAAGGACAAAATTCAAGTGTCCCTCTTAAAAAGCAACAAGTAATGAGACAGCACATGAAACAGAAAGAGAGGTTTGGGGTTTTTTTCTGAATTGAAAACATGTTGTGGATGATGTTGCTCTTTTACTTTGGCATCATCTGGTTTTCAGAAGTGTTGAATGTCAACAACTACTCTGGAGAAAGCAGAAGTTTTATCACTTCTGAAAATCAGGCCTCCTTCCTATGTTGAAGAACCATGTGAACTCCCATTTCTCTCTTTTCTATGTTGCATACCTAGCAGCATTTACTTGGGAAACCCCCTCCCCCCTCCCACTATGTTAAAAAATACGATCTTGTTTTATCAATTTAAAAAAATAATTGTGTTCTTTCCCCAGAAAAGTCAGGTTAGGGAAACACAGACCTCTTTTTAAGATAGGGCAGCTGAATCAGATTGATCCAATACATATGTTTTTATTTTCCTTATTTTTAATGGATACCCTGTCTGTAATCCACCACAATATATGTGATGAGCCTTCCCCTCTCGTCTGGATGGAGGAAAGTTTAAAAATGTTTGGTTTAATTTTTACACATAGATATGTGTGTATGTATGTATATACTGAAATGCTGCTTCACTTCTGCCTCCTTAAGGAAAAAAATCATCTTTTGACTTCTTTCTCACCTTTTTCATTTGTCTGTTTGGAATAAGTAAGGGCCATAATCAAGATTTCTGTATGGAAAATAACTGTCATTCCTAAAACAGGTTTTGATGGATTAAATTTAGTGCTTTTTTTTATTTTTTATTTTTTTTTTTTAATTTGCCTAATCATACTAATTAGTGATTGTCAGCCAACATATTAAGACAACAGAAATCATAGCAGAGAAGAATAATTTTTAACTTCCTGCCTGCATGACAATACATGATTTTGAAAATTTCTACTTGTATGGAAAAGCTAAAATGAGGACAAAGATCAAGTTTCCTTTCTCTTATATTTACCTGGCAACTCAAATGCAACACTGAGAAATAAATGCAGAATTAAGGTGGCTATGCATGCTGGACGATGACAAAGACTGAGGTGAAGAAATGAATTGGTATGTTGGAATTCAGAAGGAAGACTGTTCTTTCAGTAGAAATACCAAAGATCAGGTAAGTAAAGAGAAAAACTCATCAAAATTAAAGCCTGCCTGGACAGATTAGTTGGTAACCCAATCCCCTTTGCTTTGAGATGTTCTCCAAAGCATATCATCAAAAACCCGGACAGCTTCTGACACCAACTATTCTGAAGTTTCCACTATAAACATATGCAGTATGTAAAACACCAGTGGAAGATAGTTTAAACAAACAAGAAAGTAAGAACTGGTCCGGCCATGTAGGTCAAATAAAGATAAAAAAAAAAGAAAAAAACCCCTCTATCTTCTGGACTGCGTTAGGGTGTCACTTCATCTTTGGTATAAAATAGGCCATCCATAGGCTGCATTTGTTCACAACTAGGAAAGACTACAGAAATTGTCAACAATTTCTTCTATCTATTGCTTTTTTTGCACTTTTTTGACCATAAGCTCCTATCTACTTAAGTTTTTTTTAATGCTCTTAAGCTAGGTTTTTGCAATGTGACAAGCAAAGCAGACTAAAAACTTCTTAAAGCTCATAAAAAAGACTGCAGATAAAAAGCACTAATGCTTTTGCTAGCGATCACGCTTTGTAAATAAAAAAATCTGCATTCTGCAAGAAAAAACCCCTGCATTCTCTATAATGCAGCAAGTTTTTTTCTCAATTCAATAACTTTACTGTAAAATGCTTTAGCCTTCTAGATTTTTTTCTGTCAACACTTAAGACAAAGTTCATAAAAGTCCCAGCATTTTTCCAATCCTTTCAGTTGCCACAGTTCCTTTATCATCAACTTTTCTTCAAAAGAAGAAAATCATTTTCTTTTAAACTGTACAGTTTATTTTTTGTTCACCCCAAAAACTCAGTCTATTAAACTTCTGCACCAGCACCGGTGTGAGCAGTTTCAATTCATTCTCGGGTTTTCTAACAAGACGTTGACAGCTTGCCTTGAGAGCCTTTGACGTCCTTAAAATTAAGGCAATTAAGATTCAAGATAAACCTTACCTAAACATTTCTTTAAAAAAACAAAAAAACCAAAAAACCAAAAAAATACTCTAGATTTAAAACAAGAAGAAAAAGAAAATGAGAGAAAAAGAGTAGCTTAATTTTTGAGGAAGACAATTGGTTTTCATCGCAACTTGCTCCCTCTTGACATCATCAGTTTTTCTGTTAAAAAAAAAAAAAAAAAACAAAAAGAAAAATCTAGCTACACCTCCAGGTAAATTCTGAATTCAAATGTTCGTCCAGATGAAATGTCAACCCAGCATTTTTCCTCTGGGTTTTTCCTTTAGTTGAAAAAAAGAAAATAGCAAAAAAAAATTGTCAGACTACATGACGGAACCATTTGCACAGCACATAAAAACACTGTTTTGTTTTCGTTGGGAAAGGTAGAAAAAAAAAAAGCATTCATTTGACGCCTGTGCAAACTGGAAGCCAACTTCTTGTTCAGTGAAGTTTCTCCATTCAAGGCAAAGATTTCAGACCGACATTCTTCAGTCCTGTTTATTGTCTGTAAAAACAATTGAATTAAAGTGGTCATTAAGTCAAAACAACTTTGAAATAGCCTCCTCTCCTTTTTTTCCACCCAATTCCCTTTAAAAGTTATCCAAGCTAAACTAACTTTGCAGCTGTTTAAATATGATACCACCACTAAGCTGAAAATAGTCAGGCAAAAATAGGGAACTCCTACTTTGGGGACGTTAACACATCCTAAGCAGATAAATTTACTCTTTGAATGCTAGGCATTAATAGGCAGTCTAACTACATTGAAATGAGATGAATAAATGGCTTAACACTGTGTAAATCTTTCACAGGTAATTCAATAAGAGGGTGAATATATTAATAAAAATAAGTGCCACTATTTATTTTGAGTGTTAATAATAAAATGAAAAATAAAATTACAGTAAAAGGATACAACTGATTTGCGAGAAAGAACACATTTTCTGATGGCAAGAACAATTAGACTGTGGAGCAGTCTGCTTAATGAGCCAGTTAAAGCTAACTTAACAGAAACCTTAAAGGCAATATTAATTAGAAAAAAAAATCATATAGTGTCATATCTTTCTAAATTCAGCACAGAGAATAAGCAGAATTATCAACCTTTTTTTCTAAAGAAGATACCTCTCATTTTGTATTTTTGAAGTTTCATGTCACTTAAAGATATGCCACATCTAGCTTATTTTAACAAGACTGTGTGACGTCTTTAAGAGAGACCCAAAACCTACATAAAAATTCTATTCAGTGTCTAGGGCTATCTGTAAGGGTCAGCTGTTGCTTTTCCCAATCTTTAAAGCTTATATGAAAAAAATCCTTTCCTGGCCAAATTTCAACACAAGAAAATCCAGCAATTTTTCTTTTGCAAACATTAATGCATTTGCTTTGCCTAGTTTAAAAAAATATATATAAATTAGGAGTTAAATTGTGAAAAATGTCAATAACCTAACATTTGCCACGAAACTTTTTGTCTGGGAGTGTAAACATAGAACTATACATATTAAATTTGCCAAAGGTTTTTTTTCATTGCATGACATCTGAAAATTAATATTTTGAATGTTAAGAACAGATTTATGTGGAATGCAACAATTAACTATTTTCTTCAGATTTTCTATGCATAATTTCTAGTAGGACTACTCAATTTGGAAGCTTGCCTCCTGAGATTTTAATGTCCCTATGGGTCGAATGGCTGCCATACATGTGAAAGTCCAATATCACCAACGGGTCACAGCATACAACCTCTAATCTAACCTGGCAGTGAGTTTGCCTACAAAAGGCTCCAGAAAAACATAATTCTTTCCACATTTAAAATCAGAGCATGCTGTCCAGCAGAGTTTTGCTTGGAGGTAAGAGAGTATACTTTTTGGGGACAAGGATAACCATTGATCTCCGCTTCATAATCTTCATGCTTTTATGTGCAAAATTAAATTTTAACAAGGAAAAAGGGGAGTGGGGTCTAAAAAAATTAAGATGATTTCCTCATAAAGTAGATTCCTCTACTCGGAATCACGGACTGTTTTTATCTACACAATACATTGCCAGGTTTTTGCCATGAAGCTACCATTTCTGAACTCTGTGGGTGGGATCTTCAAGTACAGTATTCAGCATATTAAATAAAAAAACACGTATGCTGATTAGAAAGTGGAACTTAAATTCCAAGTTTCATGGTTTATTTTTACTTACAAAGAGAGTACAGAGTCCTTATACCACCTAGTTCATTCTTAGTACATTTTCTCTCCTTCTTTGCCTGCAATTTCATGATTGTTGCAAAGAAAATAAATATAAGGAAATATAACGTTATGACTTTCCTCCTGACTGATCAGCTTCCATGAAATAATTTTATATAGTCTACCTGTTCCTTTGCCTATATCTGACAAAATCACTATCCAGTCATGTCAATTACTTTCTCATATCTCACATTGACAATCACCATTTTATATCTGGTATGATGTTTGTTATTAATACATGTGGCCTTTGAAAAGCAGAGTAATAAAATGACATTTTAATTTTTTTTAAAAATCACTTGGTTTTATATTAATGGTTACTGGAATATCTTGTAAGAAGTTATTTTTTAAAGACAGAGATTGTGTGTATTTTGGTTTGTTTCTACAGCTTCCCACACTGCATTTCTGCCTGTAACTGGCAGATATAAATAGAGGGTCCATTTCAGATTAAAAAAATACTGATATAAGCATAATAAAAAAATTTGTAGTGGATCTGCCTGTCTGATTAAAAAAGAAAGAAAGTCCTCTGAATATAAATGCCAGTGCCATTACAAGTATATCCATCACTGCAAAAAGGCTGTAGCTGACAAGGAAAGATGAGGGACCTCATTTTCAGGGAATTCACTCCATGAACAAGAAACACAGCACCCATTTCAAAGAACTGCAGTGTAGTTTTCTCCTATGCTGGAAAAATGCCAGAGTCTGCAGCTCACAGCTACTTATGAGGACTTCTAGGCCCAAGTCCTTATGAGGTCCTCTAAGTTCTTTTTCTTTGAGTTGTAAGAGAAAGGGAACTGAGATACAGAAAACATCAGATCCAAATGCTACAAAACACATTCATTAAAACCAGCCAACAGGATGATACAAACACATATTTCTCTCTTTGCCTTTTATATTCTGTAAGTATTTTGCAATCATTTATTTATAGGTGCTAGAGAAACTGGCAGCTAGAAAGGATAAGCATACCTAATCTGTGCCTCCAATTGGGTAGCTTGGGATTGGTTGCTTTTGCAATATGTACATACGCAGAGATACAGGCATGACAAAAAATAGTCTTCTATTTTATGGTGGTCAAAACCACATAAATCTGAAACCATTTGATACTCATATTAGCAGACAAATAAATACACCTTCCACTTCCAGAGGTCAAAAAATGAAGTAAAGCAATTGACAAACTGGAGTAATTCTAATCTTTCCTATACCAGCTCATATCTGATGCCTCTGTAACTACAGAGTCATGATGCATTGACTGACATATCTATCATTTCTTGTCTGGCTATTTCTCTACTTTATTCCCCAAGATAAAACATGTATAATTCTATTTTCAATGTGATGCTGGTGTTCAATACACGTGTTAATGAAAGACTGGATTTGTGCTCCTTCCTAGAATCTGTCCAACATTTCTCGGTCCCAGTGAGTATCCTGTCACTATGTAACCTTCCCTTTGTGAAGATTTGGTGTTTGAAGAGATTATTCTGAAGTTTAAGGGATGCCTTAGAAGTTGTAGATACAGCTGTCAGTTTATAAATTTTGAACTTTCCAAGGTATTCTGTGGGAAGTAAACAAAGGGAGCAGAAGAATGGAGACAGATTGAACAGTGCTTCTACCCACCACTTTCTTACCCCTTCTTCTTCTTCCATTTCCAGGTCCTGCCTACTTCATGTTTGCATGGCCATTTTGCACAATCACAAATACCAACTTGGGGTAATTTATACGGCTTCATTAACTACACTTTCAGAAAGAAACCTTTACATGTGCCAATGTGCACCATGCCAATATTTTCACCACTGCAAAATTTAGGCCCTTTTTAACCTCTGATGCCAGATGCTGCTTTAGCCCAGCATGATGATTGTTAACACGGTTGTTGAGATCCTTCTGAGTCCAGAAAAGCAGCAGACAGTTAGAGAGCATATCATTGTGGGCAGGAGCTCAAGGACATTTTGCCAAATTGAGGCCGTCAGCCAAAACCTTTTGCTAATTACACTGCTATATATCCAGAATTCATCTGAACCTAACGAAGCTATTCAGAATTTATATTTCTGAAAGAAGGAGTCAAATTTGGCCTGCTATAATCAAGAAGCAAACCCCTCTGACTCCAAGGCCTATGCCTACTTACTTAGACTGTTGGTAAGAATATGCAGGCGCATGTTCACTGGATGTTTCCACTGTCATCTGTTGCTGTTGACCACTGGCTTCCTGTGATGAAGATGCTACTGTCTGTGGAGAAGTATCAGCAACAACACCCTAGGGAATCAAATGAGAACATGAAAAACTTACTAATTTTGCTCATGGCAGTGAATTACATAAAAGAGCTCAGCACCATCTCACCATTCACGCATTTCTCTAGAGATCGAGAGAGTTTGAAGTAGCAGAACCACATGCTAACACAACAAACTCCATCAGTTTTAGAAAGCTAATTCAGCAACAAGAAGCTTTCTCAGCCTACCAGTATTACTTTGCTCTCACAGGTTGCAGTGAAAAATACCTTCCTCTTTGAAGGCAGTTCCCTGTCCATTCAAAGCTAGAGGCAAATCTGATTATGGTGGATTCTGGGTTTTATTTCTTGGCTTTTTCACATTGTATATATACCTCTTCTAATTTTTGCTTGCCTACCCCAATTTCACAGTGAGTTCACATTTATTTTGTTTGACTTAAAATGCAATAAAGGCAGAATCTAGGCCCACCACTTTCCACTTTACTGCACATTCAACAGAAGTTTAATCACCTTACAAAAATGCTGCCCTCTTCTACACACTGTTTCTACGCATGCTCCCTTCAAAAATAAATTTGCTTTGCACTAAAGACTTCAATCTCTTAAGTCAAAGCTCCAATGAAGTTCTGTTTTATTTATGTTTGTAAAAAGTAGATAAGTAAACACACAAAAGATTATATTCATGAATGTAACATTACATACAATTTCTTATCCTATTTAGACAGTCTGAATAATACTTGGTTTAAGTTTTTTGTATGCTTTCGAAGCAAGATACATTTTCTTTCCTCTATTCTCATGCTTGGTGTGTTGGTCACATAAATAGCAAGTCTCTTCAGGGAACATGCTTTATTACTCTATTGCACACAACAGAGCCAGAAGAGGGAGCACAAAGCACTTGCTTTGTTTTTATTTGAGTCCCGTGTAAACAACAGGTAGTTTATTTTAAAGCATCTGTAAAAATATCAGTTTCATTTTTCAGGAATTCTTTGTATCTATTGCTTAGCAGACTGCCAGTATTATCTTTTTCTGTCTACTTCCTTGTCTTTATCCTTCTCCTTTTGTCCATCTCATCTTGAGATTGTAAGCTCTCTGGGGCAGAGACTGTATTTTTTGGTCTCTGCTTCTGGAGCATCCAGCATGGTAGGGTCCTGGTTCATGATGCTACATGAATACAGATAAATATTAAGAATAATCACTGGATAAGAGCAAAACAGGCTATACATTCAGCTAATATTTTGATTATTATAGTAGATAATTATGACATCAAGTTACTTTAGAAGGCATGAATATACTAGTGAGTGATGGTGAGGAGGGCTCGACAAGCAATTAAAATTAACTTAATTCTCATTTGGAGAGGCCAGCATAGTGTGCGGCCAACCCCATGGTATGAACCAACTCTCTATCCCACCATCTCCTTTTAATTCAGACTTGGATCTGCCTGATTTAGACTTAAGAATGGCAATTGAAAAGAGGCATTTGTAGTGTATTTGCAAACAAATGAGGATTAGGGCAAAATTATACTGAGGCAGAAAAGACTGAAACACAACCAGCTCAGTATGACAGAAGAGTAGTAGCCTTTCCTGTGGGACCTTATCTGGGGATAATTGTAAGGAACTAGGAGGAAACAGAATAAGCCCACTTGACTGCTGGTGAAGCCATGCCAGCAGTACCACTAACTCACATCCTCAAAGCACAGAGTAGTAACAGCACAAAATCTAGAGTCCACACAGATGAAGACAGAAGTACAGAGACCCTGGCACTCCTTGCCTTACCCCAGAGTAGGGCAGAAGTTGTTAATAAAAGAGGGCAGTGCCAAAGAGAAACACACAGGGAAGAGGATGGCAAGGCTCCCTCCTCTCGCTGTGCTCAGCTGCCCTTATGAAGCTTCACAGAAGTGGAGGCCAAGCTGACGCTCTCCCAGCAGCTTGTGGTCTACAGGGTTGAGTAAATACTTACTCATTAGACTGTCATCAGCATGACTCAGCCCCAAGGAGGGAGGGAGCGAATCCTTCCTCAAGGATGAAAAGCACTCAGTCAGTGCAGCATCCTCCACGTCTGTATATACAAGAGGAAGGTTTCCATTGCTCAATCACTTTTTCTGGCGGCTAAATGTTTCAGCAATTACCTATGCTTGCTAAGGACCGCATCAAACCCTCTTGCAATCTTCTCTTCTTGAAATTTCTTTTGGTTTCGTGGTCTGCCTGCTGGGTTTGTTTTCCTGTCTCTTCCCATCTCCCTCCCAAGTACATGGGGAAAAAATAGTCATAATCACTGATGTTTTTATTCCATGTCCTGCTGTACAACAAAACAAATGCAAAACAAGAGCCCTTGCAAATAATTTTAAAAAATAAAAAAGAGGGGTTAGAAAAAAGAAGGAAAAGGAAAGAAAGAAAACAAAAAGAGAAAGAAATGTGCAGTTCTCATTTAAAAAGCTGGAAGCTTCCAGCCACCACTCCAAAAAGAACCTTTTGGCCCCTTTCAAACAACAGGTGCAAGAAGGCATAATAAATAAAAGTTCTGCTCCCCCTTCACTCTACTTTCATGGATGGAGATAAACTTACTTCAATAGGGACAGCTGTTGGAGGCACAGGAGTGTACTGGGGAATGTAGGTCCCTTGCATAGGTGCAGCAGCAGTCATGTACTAGAACAAATCAAAAGCAAATGAACAGTAGAAAACCACAATTAAGATGCATAAAACCATGTTAGAAGAATACTACTATTTCAATTTCCCATTCAGAACTTTTAGTTAGAGTATAGCATATTATTTCTCTTAAGTAATGACTTTAGGTAATGGTACAACTTACCCAGCTATAAAAAAATCATTACCTTGAACTTGAAACTCAGGTTATATCTGAATATAGACAATAGTAAACATCTCACTGACAGAAGCAGGTTGTCCTCTAAAGTTGAGAGGCTCCTATTTGTACTTACAAAAAACTCAGTGGAGACATGATAGCAGTGTATATATATCTATATATATATCTATATATCTCTATATATACATATACAAATATATATATAAAAGTGGTTACTGATACAAAGCAGTATCAACAATTTTTTGGAGTCTTATTGACCTTATCTAATGACACCTACAAAATATGATGCATGAAATTTGAGAGGTTAATTCCAATCTATATTTAGCCCTATCAACAGCAGCAGTTGAGTTTACAGGAATATAAAGCTGCAGATAGGTGTAGTCTGAGACAGGAGAAATAAAGCAAGAGTAAGATCTACCTGGAGTTTCTCCTTTTGTACACAGATACCTTAGCTAAATTCTAATTATCCAGGGATCTTTCCTATGCATTTTGAAAATTCTGCAAATTATTATAGCAACAATTTGTATTAGCTTCTCTGAAACACTGTGTCTCCCAAGTACTACAAGACAATCTTTTTTAAAATTCATGTGTGCATGTGAATTTTGTCATTGTTATGGCACTGATTTCCTACAGCACTTCTCAAAAAGCTCTTGAACTGAATGTCACAGTCATTGTTCAAATTTTCAAATAACGAATTGACATTAAGTCCTTAGATCTATATATACCCTTTTCTTTCTACAATCCAGTCCTAACTACATGTCTTCGCTGACAAGAATCTCAGAATGTGCCCAATCCCCCAACTGACTGTATGACACTTCCACAACATGTTATCTTCAAAGACACACCAAAGATCTGAATCAGCCCACAATGTATTTGATGAATTTTAAAATGAGTTAAATATAGCTTTGCTTCCTGGCAGAGCTAGGAAGTGCTTGCAAGATTTTATTCTGCTGTTTATAGTAAAATTTACATTTAAAGCACTCTCCCACCTCAATTCTAAACTAACTGGATGGTTTGATATGCCTGTCACAAACATGCATTATGAAATTGCAAAGTGGGGTGAAGACTGCAGCAATGCTGGAGAAATGCCTAAGGGAATGACAACAGTATATGTATGAAATTCACAGTTAAATTCTGAAGTATTCTTTCAAGTAAAAGAAAATAAAAAGTATTTAAGTGAAATTGTTTTCTATTAAGAAAAGTAAGTGAGGATCATATGTGATGTACAATGTACACTTGCAATGTGAGCAGCATATGGTGTTGAGAACCATCACAGTATTTTTCCCCAAACTCACAGTGTTTTCCTTAACTTGAGCAAAGAGACAGAAGTGCCCTCAGTGTCTGTGCCTATATCAGGCCATGTTTTTCTGCAGCTCTTTCTCCTTGTTCTTTAGGAAAAGAATTGAATTCAATAGTGTTTTTTATGAAGGCTAACCCACCACAAGCATTAGGCCAGCTCTCCCTACTGTGCTCAGTGCAGTTGGGCTGTTCTCCTGCCTCACAGATTAGGAGCTCATGAGAATGCTCCAGTGAGGTGTTGCAGAGCTCCTTCAGCTCCATTCACTCTGCCTTGTAACAGTGCCCTCACATGATGGGAAGACATCTGTTGTGTAGCATTGTCCTAAATGTGTCAATATTTAACACTAACCTGAAGCACACATTCTTAGAGCTCTGCAAAGACCTGCAAGGGTTCTAAACATTCATGCAGTCTAGCTCCACTTCTAGCACAAATATATATAGAGATTTATTGAAAGTGTTAATTTAAATAATAAAGTGGTATTGCTCAACTTGAAGTACGTCTGTTTTCATCCTTGAACCTGGCTGAAGATGAACATTCGGACTCTTATAAGATACAGTTGTCTGCCATTCCCTACCTTACACACAAACCCATGCAACTTATTACACAAATATTAAATTATTCAGCTGCCTTTTAATTCAGATCACTCAATTTTTGCAAAATCCTTTGGCACTGTGTTGTGTAGCACAACAGTGGAAACTGTCTGGGAACTAACTGATGTCTTTGCTGACTCTAAAAGCAGTGCTCTCAGAAATTGTGCAGTTTCTCACTCCATTATTTTTTATCTCTTGAGGCAGATCCTGATCTTATTTCCAGCCTCCTTCATGTTGCTTCTTTCACTGCCAGAAAGGGAAACTTTTTCTCTAGAGAAAACTGTACTGTTGACTTCAGTGTCACTGGTTGCCCTGGCCAAAGTCTGCTTGCCCTGGTCTTTTCAGATACTTACACCTCCTGGTTTAACTATTTTTTGCAGAAGTTTTAACCGAATTCAACCAAACAGCAATGATTCAAAGCACTGGAGACCAAAGTTATCCAGTTACTTGCCAGACTCCCTGGAGAACTGTAGGAGAGTGACTTTTCCCCTGCATATAACATTCTGCATGTCTAAATGTCTGTACCAATGGTGGTTCAATTTTTTTGATAAATCCTTTGGAGTTCTACAATTAAAAAGAAAAATTTTGTTAGCCAAACTAGTTCCACCAATGGCACAAATGAAGTTATAGCACTTGTGGCAAAGAATTTGGTCCTAGGAAAATTTAGCCAAGGCTCAGTGCTACAAAATACTGGTGCTTAATAAATGGCCCTGGATCACACAGCAGCAGTGGTCTGTATCACAGGCACAAGTATTGTGGCCTTCAGTGGAATGTCCAAACATATTTAAGGTCTTCCTTTTTATGAATGTAAAGATACCCTCACCATTTCAGGCAAGAGTTATTGGGTCAACGATTAAACATATTACAGGGGATGGAACTGATTCTTTGTCTCCAGGGTCCCACTGAAGGGTCCACTGAGGCTTCTGTAAAAATCTTTACCAGCCTATAAAGGACAACTACAGCTTTGTTCTCAGAGAAACATAATTGGTGTCCAGTATCTGAAGTCCCCTTGCATGCAGCACAGGGAGTCCCAGCTGCAACCACACGAATTCAGGAGTGTCTGCCCTGCTGGATCAGTTTCTACCATGGGAAGCCTAATGCTGAGAAGCTGCTTTAGCTTAGTTTGTTTACTAGCAATGTAATGAAAAAGGAGACAGATTAATTTTTATTATAACTGACACTAGCTCAAGCAAGTTTACATGTATTTCTTTCCTTTGTGAACTACATAATCCTAATTCTCTGATCTCACAGGATAAATAAAGATTACACAGTGCTAAGGCACAATGTCATTGTTGATACTTACATCAATGGGTTTGGATAATGCAAGAGTTGAATTCCTTGTCATGAATATTCATGATTGGTTTTTAAGCAAAAAGCTTCCTGAACACTGCTGTTCAGTAGCTTCCATATCCAGCATACAATGAGCCCACTGGAATCTGTGTCTCTCACTGGGTCCCCTCAGATACTTTATCTAGCTATTCTATTAAAAAATATGCTCTGGATCTGTTAAAGTGAGTGGAGTCCACCCTAGCAGGTGGAAAAGAACTTCAGAAATCATTCTGAGATTTAAAGAAAAGTTAAGTATTTTATATCTACTCAGTTTAAGACCATCCAGGATGAAAATTTTAGTCTAAGGAGATCCTTGAACTGCGGAACTCTGTTGTAAAGCAGCTCGATTTGGTTCCTGTAGATGTACCCACACTCCAGATGGCTTCCCATCTACCTCAGGTACCTTATGTAACTTGGAAGTAGGCAGATGGCAAACAAAGAAGACATCTATGTCAGGAGGCCATCACTGACATTTATTCTCCATGAGGCACACTCACTACAGTTTTTTATCCATGCATGTGTGTGAAACTGAGACAGCACGACTCACATGCTCAGCTCAGGAGCATCTAGCTAAGTCTACTAAATGTTAATATTACGAGCATTGAAATAAGAGAATCTGAAAAAGTCAAATGCATCCCTTCTTTGTCATGTGTTTCCATCAGGATTAAAGATTCTGGAGCTGTGATATGATTGGCCATTCGATAAGGTATGTACAAGGCAGAGGAAATCACTGCTCATTCTTCCACAGCTGTACAGGCTTTGTGGGCCTAAAAGTAGAAGCTGCTCATTTCTGACAGTAAAATGAATAGTGACTCTACAGGCAGAGATAATGGATCTGGAGGTTATAAGGGAGATTTCCTCAGTAGTCTGATCCTTTAAAAACCAGTAACTTCTACTACAGAAAACAACTACATTGCTGGTAGCAACAGGCTCTTAATTTGCTTGTAAACTATTGTTTTCTCCATACAGTACAGAAAATTAATGTTCTCAGCTCAGCACTGAAGATGTGCAGTATTTTAATATAATTCATGTTTTATGATGCTCAACTGCTAAATTCAGACTGCACTTATCAGGTACCAATTTAGTCTATATGCTACATTAACAATTCTACTCATGCCTTTTCCTATGGGGTTTTTGGTATTTTTTACCATTTTGAAACTACTTAAATGTGTGGAAAAATATATAGCTAGAAAATGAGAGTGTTAATGTACACTTACACCTTTATTCTCCTTTCAGATACTGCCCTCTGTGACTACAAAGAGTTAAATGCAAGGAGGTAAGAAATGAGGAGCTGGGCTGAGGGGACAAAATGAGATCCTTCAAGAAGGATCATATTTAATTCAGAGAGCAACATCACTTCTTCTAGGTCTGCAAACAGCAGGGTGTCCTAGCCTGGCTCCAGCAAGGATCGTGTTAAGCCTGCAGCAAACACCACCCCATAAAGGTGACAGGCACCGGGAAATAAAAAGCAGGAGGAAGGCAGCTGCCTGCACCCAGCAGAGTGAGGGAGCATGCTGCAGTAGGACAATATGGTTTACCCATCAAAGGTGGAGCTGAGTCACCTGCAGGGAATTTTCAGGACCTTTTACACTGAGACTGTGGCACAGGTAATGTCCTGTAATTTATTCATCTGCCCTAGTAAGCTCTGAGGCTGCTTTCCTCAGGCCCAGGTTAATGCAGAGTCAGGCATCTGCCTAACAGCTGAGGTACATAGCAAACACCCCTTACATCAGCCATTAGTTACTGTATTTCAGCTGAGACACTGCCTGAAAGAGTGCCTCTTGAGAGACCAAACTATTTCATTTACATCACCAGAAGAGTTTGGCTGCACACTCTGTTTAAATTCTGAAGGCCATCATTAACAGAATGTAGAAGAAACCAGCCTAAAGTTCAGTTCTATTTATAGGCCTAGTTGCCTATAAAATAACACAGCTGTGATTAGAGGGAGGCTGCTGCAGATACATTAACTCTCTTGGTCACTATGAGTACTGTGAGACTGTAGAGACTGATAACAGTTAATAATCTGATCAACGTTGAATAAGTTTCCCGGTATAAAGAAAACAAATAAGAATTTACAAAATGAGATAGTAACAGATAGGGTGCAGTAAATCTGGAAACCTCAAACAACACTTAGAATCAGTAGACTTAGTAAGGACAAATGGAAATGAGCGAGGAAAGAATGTTAAAGATGCCTTTCATATATTCTATGTGCAAATGCTCTTTTCTGGTGTTTTACTTTGGTGTTATATCAATGCATGTCTGTTGAAAGAATCAAAGATCTCTTTCCTTGTATCATCAGCTTTCATGTTCCTGAGAAGACACAGAGCCTTTTCAGTCAAGGTGAGAGCCAAAATGCAGAGCCTTGTACCAGAATATGCTGGTAAGTGTTTACACCAACCACCACAGCCTGCTAAAGGGAGATTAAATGTCTAACGTGGACAAATGCTAAACCATGGATCTGAAATAAGCAAGGATTCCAGAATCTGGTCTTCAATGTGGTTTCATATCACCACATGAGCTATAGTACAGTGACAATGACTTAGCTTTTCAGGATTCCCAGAATTAATGCCAGGGTTTGTTTCTGCTGGCTTTTTTTTTTTTTTTTTTTTTTTTTATCTTTTAAACCATCTGAGAAGTCTAGACACTGCATCACTAACAGAATTATGTGAAAACATTTGCATTGCTGGAAAACTGAAGGAAATGAGTCTGTTGGCTGAATTTATTTTTATCTTTGTTTCTTTTTTTTTTACTCTATGAAGGAAACCTGCCCTTCCACTTTCAAAGCTCTTTCCCTGCAAAGAGCAAAAACTGCATCTCTCTTTGACCATTGTCAAGCGGTTATAACTTTAATGAAATATAGAATAAAACCATAGCTTTTTTCTCTCTGGTTCCACCTTCTCATTTGAAAATACCCTGTTCTCCAATAGAAAAGAACATTGTCTTGCTGTGTCCTCTTATCCCATAGTCTGGCATGGAGACATGGGAACTGAGGAAGAGAAAAGGACCATCTAGTTCATCAGTGCCAGTGGTAGTTCAATGAAATACAATATCCAGCTGCCACAGTTTTCACTTTAAACTTAAAATATCTTTTCCTACCCAGAAGCATTCTCATTTTCCAGCTCAATCCTGTACTTATTCAGTGCCTGTTATTAATTTCACTTTCTCCCAATTAAAGAATGGGAGAATAAATGATATGAAGTTTTTGCATATATTACAATATTTTTGCTAATAATTATCAGCCAGGCCTAAAATATAATAATATAATTCCATTTTACCACACAATTACCACAGTCCTATCAAGAACAGCTCTGTCATTCAACAGAATCCCATCGCTGGGCCACTGCACTCATTGTTCAGGCAGAGAATAGAAATCTTTACTGGATTTAACATTCCTTCCCTGCTGCTCAGTAATACAAATGTATTTAGGAATGCTGGCTATCAATTCCCTTTCAACCTTCCTAATGAGATGTTACCTAATTCTCTGAGCAAGTTAAATGAAGGTAGAGAGAATAATAACTTCAAGAACTATATTTGCAAACTAATCTCCTTTTCTCTTCAGGAGTTCTAAACATCCTTCACAAATCCCTATCTTTGGAAATCAGAGTAATATAAAGGTATAGAAGAAAAAGTGCAGATGAGCTAAGCCCCCCCATAGCTAACAGATCTTTTCTGCTTTCTCAAATTCAGTCCTGCTACTAAAGCAGAGTGTTCAGGACTAATCAGGTAAAAGTATTTAGAGTAAACAAGTATGAGAACAGTCAGATCCCCACATGCAGGTGTGCACCATGCTCTCACTAGCATACACTTTGTAAAAACTGTAGTAAATGCAAGCAGTATAAACAGAGAAATAAAAAAAAAACTTGCTCATTCACTTTGACCACTTTTTAGTCTAAAGGCTGGCACTACAAATGAACATGGTAAAAGTCTCAAACCACTTCCAGTTATCTCATCAACATGTGAAAAGGGCAAAAATGGAGGAAAGCTCATCAGGATGTGAAAATAAGTTCCGATTCTGATTGCATCTTTCATTAATTGGAAACTTCCTTTAGGAATTTGACCTGAGGGTGCCAAAGATCCTTGCAGCCCATGTGAGTGTACCGAGGCCCATGATATTTTCATTCTTCCTCATGACATTGTAGGTGGGGACCCATGGAGACTGAACAGAAATGAAAATTGATCCCCCATGTATCACTCCATATATGAACAGCCCCAAGATCTGAAAACTGCTATTTTGTATAATTTGAATAATGCCATATGTCTGATGGATACTTTAGCAAGAGAGGAAGATTTCTGTGCTTAAAACAAAGAACAAGACTCTGGCAATTTGTTGTATTTTTCTTAATTCTTCAGTTCTTACATGTTTCTCTACAAGAGAGGCATTTTTATTTTTTTTTTCTAATACCCTCTATGTACCTGTTCTATGAATGCACATTATGAGCTCTCTGGGGCAAGTTTCTGAGCATAGGTTAGTGCTTGATTTATTACAGTCCTGTCTGCAGTGTCCTATATAAAATCAGAGTATAGTGACTGTATCATAACATAAGAGTATACTGCATCAGTCTTGGTCAACCAGGATTGGTAATCACTGAGATTCAATCACATTAATATTTTTCTTTCAGATCCTGCATACTGAAGAATGAAAGGGTGATGCAGCAGGATTATAACTGTGGCTTCTGATACGAAAAAAATCCCTATGCACCCCTTTAGTTGGAAGTTCTTAGACATTACCATTTAACTGAAATTCTGCCAATTAGTCCCTGATGAATAGCTGCTAGTAAGATGAAGGAAAATGACCTGTACATTTTCATATTTTCAACATTAAAAAAAAAAAGTGTTGATGAATCACTCAACATATGAGCACATTGAGCAATTATTAATAACACATCCATTTATATGAACAAATAATTGTTTTCTAGAGGTAAACATGCCTTCTAGATGCTATTAAATCTCCATGAATTTGAAGAGTCTAAAGAGAAGCAGACTGCTGTGTGTAAAGGTCCCTACTGTATAGATGAAGTTGTTAAAACAAAAAGAGAAGTGATTAGACTTGTTAAATAACAGTTGCTCATCAATCATCACATGCACTTTCCATTGCTCTTTCAGACCAGGGATAAAAGTGGACAGCTCATGGGCCAGCTGTCCAAGAATGAAGCAAATGAAAGCCAGGACAATTAGTTGGAAGCTAAACCAAACTAAAAAGAACACTAAAAAGAGAAAAAAGGGCACATGACTATTAGTGTTTCCAGCTTTCCTAGAAACAGGAAGAATTTCAACACTTCCTGCATGAAAAGGCAATCATGACAGACAGAGGAAAGATAGCAAGATAATAGAATTATACTACCACTGTACATCTTGGATGTTGTTAAGAGCAGCTAAAGCATGATATTATTCAGTCCTTTACCTCTAAAAGATCCCTAGAATTCAAAATATTTGGCTGAGTACAATGGAAGATATCACTATGGGAAAGGAGGGGAGGGCAGGGCAGGGCCCATTCCAATACTTCATAAAAAAGACTGCTGCTCACCAGTACCCTGCATCCAGAGATGGAGAAGTTGTCAGTTCAGTGAGCCTGAAACACCTTGGAGACAACACCTTTTGGGGCTTACCCTGGAAGCAAACAGTGGCCTTGGGGATGCCTTGCAATCTGCCCTTCCTGAATTGATGGTGAACATGGCAGTCCAAGCTTAGACAGGGGGAAACACATCCCCTCTGGGAAATGCTGGACCCTTATGCCTAAGGATACAAGGAAAATCAGCCTGCTGTTTGGCACGTGTGGATAAATGTGCCAGAAATCATGCACTCAGGTCTTCCAGGCAGCTCAACACAGATGTGGAGTGGTTGAGTAGGGACTTTGTAAGCCCCAAGAGTCCTGCTTCATATAGGCCCTCGTGTGAAGCTCTGGAATGTCTTTACCTCTTCCTACACATCTGGAAACTGGCAGTCCCTCTTCAATCTTCAAGCCAGTGCCCTGCTTTTCTTTCCAGGACAATCCCACCAAGTTGCCTCACCAAAGTAACATTCCTGGGGTTTTCTGACTTGGCTGCCAGACTAATCTGGTCCTCAGTAAGCAGACCTGAAAGCTGACCCAATAGGAGGTCTGGAAGCCTGCCCACAGCATTGGACATGGTGAGGCTGCTCTGGAACATGAAATCCTGGGAGTGTTTTGCAGCTGTTGCCTGAAAACTGACAGAAACCAAGATGGACATTTAAGCCAGTTGGCAGCTGCCAAGATCTTGCAGACTAGATTTTGTAGTGGGAACAACATGAGACATTGTTTCTGAAAATTAAATTTTGTTTGGAATTTCTGGCTCAAGGGAGAATCTTTCTGGTTTGTTCTGAGTTTTTAGAAGATGAATCAGAATGAAACCAAATTTCACAAGATTGATTTCCCACAAACTGGAAACCATAAATGTTGCTTGGCCAACTCTTCTATCTGCAACTTCAGCAAAAGGATCAGCCATGTCTGCATTTGGATAGGGTGGGAATACTAGAGAATACTAATCTATAGAGGTTGGTGCCAACTTCAGTACATTTAAAGTGAAGTGTTTTAAAGGGATGCAGTACAAAATATTGCTTCTCATTGGCATTAAAATTGTTGTGTCAAAATCCTTAAATGTCTTTACATGACCATTAGCTTTGCTTATATGGCAGGGCTGTGGGAAAGTGGTAATAGTAAGAATTTTTGGGGAAGACTTCCTTTTCCCACTTCCCACAAACTTTTGAAATTCTTGTGGGAGAAGGATCACCTTAAATTAAAGTCAGTGCCCTACTGATAGAGTGTGACTGGGCAGGAATATGACAGTCTGCCCCTAAGTATTTAAATTATCAGCTGTGGGAGGATCTCTGAGACACATGAGATCATATCAGCAATAGGGCTACAAAAGCAAAGGAGAAACCTTGACTTTTAGCAGTGTGGACTGAACTACACTGCTGTGTCATCAGCTTATCTACCTTGTAATGATCTGATAACAATATTGAACTTCTAAACGTGTGTGATAAAAAAAATTACACAGAATCTCTTCTAATTTGTCATTGTTTCATCTAAAAGATGAGAGGAAGAGCTAAGAAATAGGGAAAGATGCCAAAACTTCAAAACAAAACAAAACAATGAAAAACCAGCAGAATAATAAAAGAGAAAATGCAAGAAGGAAAAAAATCCCAATACCTCAAAAAATAGCCATTCCTCCTTGCCTTAAGCCCTCCTATCTTATCATCTAATCAGTATTTGCCTCCTACAGAGAGGTCCCTTTAGGATGCCTCCGATTTTTGACTCCTGTAGGTCTTTCATACAATTTCACTATAGTATTTTCTAACCTATCAGATATTGTTTCATTGGGGAGTGTGGTCAAAACAGCTGATGAACCCTAAGTGAAGTAACCAAGATCACAAGCCTGATGCTTCAGGTTTTAACTCTCACTTTGTACAGGTGAGCAACTTAACACATAGGAAACATGAGGTTTGTTTGAAAAGTTCAGGTGCTCATTTTTCATAAGACACTATTAAATAGAGCTTTATGGGCGTGCTTTGTAGTTATTTTACCAGGAATATGAGCAATGCTTGAAGGGGCCAGTAAAAGAGATGTGTCTTAGTGCTGGCAGAATAGCAGCATTCCAAGGCTGTTCTTTGGATTCTTTCAGTGCTAGTTTTCCAAAGGAGACAGAACCACCTCAAATGTATTCAAATTATATACAATTATCATTTGGTATTGATTTGTGCTTTAACACCTTCTTACAGTTCTGGAAAATACAAGCACTGAAAGTTTTCAGTGCTGGTGTATGAATTTTAATAATTTCTAGGGGTAATAAAGACTGGGCCAAGTATAAAGCAATTCCCATCACTGGAGAAAAAAAATCTGTTAATCAGTCTTGTCCTCGCTCTCACTGTACTGATTGTAAATAGTTTTAGACAGGGCTGAAAAAATGTCTAGCAGCAGTCTCAGCTTGATAGACAAGTATGTTGAAATGGTTGCTCTTGATACATTTTTTCAGCTAGCACATTCTGTGAAAAATTAGAAGCAAAGCAAGATAACAAAATCTTCCTAATTTCTTCTCTTCTCTCTAATTCTGATAGAGATTATGAGGAGAATAATCCAGGAAGGGAATCAACACTGGGGAAAATATAAATACATGTTCAAACATGCGTATTTCCTCCTTATGAATGCCCTTTATATGACAGAGATGTCCAAACAGCACTTAAAGAGAAACAGCAAAATGCCTGACAGACAGGCATGATAAGTAATGGCTCAAAATGTTTGCAAGCCAGACAGAAAGGGTGACTTTTTCTTTTTTTTTCTTTTTTTTCCCTGAAAATCCTTTAAGGTAAACTCACTCCATGTCTGCTGGCATGCAGCCATTTTCCTATAAATTCATATTACAATGCTGTATTTCTAATGGATTGGGTATGGTGCTTTTCCATTTTGCTAATGAGAAAAGCTAAAGGCCATTACTTGTTCTGATTAAGATCCCAAGGGAAGAAATGTGATGTGTATATTACCAGGCCATACGTAAAGGAAGTATTTGGCATTTCCAATCAATCAGATGAAGGGTAGACAGAAAAAGTCTTATCCTGTGACTGCAGAGGAAGAAGATATAGGGGGAAAAGAAACCATAGAAAGTGTCTTTAAAAGGTGACTTACAGGAATCAGTTATAATGATATTAGTATGATCAATGACTAGGGCTACTATCTGGGAAGGATGTAATTACCAAAATGAAAACTTTCAAATGGGAAGCCTGATCAAGGGCAGAGGTACTGTCATATTTCTCAGAGCACTGTCAGCTCTCATCCAGGCAATGTATTACTGTGTCACTCACAAGAACTATGAGGTTGAGCTGGGAGCAGACCTAAGAAGTGAGGGGTTGAGAAACTTTGCATCCAGCTCAGAGATGTGGGTAAGTCTTGCCCCGAAGGCAAATTCAAGGTAAAGAAAGATAAGGCTGGGCAAAGGGGAAATTAGAAAAGAGAAAATTCCCAGTCGTGACTGGCTTTAAGGAAGGTTTTGCAGCAGTGGACATTTAAAAACCATTTCAGGAGAGAAAGGAAAGGAAATGCTCTACACCAATGTCAATGAGCTACTTGTCATAAAGGAGAGGAAACAAGAAAATGTACCAAGAGATGCACTGCTCAGTTTACAGAAGGATAGCCTGGAATATCCTCTAAGATGTTTCAATATGCAATTCCTACCTGTTTAATCCTGTTGTCATAGAGTTTTTCAAATTTATACATGAATGAAATACAAAGTTTAGAGACAATTTTTCATCCCTTTTTCAGTGGCTGCATAGTAACAACTTGAAAATGGTACAAGATAGATGTTCCAAATGGCAAACAAAATGAATAGAGCTTGGAGATGGGTATTCTAAGAGAGAACAAGATCCCTTGACTGTGTCACAATGCATAGTCAGAGGTGTAGATATACTTTAAATAATATATTATCTTCACATTATGAATCACTCTGGAACATTAAAATTGACAAAAAATCTACCACACTACATCTTCTCAAAGGGAATCCAGATTAATAGAACATTACTGTCTATGACAGCAAAACTATAATAACTGGTAAGGTCAGCAGGAGAGATAGTCTCCTGTACTCCCCCAAATCTGTATTAGGGCATTTAGCTTTCTTCTTTAGGACACCACTCTGATTCTTTACAGATACTTGGGAATGCTTCCGATACTTCCACTTGGGAATAGAAAGAAAGGCTGTAACACTTTCCCCCATGTGCTTTAAAATAACATCTTCAACCCTTCCCTTCCCTTCATCATGAGATCAGGAGGTGAAGCTAAGA
Organism: Zosterops lateralis; assembly: GCF_965231275.1. Taxonomy (NCBI): domain Eukaryota; kingdom Metazoa; phylum Chordata; class Aves; order Passeriformes; family Zosteropidae; genus Zosterops; species Zosterops lateralis. The sequence continues at coordinate 42,109,195 of NC_139762.1, read as the reverse complement.
GATGTATTTATCTTAAATATTACTGGTGACAAGGCATGGAAGCAACATACAATGCTGAAAAAAAGAAAAAGAACCACAGCTGAGAAAGCCCATCCACAGTTATCAAGCTGAAATTCAATCATCTTCAGCTTTCCTTAAAGGCACATATTTAAAATATTCCACACAGGCCCTAACAGGAGTTCTCAGTGAGCTCTTCTGATCCCTCTGCTCCAGTCATGCGAAAAGGAACCAATGCTGCACAAATACACCCCAGCCTGTACAGGCAAGCAATTCTGGCCTCTTCTAAATGCCTCAGCCTAGTCAGGGAATTGTTCTTCTCAGGAGGATCTTGCAGAGTATCTATTTCTAGGCTAGGTTGTCTGTTCTGGTTCTTTGATGCACTTCTGGCTCTGGCACATGGACTGACTGGAAAGCTCAGACATCTTCATTTTGCACTGGTGCTCACTGATCAGCATAATGTTCCTTTTCTCCTTCCCTTTTATAAATAATATATATATATTAAAAAAAAAAAAAAAGATTAAGTGCTGTGCAAATATTTGCAGTGGACATAGTCCTAACTGCACTACAAATTCCCTTGTCCAAGAATATGACAGAAATGACAAAGTGGCCATTTTTCTGTCAAATGAATTTATATTAACACTTTAAAGCCATAGGACTTTGCATGATTTACCTTACAAAGAAGGATTGCTGCTGACATACAAGTGTTATACGGAACTCATGGGCCGCACTGCTAAAATACAAATTAGCAGAGTTAAGACTCAGGAGTATAAAACTGGCTATTCCTGAAGCTGAATGAGGGCATTTGCAGATTCCTCGCACTTAGTGGCTCAGGGACAAAGAATTTAATCTTAGGATGGGAGGGTGCATGTGGGGGATGGTTTGCCAGCCTGCCCAGCTGTAGTATCCCCTAACAGCCTTGAAGGAATGGTAATTGTGAACTGAAACAGCATCTGCTTAACTGTCATCCCTGCCTCAGGACTGGAACTTTTTGCTTGTTGTGAAGATCATGAGAAACACTACATGGAGCGTGAAGATGAAAACAGGACAGGATTAAAAACATTAAATACAACCACCAAGACACAGCTGTCCATACTGCTAGTGAACTCAGAGAAATATAAATGCCAAAATGTATTTGACATTCATGATATAATTTGGTATGGGAATTTAGAACACTGAGTTAACTGAAAATTTCTATTTTAAAATATTTTTCATTATTATTAGTATAGAGGACAGATTATTACAGATTATTCAGTGAGAAGCAATTAAGATTCACTGCTAGATGATAAAGCCAAATCTACCTTCAACTGGTAAAATCTTCTCTTTTCTTACTGAGAAGAATGGGCCAATTAGTTCAGCTGCCTTGACCAGAACAGCTTATGGCAGTCCATCACACTGAGGCTTTGCCTCAAATGTACAGCTGAGCATCCCTGGGTTTGCAACAGGAGCTGCTGTCCATACTGTAAGAAAGACTACACTATATGGAGGTAATTTACCTCAAAGGGAATTGAGGAACTTGCAATGATTTGATTATTTTTTTAAGTGATGCTATAAGGTTTAATTAACATTTTTAAAACACCTTGAGAATATAAAACGCAATATAGGTGCTGCAGTTGCTATTTGTCAGTTGTTCTCTTCCTCAGGATGTCTCTGAAAAGAATGGAGTCCTGTTGTGTTTAGGAGGAACAGCAAATGCTACAGATTCCCTCCTGTATAATTTGTACCTTAGGGGAAAAAAAAAAAAAAATAAAAAAATAAAAATAAAAATAAAAAAAAAAAAAAAAAAAAAAAAAAAGAAACGTTTGGCATAAGTCTGCAGTATATGTACAGATGGAGTTAAAAAGCTTCCATAGAAATGCCACAGCTTCATAAACTGAACTAACTGAACTGCCTAAAAAATAACTGCTTCAAACTATCAATAAGTACTGAAAATTCTTACAATAGGATCAGCTCCGCCTGCAAAGATCTCTGTAGAACAATTACAGACAAGAGACACTAATACTTTACAGTTCTGTGCCAGACTTGTAATTGCAATCATATAATTAAGAGTCTTTGGAACACATATCCAAGAGTGTATGCAATAAAGTAAAAATCCTAATATTAAAAATAAGCTCAAGATGATGCCTTGGTGTTTAAGCCATATTTTTCTATTTTGAAATGCAAGAAAATATAACACTGCTCATGACATTTGTATGAAAATTAATGAAAAAGAAAAGTGGATTTATAAGCCTTGAAATGTATTATTTTCCTTGCCTTCTGTTGCAGATTAATTACGTTAAATTTTTCCATCAATCATTTTCTGATTTCCAACTCTGTTACACTCAGTTTTAAACAAAGGATAAAGATTTCAGCAAGGTCAGTGGTCTTCTGCTCTCAATATTGCTCAGGTACAAATAAAATAAGGAAACTTCCTTCTTCAACTAATGGCCTCACACTGAATGGAATTTTTTTGCTACTAACTATTTCCTTATGTCCCCTTGCCCATCAAGGAAATCTGAAATTGTTGCTACTTGCATTTTTTAATTATGGATAAACTTAATGTAATACAATAATCTTTTAGAATGTGTATACGAAAATAATGCAAATCAATCAAATTATGGCCATTTTGTTGGAACAGCCATTTATTTCCAGAAAACTAAAGATTTTGAGATAAGTCCATTGTCTTCAGATGAAATCAGTTCTACTAAAGCTAGTTAGGAGCATCTGTATGTTAAAAGAAAGTCAGCAAGATAGCTTTTGTAAAACAGTTGTCTTTGAACACTAAAATTTTGAGCACCAATTTGGATTCTGTGGATAAACTAGGAAAGGTTATCTGTGGGAATATCATCATAGCCCAATTCTCAGTTCCCCTTGTTACTTCATTTTCGTCACCCTGATTTGCACTGTCAAAAATGGCAATTGGAAAAAGAACAAATACAACTAATTTTTAGTCAAGTGCAGGTGTTTTAGGGGGAAAAGGCCAGCAGCAGAACAAAATTACAGTAAACAGGAGGAAGGGAGCAGTCAGGTGCCTGAGCAGTTGGAAAAAAAATCTCTTTGGAAATCATAGCACCTTTGGTCTACACTGCAAACACTGCACACAGCTGTGGTTCACGCGCCAGAGAACACAAACACCATGAAGTTCTTGGATCAGTGAAATCAGGTTGTGTCATATAAATATTATACTATTTTAAGAGAAACCCCCAAGGGAAACACAGCAAAGGAAAACTGGAAGTTGAGCTTGGCAAACGCACAATAATTTGGACATTTAGATACTAAAGTCTTAACAAAGTTTCTGTTGCTGCATTACAACTACTAATACTAAAAAGGCAAAATTAGAAGCATTCAGGTGTGTCTACCACATTCAAAACCCATTAAATGTCATGAAGGATAGAGCAGTCCTTCACGGGAGCAGAAGAGGATGTTCCTCTGGGATTCAAGTGCTCCCTGGGCCCATCCGGATGAGGTGTGGCTCACCTCTGCCACACAGTAGAAATCTGCTGTGTTCAACAGTTCATCACCTTGCTAGAAAAACAAATCAATTCAGCAAACTCCCAAATTCACTCAACACAGCTGCTCTCAAACCCCTTGCTACAGCTCAATGAAAAGTGCTGACCGAGCTGTTTCATAGTAAGTATTAGGTACAGCAGAACTCTTCTCTCAAATTGAGTCTTTTAGGAGCAAGAGGATCCTACAGCCTCGTAGCTGTGACACAGAATCACCCATAATTCACAGAAAATAAAATACCATCAGAGGGCACAGAGGTTATTGCCATCAGCTGCTCCCTATAGAATTGTAAATCATTTGAACAAAGCTTATCCTTTTCTGAGAACTTCAAGCTGAAATCACTGTATATACAGGATCTCAGTGTCTTACACAATGTATGAAGACTGTACCTTTAGTTCCTTCATTTAACCTTGCTTCACAAATGAGTGAACTCTGAACAGGCTGCTCTTTCCAGAAGGAAACAAGGAAGATACCTCAAAAGCACAGGTAATTTGTCTTATGGGAAGTTTAAACCTTTGGAGTACCACTTTGCCAAGTATCTGATAAGCCATGTGGATTAACTGTGAAATGCACTGTGAGCCGAAATTCAGTGGGTTACGATATGGGAAAAGGCAGTGAATTTATTTTTGTGAGCAGCTGCAGGACCAGGACTTTGTCCAATACACAGGTTATGTTATATCTTCCATTGTGATTAAAATACTGAACATCTTTCAGATTAAATTCACTTTCAACTCCGTTGTATGTGTTTTCAGTAACATGGCAACAGGTCACCTTCCAAAACACTGAAACACGTGCAATCTAGTGTCTCTGTGAAGTCCCAGTGCCTCTGGAATTAAAAAATTTCCCTTATGAAAGAACAGGGGAAATGTAATTCAAAGGTTGCTGCTGAGAGCAGAAACATTTTGCTTAACAAAATGTACCCATCTCATTGGAAAGAAAAAAAAAATCCAAAGAGGGCAGTATACTTACTGATCACACATCAAATGTTGAAATGAATCAGTCTTAACTCTTGGTTCCAAATGTTTTTTAGTAAGAGGATACTGTGCATGATCAGTTGCAACATATGCTTACTCTTTGACTGTAAACCTCAGGCATTGCAAATAAAATGTTATTTTGATGCACAGCTCGTTTCCGAATCTTGGTACATTATTCTCAGTAAACATTTTTAAAAGTTTTTACAATATTTGGAAGTCTCAGTACTTAAATAAATGTTATTTGTTTTGAATTGAAATAACGATGTTTCTCTGTGATGAAAAACAGAGGTTGGAGATGAAAAAAGGCTATTTAGCCACTGCTCTGGATTTGTGTCAACACCTGGAAATCCCTCCCATGAATTCTAAAGTGTTCGGTCCAGTTGAGTTCTAGATGTCCCAAACAATGAACTTTCTGTGCTTCATTTCAAACACTAGTCCAGCTCTTAACATATTATCAATTTCTGCAACATATTAAAGTCATGCTTTCCCTATTCTACTTTCATAACCTTATTGGTAGCATCCCTAAAATTTCTTTTCCTTTCCATGGATACCCTTCATGCACCTACACTGTGTTGTAAACCACTTCTGTCTTTCACCTTCACACCCTTTTCTTTCAGTTAAAGTTTACATCTCTCACTGATGTTGATACAGTTCAAGTGCTTCACCTTAGACCTAAATGATATTGTGTGAAGGACTACAACAGTACTTTGGATAAACTAGCTGGTTTTCCATATAATTTATCAAGTTGTTCTTTTCCACTGACAATACAGCTTCTTCAAGGATTTCAAGACTTCTTGCTGTGTTTGTGTGCACTTGTACATGAGGAGAAATGACCACAGACCTGCTTCCCAGCTCTTGGCAGAGAAGAATTGTGGAAGCAGCACCTCTGGAAGACACTTCTTGCTTTTCACATGGCCACAGTTTTGAAAAATCACCCTTCACCTCCCTAGGATCCTCAAAATTGCCTTGTATTACAGAGCCCCCACAGAGCTTGTCTTCATCACTAATATTTGGATTTGTTACTTCTCTGGAAAGCCATATTCCTCATTTCAGTAAAAATTACCTGAGCCTTGTTTAAACACAGGCAGGATAATAAAAACAAGTTGCATTCTAATAAGGCAAAGAGTTCTCTTCTTGATTGAAAAATGGAAAACACATTTACAAAAGAGAAACACATCAAGAAAATAGAGATGACAGACCTGACATTTAGAGTACTTTTGTTTTCCACCTCTTACTGAGTTTGCCAGTTGTAGGTGTGTCAGGATGTTTCAAACCTAGAATTATTTTCAGGGTTTTTTTTTTCAACCTATTATTTGTCCCTCTTTTCTACTTCCATGTCTGCTAAATAAAGAGATTATTTCTCCCCCCAAAACTTGCCCTGTCATTTATAGCATCAGCACAATTTCACAAGAAAATGTGTGAATATTATATTTTTCCTCTTGAAATTCAAAGAATTTAGGCAAATTACCTACTAGTAGTCAGAAAAAATGAGTTCACAATCTTGGTTCACCTGTAGGAGAGATATCAACAAAAACTTCTGGGAGTATGACTATAAATGAGCCTTTTTTGAGTGGATATTCTGCAGACCACTAAATTTATGCCAGATACTACCAGTTTTATGGCTTTCAGTTTCTATTCATTACTACAAAATAATAATAATAAAAAGTTCATTTTATATGCAGTGCATGCCTATCACTAAATAAAGAAAACCCAACATGCTTGGAAGAGGTGGCTTTGAACCACACTCCCATTCACCAGGTGGCACTTCTAGAAATCACAAAAAAGAACTGCAGCAGTCATATTAAAGAAAATATATGAGAAACAAGTCTCTAAATGTTCTAGCTTACAGTTTTGTGAAGTCATCTGCAAATCGGTTTGAGGTTAGTTTGATGATGAAAATTAAGTTATATTAGTTAGGGCTTTTCTGGCTGGTACTTTTTTTGCTTTGCTGATCCATTGCTAGTGCTTTGTGTTGATGTGTATTTTTATCACCACCATCAGGGAGCTGATTCCTTCTCTGAAAGGGAATCTGGGGTAATGTCACTTTGAGTCAGTAGCTGATACCTCAAAGAGAGGCAAGAAGTCCTTAACAAAAGCTCTTTGTTCATCGGTGGAAGTGTTATGTGAAGGTAAAATATAACACAGAATAAAAGCTACTGACCTGCTGGGCTCAGATGAAGTGCTGCTTGGACCAAAAATGGAATTCCCTCCATCTGTGTTTATTCACCTTTTACATTTTCCCTTCCTGCCTATGACAGATAGGCTTTGAAGATTGGCACACTTGCACATAAAGGCAAACAGTAAGCCACTACCAGCAAATGGTAGAAAAGTTGAGCTAAGTTCAGAAGAGAAGGGGGAACACTGCAGATACATGAATTTATAAACTCTATTCAATCAAAAATAGCATCTAACCAAAGCTATGGTCAAACATAGACTGTGGAACCCATGTTGAAACACATGAGCAGAGTCTCATCTGCACAAGAGCTGATTTGCCCAGCTCTTACGTGAGTCTGTGGAATTTCAAGATGGTCCAGAAAGGGAAAAGATCAGACCTTTCCTTGCTCACCTAAGCAGGTATTTAGCCTGTGCTGTCAATTTAAGAATTTTCCTCAAAAAATGCTGTTGCATTCACAAATGTTTCCTTATAGAAATACTGAATCTATTTTTAAGATTGTTAACCTTTTTGTCTCAATAATATTTAATGGCAGTGAACTCTGTAAATCGATTCAATCCCTCATGAAAAAAGTTCTTACTCCTCTGTTGACTGCTCAGAATCTCATGCTTTTCAGTTGCACTAAGTGCACCTTTTTATTTCAAATTACACATGAGGTAAATTAGAACTGCCTTTCAAGAGAATGTTTGGGAAGAAAGGTGCGGGAGGAGTTACCTGGTTTTTTTAAATCTCACAAGAATTTATGCTGATCTTCTCCCTTTTAACCAAAATCAATTCTCTTTAAATGGATCTCCTGCTCCAGAAAGCTCCATGTTGTTAATCACTTACATTTGCCCTGGACTTTGGCTGAGTAAAAGGATAAGGAAGATCTTAGTTTCAGCCTGAACTAGGCTATTTCATTTGAAATGGGTTCAGTCCTATATTTTCCACAGAAACAGTAACTGAAACTGTCAGTCAATAAATAAAATAAAAGAGCTCTAAGATTAACACCTGATAACATGAAAGGCACAAGACTGCAAAGAAACTTTGCTCCTGTAGGCCTCCAAGGACCTTATGACACGCAATTAGAATAACAGAAAGCACTTTCTGAACAAGAACCTGAACATGAGGGGAATGTGATGATGTTCCAGCTCCATGTAGCTGTAGTATCTGCAAATAGAATGGAAGATTAAACAGGAAAAAAACAACCCTATCTAAAAAGCAGTTATTCTTCTGAGGCCTTCAGATGACATTTTAAACCACCGGTGACCATGGAGTATCCAAAGGAAATAAAAGATAAAAAAACCTATAACAAGCTTGTTGTTCCATTGAAGGGTTCTGGAGATATCATCAAGCCTTGCTGGCAACAAAAAGAACTAACAAAGTGAAAGATAAGACTGATGTACCTGCATAACAAGCCTGCTATTCCACTGAGAAATTTCGGTGATACTATAAAACCAGGAAAGCTGAGTTAGGGTAATTTGCAGTTACAACAGGATCCCACAATATGCCATTGCAATTTTTTCACCTGACTGCATTTTTAATACAGAGTATCTGGAACAATTAAACAATTTTCTTTTGTTGTTTTGTTGTTGTTTAAAAAGTGCAGTGGAGGGTTTATTTTGTAAGTTGACTATCAAGTTTCTAAATTAGAAACTGAAAGCGGAGTGAACTTCAAGTGTGAAGAACAATTAAGGAGACAGTTGAACTACCAGGTTTAGTAAAAAACCTGGCTTCTACTCACTCTGCCATTGGTGTGGGCCTCAAAGGTTTAAGATGAAAGAAGGCTACAGTTAGGCAGTTACAAAGGAGAGGGAGAAAAAGCTGGAGTTACCTCTCTGCCTGTGAGGACTAACAAAGGCCGCCTCAAACTATTGAATGAAACTGGAACCCAAGCAGTATCTGAAATGGATGCTAACACCAGGGAGGAGAGGGAAATCCCAACCAGGAAAGTACAGAACAGCAAACTTCCTTCAGGAATGACAAGAATAGGAGAAAGAATAAGCAAATCTTTTTCCCACGGAAGTGGCAGATTATTGCTTCTGATGGCCAACCTTGGAAGTGCCGAGCAGCAATGACTGAAAGCAGTGATCAAACTGCTCAGTTTTTACATTTCTAAAGGTTTTTGTATTATATCCACTCAGGCATCAATCACAATGTTATTAAACCACAAAAGAGATGTCAGATCAATGGCTGTATCGGAAGCATTTTGAATGACAGGCTGATGATGGAACAATTCCAGCATCCATACATTATTAAACACATACTAATGCTCCTCTTTCAGTGCTACCCTTACAGACTCACACACTCTATTCTCCCTCCACAGTACCTTTTTCAATAGCAGACCTAATTGTAGATGAATATTACATAGGAAAAAACAAGACTTACTATAATAAATAATAATAAACTAGTAAAAAAAAAATTATGCTTTAAAGCCCTTGTCTATCTTCACATTATGCCTTCTGGCATTAAAATTTCATTTTAATACAATTGTAGGAGCTGAGACTGGGTTGTCAGCCTTAATCAGAATATTCAGAGCTATTGCTTTCTTGCTGTAATGTTGACATAATTTAAGCTTAGGTTTTCTTTATGTATTTGCCCACAGCTAGCACATCCATGTAAGTGCATTTTGCTTTTTTAGAGTGAAGAGGTATCTATGAAAAATACATATAAATGTGGCAGAAATTGCCCCTCTGGCAGCTTATCTGCTTAACTCCAGATTTCAAGCAGAATGGGGAAGTGATCAGAGCAGCACACGTGCCTCTCAATTCATCAGCAACAAAAGCTGTATTTTCACTGGCAGAAATCAATTTGATTTTCATAAAAGCAAAAAGGAATTATGTTCTTGGTGGATGAAGCACAAAGCACAGTAACTGGGACATGCAAATGCTGCACCAATTTCTCTCACAACACAGGAGCATAGGGTCGAGGTGCCATAAAGGGCACACCTTTACCTCATCTCTCCCTCCAGTGCCCTATACCATCCTTTGGCATTGGAATCAAGCAAAGATGGATTTTGAGTTTTTCCTTTGGTCTGGCATCTTGATAGCCTGATCAGGCCCCCTACTGATTAGGGAGTACTTGTTATAGCAGAGATGTCTAATTTAAAGTGGACAATTCAATAATAGATAAGAAATAAGAATGTTAAAAATATCATAAAATGAAATTAAATATGCATTCTTTGGGAGTTTGGATAGAAAGATAACTTCTTGTCCCTATTCATGGCAAATGGTTTTGCTAAGCAAACCATTTTTGCAGAAGGTTTTACACAGCACAAGTGAAATGCAACAAACTATGATTGAGTCCATAGGAAAACTACTTTGTTTTGGCTGTTGAACTGGATGCTTACAGATAGAAGTGAACAGTCCTACCAGCATTAAGCCCAACCTGGGCTGATCATAAAATAATCAAGTGGATGGAGGCAGCTGCCTCCTGGATTCCCAAGGGTTTTAATGTGTGCCTCAGGACTGAGAGATCAAAACTCAAATCCGGTTTTTGGAGTCAAGGCAGGAAATGGCAGAGGCTGCTGTTAGTCAGACCACTTGCCTCACCAAAGAACTAAAGAGTGCTCCGCTCTGAAGGGAGATGGAATAGCTCCAGCCTGGACAGAGTATTTTAATTTTTTAAGGAGCATCAAAAGGCTGAGTAATTCCCATAAGATAAGAAGCTGCATAGGCCCTTATACTATTTCTCTAGCTCACTCACTAGAAAATAGATTTTCTGTTGAAGCAATGTTTTAGAAACCCATGTTCATCCTGAATCAGGTAAGTGTGGAGGTGATTTTGAAGTCAACTCTCACTGAAGTGACCACAGGGGTCTGTTTCAGCTGAAAAATATGTTATGTTAATTAGCAAAATGCTTTGTCTAAGGAAGTGAACATATGAAGGCCTTCTCATAAAAACTGCTTTGCATACTGCAAGCTTTTAAATTAAATTGGGACAGAATTACTGCCAACAGTGAGTACAATTATTTGAGTAGAATTATTTGTGACTTTTTACCTTGCTTGCCTAAAAAAATCTGGCTGGTTTCTTAAAAGGTAGCTGGTGGCTCTTAATGGCACTCTGTTGCACAGTTTTAAGCATAAAATTGAAAAATATATTCATAACAGAAATGTATCATTTATATCTTTTATCTCCCATAAAACCTAGTCCTGCTGAGGTACCCACAGTAGTATGGCTTGGACTTGGCACAATTCTTCATGCTTTATGCTCTCAATGCTCCTCTCTCTGGACCAAAACTCAGAATTCCAAATAAATGAAGAAAAATGTCTCTAAATAAATCGTATCTCTAAATAGCTTGTGTTCCCCATGTTTTTTGTTTTTTTTTTTTTTTTTTTTTTTTTTTTTCTCCCTGTAACAGAATATGTGCTGAAGAATGAATTTCACATTTGGATGGATACATCCAACAAAACTGCTACTGGCAGCCCAGTTCGTGATTTCTGATAGGAGGAATTCCCAATAGGAGGAATTCTCGATGACATTCATGACTATACTGCTTGCATGAGTATTTAAACTGATTATGGTGCTAATGCTTTTTTAATCAAGAGAAATCCTGTATGTGATAAAATAGGGTGCCATTTGAGATGTTTGAATAGCCTATGGATATTGTAGCACTCATCAATCATTTACTCTTTCTTGCTCTTTAAGTTTGCTGCAAATGACTTAGGAGTTATACAGATAATAAACATAAACCTGTATGGTACACCTCTGAATGTATTTCAAGAAATTATCACAGGGAATGCTGTGACCTTGAAAGACAAAACTGTGTAAAGAGCTAGGAAAAGAAAGGAAAGATTTTCATTTGGTTGCAGTAACATGAGTTCAGGATCTCACTGTCACCCACTAGATGACCCACTGCCTCTCAAAGTCCTTTGCCTGACGCCCCAGATGGATTTGTTACTGTAAGCACTGTAGCAGTGGTCTCAAGCAAGATGAGAATATTAACTGGGAATTTTCTAGTTTGCATTAGGATTGTGAGACGATGAGCACAGAAGACAACGTCTGTTAAAAGCTACGGAATTGAAAATGACAGGCAAAGGAAAAAATTCATAGGAGCTGCCCAACAGCACAACCAGAATTCATTTTCCATTTCCTTGCCTTAACTTTTAAACATGCTTTAGAATCACAATAATTACACATGCAGAAATTCCCACTATACCAAGTATTTCCTTCAGTTTCATGAAGGGGAATATGCTGAGATTAACATTGCGATGTAACTCCTAATTCTGATTATTGAATGCAACATTTAAAATATCAAGGATAAACAATAAATCATCATATTTAAGTTTCTTTGGAAAAAAATACAGAAGCCTAAGTTCTTAACAGAGTTTTTTAAAGAAGTAAGAAGAGACACTGGAGTTAGAATTAAATTCAACAGATAAGGAAGAAGGAGGTGAAGAGATCAGAAAGAGACCCAACACAGTGGGTTAAATAACTTTGTACAGATGCAAATGTATCAAGTATCTTATTCAATTAAAAATAATTGGAAAACTGTGTTCCTATAGATTAGTATCAAGCAGAACAATGGTGAAAAAAAGAGTAAGAGCACAACAGAGCATGTTATGTAATTACGTGTTTCATGTAATTATTACATAAAGAATATGTGTGCTAAAGATAGAGATGTGTAATATGTATGTCTGTATTTTTGAAAAAAAATTTACATTACACGCAGTGTCCACACATTCACATATCAAACCACCATACATAGTCTACAGTTGCTGTATTTTAGGAATTTTTCAGAGAGCTCAAATAATTTTAATTAAGAGGATTTTTTGCCTTTCTCTGACTCTGGGGGAGCTAGCTGAGTACAACCTACACAGATTAAAAAGAAAATTCAGAAACAGTTGCTGAAATACACATGTTTAAATAGGATATACTGGAAACACAGCTGGCCTTGACCAAAAGTCATATTTCTAAACCAGGAGCAAAATACATATGGCTGGCTGCTATGGTTTGAAGTGAGTAGTGGATCCGTCCACAAAGCCAGAACTCCTGATCCCAGGGGTATGCTTTCTACACTGACAAGCAAACAATTTAAAAAACAAATTGACAGAACAGTTCTTCCATAATCATATCAGAACTAGTACAGTTAATTCCTCTTAAATATAGATCAGGTTTTGTTGGCCTTCCATTTTACTACTCATACTACTTTGTCATTTCTGTTCTGTCATAACTAATGGTGACGGTATGATGGTGAAGCCCTGAAAGGCACTGAAAAGAGCAGTAAATTACCTTAGGAAATTCAGTAAGCAATAGAGAAAAAAAATAGTGCTCTTACCGTTCCTGTTGTGCCCAAGGAAAGGTGGTTCATCTGTTGGGTCAGAGGGCCCATCATGCTTGCTGGCTGCATTGACATAGTGTGGTCCATTGTTGGTGTTATCACAGCACCCTAGAAACACACATTATTTACAGTTCAACCTCTCTCATATTAAAAAAAAAAAAAAAAAAAAAAAAAAAAAAAAAAAAAAAAAGGAGGCATTCTTAAATTAGTAAATCTGACTGAAAACTTGACATGAATCTTAAAAGACACTAATATATGTGTCAGAAGAAATATGTTTTGTTCCTATTGACAACCAAGCTACACACATATATTATTTGTACTGCTAATGAGGCCATTTTATGTCAGCTCCAATTAAGTGTCATTTTTCACTTCATTGCTTCTGACAAACAAATGCATATGTTCTTTCTATGATGAATGCTACTGTACATTGCAAAACGCCTGCCATTTCCATTTTCCCATCTCCTATATAGAACAATCTTACAGACAGAACACATATGTCCCCAATTTTCTCTGACTTCTAGAGCCTTCAGACTCAGAGATCTTCAGCCTATTATGGTAATTATCTTGGATTTTTCCAGTCTCTATTAAGAACTCTTACTCATGATATTTTATAACTGATTAAGTAAGACTAGCTATTGACAGTGAGTTTAGTAGTGACACCCATTTAAAACACATACACAGTGTTTAAAAGCATTTTTCTTCTCCTCATGAAAAACAAAGACATTAATAACAAAGAGCATATGTACTAAAGCAAGACTGAGACTTTGACCAAAAAATGAAACAAAAGACATGCCAGAGGAGCTTTGGAGAGAGAGCTTCTTTGCCATTCATGTTCCTTGGTTTTTGCTCTCCCACTCTCCAAGGTCCCATGTTAGCAACATCATGACTTAGTGAAGTGTTGATTCTCTTCAGTTCTATGTCGTAAAGTGCTATTTACTGTGTTGGTTAGAGAAAGTCAGTCAGAAAGTGTGGTCTGCTCTTTTTCTTGCAGATGGTGACACAAGGCAGTATTTCCAGTAATTTCTTCATATGCAATAATTACTTTGTATGTATCTTTTTATGCACACATCACAAACTTGCACAACCACATTACATCTGCTACAAAGTGTGAAAAAATGTAGATGAATGTATTTGCTCAAAAAATAGACTTTTTCCCCCTTTGAGAATACTAGAAAAATTCACCTATAAACAAATTTGTTTAACCAACCTGTAAAACAAACTTGTTTTAAAACTCATAGCATACCTGCTCCTACATGTCTATCTCATATTCACATAGAGCTATTTTTGCCAAGGATCTGATTAGAACCTAAGGATTTCAAATTTTCAGTTGCAAGTAAAAATAAATAAAAATACAAATTCTGGGGAAATACCATTTCAATTTTGCCTCACCTTCCAGCAATGTTTTTTCTATGCAGATCTTATCTTAGAAGTCTAGAGTCTGCACTCCCTGCAAACTTGTTCCTTGCATACAGTGGGGTAAGAAAAAGGCTCATTTTGGTCAGTCCTTTCTGTAATACTCTCAGCCTATGAAAAAAATACACACTTGTTTTATGTCACAGAGTTGATTTCTTGCATTGAAAAGAGTCTCTAGAGAAATCTGACGAATTTCAGAGGTAGCCTCTGTGGAGTATCTGTCCTGATTCCAAATCAATGCTTAGGAAACAAGCCGATCAGTGTGCATGTATCAAACCTGCAACACTTGCCACTTTTGCACTTTATTGGCTATATTAATTTGCACTGGTTTACATGGATTAATTTATTGGTTAGCTCATTTAAATGAGCTTCAGCAGAGTGAAGTCTTCCCTTTGGATGAAAGAGTCCAAAAACAAATCTGTGGGGTACACACCCACTCAGCTCATCCAGCAGTTCCTGCATAGCAGATTCAGTGCAAGAGTCTGAAGAAGAACCATGCCCAATGAAAATAATGTTTTCTTTTAGAATCAATGGCCTCAGATACTATGCAGCCAGATGAAGCCCTAGAGTTTGGACTTTAACTGCACTTTTTGGTTATAATAGGTAATTGTAAGCTCTATGATTGGAGTGATCAACATTTTTATTTTATCAAACCATATGTTCTCAAATTAAATTTGTCAACTGATACACAGTTATCAGCTCCCTCTAAAAGCAGTGTTCTCCTTGGGTAAAAGGTGGAGGATTGCCTCAGGGCTTTCCATGACAGACAAGTTGGGCTCCTGCTTATGATGTCTAGGAAGGTGATTCTCCCTCCATATTAGTGAGATCCCACTTTGAGAGATGAGTCCAGCTCTGGGGGCCCCAGTATAAAGAGAACATGGACCTGTTTGAGAGGGTCCAGAGGTGGGGCATGAAGACAATCAGAGGCATCAATGTATGTAAGCACCTGAAGGGAATGTGTTAGATCATGGAACCAGGCTCTACTCAGTGTTGCCAAGCAATCAGGCAAGAAGTAACAGGCAGAGACTGATGCTTAGAAGTTCCTGAGGAAAAACTTGCATTGTGCTGGTGATCCTGTACTGCTCAGAGAGGTTGTGGAGTCTCCCTCACTAGAGATCCTCAAGAACCTTCTGTATGCAATCCTGAAAAGATACTTATTGCAAAAGTATGGTTGGAGGAACTTGCTGTGATTAGACATGTGGCAGACTGTTAACTATTCCTGGGTATAAATTCAGGAGCCTGGAAATGAAGAAGGGGCAGCGGTGAAGGAAGTCTTACGGTTTAGTGTAACAAACACCACTGCCAGACATAAAATGGAAAAGTCTGAGAGCAAATGTTTTCTAGCAAATAAGTAAGCGGGATAGGTATTGCAAACAAACGATTAAAAATATGGACTGAAGAGAAAATATATCAAGGAAAAAAAAATTGCTCAGAGACAGAAAACATATAATTTTCAAATTGAAAAAATATATATTCCTGTTCCTAAATAGACACAATTTAATATGCTAGAAAAAAGAAGCTGGGCAAACAAATCAAGTATTTGCAGCTTTCCTAAACAGCTTAACATGTTTTAAGCTGACAGTTACCTAGAGCAGAGAATTACATGCATTTCCCAGATCATTAATTCACCAGTTCAGAATCTTCTTGTGATCACGTAGGAAAGAAATTATACTTAATTAAGGAAATATCGTCTGGTTGTTAGGGCGACACGCAGTCTCCAGACCATAATGCATTTCATAATACATGCTGTCAAGTCCATTCATATTCAATTTATTTAGCTGTAGAAGACAAAAATGTCTTGCATCAGATGTTGCCATCATATTAAAAGTAATTTGATTCTTTTCAGCCTATAATATGTAATTGCTGATAAACATCCAGTTGGCTACTGGCAAAGGTTACATCAAACATGTCCTACAATCATGTCGATGCTAGAGTGGTTTTAAAATAAATTAACAGGCAAATGGTAAGGAATAATGATACAGATATGCATGTTTTTTGCAACATTTTGATAAACCTAAGATAAGGTAACATGCAGATTTGATTTCCTCTTCACTTTATTTGAAAGAGCTTGCTGTTTTAGAATGCTTTAAGCTTTATGAACCTACTTTTCCTATAAGAAAGTGAATGTCTGTATTTCAGAATATAGTCTATCACTTACAAAGAGAGAAGCCTAACTTTATTAATTGTGAACACTACACAACCTCTCTATAGCAACAAACTCAAATTACAGGAAGGACACCAAATACAGTTTATTATATGAGGTAAAATACCTTTAAGTATTTGCCAATATCAAAAGGCATCAGCAGAACAAGTCTATGCTGGTGCAAAGACCCATGCCACCTTTTGTCTGTTGAAGGGTGGGAAAGTGACATCAGAAATAAAAAGTGTGTTAGAGGCTTTAGGAATGGAGAGTTCACTAGTTGAGAGATGCACTTAGGGCCCAGTGGGAGGATGGATTAGTTAGTCACAGCTTTCTACAATAATGAACTGCATTAAAGGCTTCTATTTTATTCCAGTGTTCTAATACTGATATTGGACTTAAGGGAAAAATACCAGCTGAATAAATAATTTTTAAAGCTTACAGTAAGCATCTGTTTATTTTAGAGTTTACTTTTCCTTTATTTAAGAAGTTTTAACAAGTTAACCATACTTACAAATTCTGCTTTGTAAATACTGGCCAATGCAAAGCCAACAAAGTTTACAGCAGAAAACTTACTTTTCGAATTTGTTTACAGATTATCTTGTGCAGACATATAAGCACCAGGCCATTCCATCTGAAAATGCATTATCCTACTACCAAGTGAATGCCTTTATGTTATCAAGAACATGTTGTTTCTTGAGGTTTTATTAAGCTGAGTGAAAGGATGATTTTTCTTTTACTTTTCAGACAGCCATATCTATCAAGAATTAATATGAAAAAAATCAACATGCATTTTTTTTGCAGATAAATACACTCTCTCTGCACATTGAACAAATTATGGCCATATTTTGATTGATTTACTGTTCTGTCTAGTCTGACTTGTCTGATCTTCTTGGGTTTCCCCCCACAGGAAGCAAAAAACCCAGGTCCCCTTGTTGGAAATTAGTCCACTCAACTACTACAAACTGGCTGGTAAGGGCCAAACTCCTATGACTGTTACAGGAACATTAAAGGTAGCTTTGAAATCCTCTCTGTCCTCTGTCATCAGCTCTGCTGGGAATACTTGTTGATATCCCAAAGCAAGGGAAAACTTATTTCCCTTTCTCAGTGAAAATGTAGCAATTGCTGTGGCATTTGCCAGTTTATCAGAGATTAAATTATGATTTGAGTACAGTGAAGAAGATCAGCAAACATCAGCTAAAAATGTATACTCTGCAAGTCTTAGGATTTGATTTGATGTCATTACATTGTTGATTTCAAAAACTTACTAAAAATGTGGTAAAGTGAGCAAGAAACCCAAACCCTTCACTAAATTAAAGCAGCTTTAACTTTGGAATAGGCAAACCTGATACAGACCTTCCTCAATGCTGAGCCCTGCTTCTGTACTGAGCAAGTTCACATGGTACTATTTTGAATCTTGGACATAAATTCAAATTCTTATCTGACACTACCTTCATAACTTAAGTGAACCTTCTAGGAGCAATGGGCATATTTGCTTTCCCTCTCTTATGTTTTTGCCGTATGTTCGTGAACTTCTTTCCTCGGCTGAAAGTATACATCATAGGTCCAAGAGAGTTACTGCCCAGAAATAACTGGTTTTAAAGGATTAGGAATCCAAATATAGTGTGGTAAATAAAGAACAAAGGTGACCCTTGTGTAGGTTTCACCTTTCCTAAAAAAATAGCCAAGGTTTCTTTGTTGGTTTTTTTTTTTCCCATTGTCCTTCTTGCCTTGTATTTTCTGTCTCCTAGTTTGAAATACTGCTTTTGATAATGTACAGATACTAGTCTACATGTAGAAATGAAGATTAAAAAGATTTAGAAATGGGAACATCAAGATATGAGGAAAAGACAGTTGATGCAATAGGAAGAATTTTATATTAGTAAATGTGTGCACAAATAAAGCAATACCTGAAAAATATTGTACCAGTTAATAAATGTATTATATCAGGCAGTACTAGAAGAGAATGAGAAATCTTATTAGCTTTTTTCCTACTCTTCAGCTTATGAGTATGCACTTGGCTATATGATGGCTTTATGTAGCCAGTCCACGTATCAGTGCTTTTGTTATGTCAAGAACAGCCCCACGAACAAAAGAATCCTCACAACTCTCATATAGGGTTTAGTATCCCCGGAAGACAAAAAAGAAACACAAAGGTGGCAATTTGCTTGGGACATAACTACTGTAATACACAGATCAAATCTTCTCCTTCCCTTCCCACTATCAGATTTCACAAAAGAAAGATTTCAATCCCTGTCAAAACAAGCAATTTCATTCTGTTTATATTCTTATATATATATTCTGATGTGGATGATATCCTTCCTTCCTCCACTGTCTCCCAGCAGCTGATGTGCCATCCTAGTAAATGGGAATCAGAAGTCTCTTTTCTGTGGACTAGTTTTTCTTGACATCAGAATGGAATTTCATCTATTAAAGTTAAATCCAAATAATACTTCCCCTCAAACAGTTCTGTTGTATTCCCTCCCTTCTTGCCTATTACCAGGGGTGAAAATTCACTTAATGTCACATACTATTTCTAACAAGGTAATAAATGGATATTATCAAATTGTACAATTAAAATACAAGCCAGCACCAATCTTTAGCCTAAATTTTCACTTCCTTGTCTTAGTGGGTTTAAATGAAACTTTCAAAAAGGATGTAATGTTTTTATCTTCAATAATTTTACTTTACACATACATATATGCATACATAAAATTACACATGGGGACACAAATTCTATTGCCAATTCTATTACGCCCACTCAGGCCACAACATTTTTTCAGTATGTGGATAGGTTTTCTTTAATGTTTGAAACTCTCAGTGCAGGATTTATCACGGCAAAGAAAACTACGAGCAACAGTGACTGATTTTTAAGCTTCTTGTTCATGAGCAAATTTAATAAGCAATGAGGACAAACTTCTGTTATTGGCTGAAAATGCTCACTAATTTTATTTTACTCAGGCAAACATGCTCCTAAAACAAGGACAATGCTTGACAGGAAATTTTGCCTCCACAGGCTTGTGCTTTTATGTCGAGGTACAGAGAAGGTTGGTGACATGAGAATATGTAATGATGTGTTTAATGTAGTGGGACCATGTCTCTCCCTGGGCCTCAAGTTTTCCATGCAAGGTGGGGCAGCCCCACTCATCTGTGTGCTCCATAAAGGCATGACAACAGACGTGGCCTGACACACTGGGCTGTTCATCTCTGCTTTTCTGGCAAGATTCAGTGCATAGGTCATTTGCCAGGCACAGAGAGTGCTTTACTGGGTTTGGGGAGGAAACTACTGTGACATTTCTTCTAAGTGCACTTCTAGCCTTGACACTGCAGTGGCCAGTAACAGGGTGATCTGTAGCAGATGTGCTGTGTTTTGCTTCCTGCCCAACACCTGGAGGGACTTGCACTGTGTGAGCTGTAATCTAACAGATGAGCTGGATTAAAAGATTTACTCATTAGAAGGACAAACACTGACACTGGGAGACATCAGAAATTATGAGGAACTGGCTATCAACAAGAGAAAAAAAAAAAACAAAAAAAAACAAAACCCAAAACCAAACAGAAAAGAAGGCTGGTAATATAATTTTATGTATTAAGGTCATATGAGAGGTAAGATGACAAAAATGACACTCTACACAATGAAGAAAATGGTATGGCTGTGTGTGGTGTTAACTCCACAACACTACAAGGACTTGACACAACCAGACTTAGATGGAAATATCTGAAATACCTTCAGCTTTCAAAAAAGTGAGATAGTATCACTGAATGGAGTTCCAAGGAGAAATACTGAGGTGCTAGGGTGGCAGACAGCAGAGTGCTCCTCTGTGAGATCCCAAATACTTGAGAGGACAATGGGAACAATCGTCAAGGAATGGTTAGTACCAGGATGTTTCCCTGCAACTCTGAGATCAGAAAGGCTCTTGTAAACCAGAATTTATTAGTGACAGACAATACAAATAAGGCAGCTTCGCACAGTTGCTCCTGGACTTTGTGTCGGCCCTTCCAATGTCAAGCCAAAGGCAGCTCTTCAACATCAGAGGTAACTCCTAGGCTAGGCCCAAATCTAAGCTACACTCTCAGAGCCACACTGATGTAAGGGCTACCAGGTACACAGCTGCATGGGGTGAGTAGAAAGCCACCTTGAAATGTTGAGGTTAATGTTGCTGTATCACTCCTGAATTTAGCTACAAACACAATGCCCATCCTCCATGAGGATGCACTGTCACCACTATGGTGCACTGTCATCTGCTGCTTTTGTCTCAAATCCCTGTTGGCAGCTCCTGCACAAAGGAAGATTAAAGGTATGGAGGGTCTAAAAACTGTCCCTTCCTTCCTCATACAATTTTTCAAATTTAAAAGTTCTGGAAAGCTGATGAGGACCAGTAATATGCACATAATCTTCACAGGAATCCTTCTTATCCTATCTATTAGGAAAGACAGCAGAAGATGCTATAAATGAAACCCAGGGTGAGGAAGGATGCTTTTCTAAAGATATGCTCCTGTTCAATAATAGATTTTAGACTTGAGGATGATAGACTGGGAAATCTTGTACTAAGCCACTGTTCGTGTTAGGTACCAATTCAGTTCTAGATCACAGTGATTCATACCAATCTTTAAAACTAAAAATGTGCCCTTATTAGAGATACAAATACAGAAATCTGTCTCTGTCATGTTCTGTTAGATTTGTAACCTGTAATGTTCAACAAAGCCCTTTCCCACACAGTAATGGAAAGAAAACTATTCCAGCCAGTCCTTCCTCTCATTTAAACCCAAAAATTTTTACAGCCTGCATGTCCTGGCCCGGATCCCAAATTACATTTCATTTTCTGGACTTGTAACTCCTTAGAGGAGGCTACGAATGGAATCCACTCCATTCGGTATTGGGATTTGTCCTTTGACTGGTTAAAACTGGCTACCTACCAGTGCCAGCTTTGTGACAGACCTCAAATCCAAAACTGGGGCACATATTTCCAATAGTGCCTTCTTACCTTATTTTCCACCATTAAAAGTAACATAAAACTATGTCTCGCTCATGCCTTAACAAATTTTAAGCGTGATTTTTCTGGCTCTAAAAACTCCAGACTATGGATGTTCTGCAGTTGCTCCTTGGACTCTCTACAAGCAAAATGCCACCAACATCTGGCTTTTGCTGCTCCTGGACAATTCACCTCACTTTGGATGATTCTCCCAATGACAGCATTACAGTTCAGACACCGTTATGATCAACTGAGACAAACTGTGGCCGCAGAAGTGTCACAACCTAAAACTTCTCTCCCAGGTGCATGAGACCTCAAGAGGCCAGTAAAGATGATGGCAGCCAGCACACAGAGGATGTCCTTCAAAAAACATATCTAAATCTGTGAAGCTACAAATCATATAGATAAAATCAAATTCAAGCCCACAGTATATGTCACCAGTCAGAAAAAAATGGAGTCTAGAGAGGGTAAACTGATTTTTTAACTAAAAAAACAAGTATTTTAAGTTCTTTTTTACTTTAAGGTACTTCCAGTGACACCAATCTGTGTGTTAGAGTAAAACACTTAACATTGATATGTCTCCCTTCTACCTCAAAGTGTTAATTTTAAATCCTGTGTGATATATAGAGGACTCAGGAGCTGGTCTGTTATCAGGGTGCTGGGATGAGTCTGGATCTAGGTCTGAACTTTCCCAAGTCCATGAGCGTTCAGACATCTTGGGTCATCACCATTGCAGGTCCAAAGAGAACAGGTGGTTCCAATTACACACACCAGTCCAAATTGATTATGAAAAGGATACATTTTAATTCTTGATTCATGCTGAGAAGATTTGAAATAAATAAGAGAAGATGGCTAACTTGAGTCTACTTTGCTCCACACCCCATTGTCTTTTAAAAGCAAATGAAAATATTGAGGTAAAGCAATTTAAAAGCAACCGAGTAAATAATCAGCGTGAAAATGATTCAAGTAGTCTAAGAAGTAGACATGAAAAGTTCAGAAAGATGAAGGTTTTGGCTATTATTAAGCTAGAAAGAAGAGAAAGTAAGTAATCCAGCAAGGATTACTCTACTTTCTTTTTAATATATCTTTACTGATTAAGAATGACTAAATTGATACATTTTCCCTTTTGTTTTCTGTCCAGATAAAGTCACTCTTGGGCAGAAATCTTCCTTATAAAGTTTCAGCCTAGAGCACATTTTTACAGCTGAGTTATTATCCTTAAAATACGAGTTCATACTGGAAATGCTGGCAGCCCTCTTAACTATTGTATAGCAGTGAGCACAGCTGTAACATGTTAAATGTGTTGAAAGTACATGGAGGGGGTGGAACAGAGTGGCTCAGGGGCCTGGTAATAGAATAGGGAGTCTCAGTGCTTGGTCACCAGGTGTGGTCATTGCTGGCATTGAAAATTATCAAACAACAGCTGCTCAGTAGTGTTTGGATATCAGCTACCCACTGAGAAGCTTTCCACCACAGAGCTACATCACTGTGACTGGTGGTGTCCAACAGCCTTCCCAAGGGTGGGGAAAGGTAGGGGGCTGCATCTCCACAGGTCAGCTCTAAGGTGGAGAGCACTGATGACACAGAGGGGAGAGATTGCGTGGTCCTTGTCAGGCATGCTGCTCTGTCTACAGAGGAGGTTTGCCACCAGCCTATGGCTACTGGCTCTTTTCAGGGCACTCAGTTTAATCAGAAGGATGGTAACCACCAAATACTGTTCCTTTCTCCACATTAGTGAATGGATCACATCCGTCACACTACCAGTTTCAGAGGAATTGCCAAAGCAACATGGACAAATGAAGTCAAAGTCTTCTGCTTCAGTTTCCTCTAAATGAATTTACTGGATAAATCAGGTTAAGTAGCTCCAGTTTACACTTATCCATACATGCAGTAATATCTACAAAAAGCTTTGATTTATTATAGCTTTTTTTTTTTGTACACCACCATTTCCTTCCAAGCACTGTGTAGTAGTCCATGTGAATGCAAAGCAAGCAGTCAGATCCTGACATATGACAGATGTTTTTTACTTCTTTGTGACTTTGGTTTCCACACACCATCTGATCTGCTGAACTATAGGTTAAAATAATAATAATAAAAAAATTGGGGCGGCTTTCCTGAATTTCTTTCAGTTATTTGAGTACTGTAGAGGTGTTCAGTTTTCTCTGGGAAAAAAAAAATGTTAATTTTTATTTTCTCTGGCATCTAAAAATTAACTACCATTGTGCCCAACAGTAATTTCAGAGATTCCACAAATGAGCAAAGAAAGATCAGTTTTTTCAAGTTTTTCAAAGTAATATTCTAAGCCCTACCTAAAGTAAATTCTTCAGGCTACAAGGCAGCTGATGGGAACTGCTTACTACCAAATACTGCTCTGAAAATGTCTCAGGCAACAGAGAGCACCTTGCTCTGAAGCCAAAGAGGAATAAGCTAGTGAGTTGCTACTGTGATAAATGTACCAGAGTGAGTCTTTGACCCAAAGAGGATGAGCAGCCTTCTATAAAGCACTGATGAGTCTGCCATGAGGTCAGTAAGATGTCTTTTACATGATGGCAAGAAGATGCTTTGGAGGAGCAAATCATAGAGCAAGCTAGAGAAAAGAAGGGCAGCTGGATGGTATACACATATTTCTGAGATGAACAGTAAATTATTTGGAAAAAAAACTCCAAGAGAGAATAAAACATCCTATGAAACCAGGTCACAGTTGGCACATAATTGTGACCAAAAGAATGAAAGAATTGGAGCTGTCAAAAAGCAATGTTTCCACCATATTTCAAAATGACATGTCATTTCAGAATTTATCTAAATTTGAAGAAAAAAAAAAAAGAGCTTAAAATTAGTTCAATAACCCAGAAATGAAAACAGGGAGATTGCAGATATTTTGTCTTTGTTCTTCTTCTCACCCTTTCCCCACTCCCTAAGTTCTCTCTGGGAGTGGAGTCAAAACAACATTTTCACAACTTTTTCCATGTCACTACCCTCTCCCTCTGCACATTTTCACTTGAAGACAAGTTTTAGAGCTATTATTTGATTCTGCCCTCAAAGCCAAATTTTATTATCCACAGAGTATTATATATGTAATAGCCTTGTCAGTCCTAGCCAGAGGCAAAGGGTAGCCTCAGAGGTAAAGGAAACAAGAAACATCCAAAGGAAGATAAATAGGAATGAAATGATAGGCAAATGGCTAATACTCCCATCTTTTGTTGAGAGCTGTGTGGATAGAAAAATAGTGCTCTAATTAATTCCAGAGTGACAGAGACTTGAGGGCTGGGTTCTGTGCACTGCATGCTTGTGAATCTTCATTAGATGTGAAACCCTTTCCTCCAAAAACCAAACAAACCTTTGTTTTGTCTTTGATATCAAAAGCTGCATCATAACTAACAGCAGATGTTCTGATAAACTCCAGTAGACACCAACCTCTTGGCAGCCACATTTTTGTTCTCAAGTGACTTTTCCAGGCACACAGAAAATCCACTTGTGGGGCTGAAAAGTACATGAAATCTGGTTTTCTGGTAGTATTTCCTGTGGTATTTTCCGTTACTATTGAGGAACTGCAGCATCATGAAGGACTGTCTTCTGGTGTTTCAGTTCAGTGTCACTGAAAATGATTATGAATTCAGGGAAATAATGCAGAAGTCCACAGCTTGATGAGGGAACTAGATGAGGCAAAAATTTTAGCAGAAACTGTCTGCAATTTCAACGGGTCAAACTTCTGTAATCCAACACTCACGATAGCGTACAGATCTTAGTGAATTTGAAAAATTTGGCTTGAAATCCTGACCCTGCTGAAATGAATGACAGTGTTGTCATCAACTTGAATGCTACCAGGAATTCACATTGTTTTTAATCCTCTGAGGCAGATGCCAAGCTGTACATTACTAAGCAGGTATTCAAAAGATTTTTATACCACAGACAGATTTTCATTAATTAATTATCTCTAGCAGAGAGGATTCTGCTCTTGTTTTCAGATTCAGATTGTAATTCAGTGATTTTGGGTTTTTTTGCAGTAATCCAATTGTAAATTTTGTAGCCCTATGCTGCCTGCAGACTTGTTTAATCAAGAAACAAAATTTTATTTTCTGTCAAGACAGCCATCTTGTCTAGAAGTTCAAGTAATTAATAAAGATAAGGACAACCAACCTTGGAACAGGAAAGAATCAAGTCTAATAAAAAACTTCCAGTAAGGAACCATCTAATAAATACTTGTTATGCACACTGAGAAGGATCCTTAGGCTGAAACATTGCCATAAATTATTCATATGGAAGTTTTGGACTGTAAACAAATTTATGAAGATAATGATCTCTTTGCAATTCATGAACAAAAGTGGAGAGAGGGGTCAATCCCCAGAATAAACTGCGATGTATAAATCCACCAGCTGGAGGCATAAAGTACTGATGCAGAGATTCACTGCAAAAATTGTAAAATAATCCCTGTGTGTTTTCTCCTTCCAGAAAGACAGCTTTGAAGAGCAACTGCAGAGCCAAATAATTTAGCGTATCCTCATTTGCTGTTCTTGACCAGAGCAGTAATCACAAGTTAGAAATCAAAGCCTTTGGACTATAATGGGTGAATCAAATGAGAACTGTGCACAGCATTAGCCTGTGCCTGCTTAAAACTAACAGCAAGCAAGCATGAAACCTTCGTCAGTACAGACCGCAAGGGGTTGTTGCAACTTTGGGAAACACTGATGTTCATTTCTGTTTGATGTACCAAACTGCTTTTCCTCAATTGAGGATTCATACTGACTGACTAGGTAGTTTAATAAGCTGAATGAATTTCACAATGGCAAAGTTTACTTCCAGTACATTTATTTAATGGCTGAGGGAACCGATGAAAGGGAAATAAAAATCTGATGAGGAGAAAAAAAAATTAGTCTAGAATCTAGACTCCCCCAGGACAATTTCTTGTGCTTTGTATCCTCTGTACTGACAGACAACATATTTGCTTTCTAGCTAATTACCAACAAGACTAAAATTTTACATCTTTGATGTGTATGAGATCAAAGAATATTAGGAAATAAAAGTAAGATTAACATAATTGTCTTGTACAGCTATAATAAATTATAACTACATATACAATCAGACACCCCGCTCATCAGGAAGGCATAAACTAGAATCAATTGAACTATACAAGAACCTTATTTAACTTTGTTTCCTCTGCAGCTTCTCACCTCTCCTGACACCCACCACTGGATCCCAGATGGAAAGCTACAAAAGAGGCCCTCTCCCAGTGGCCTATCTGACACCCATGAGAGCCACAGAAGTTCCTGCTTCAGTTGTTGAGCCTTAAAAAACCTAACAGCCTTGTGCAGAAAAGGCAGGCCACCAGCAGGGGATGAACTAAAAGATTTCCAGGTCCAAAATCACATATCCCTACCACATGCTTGATCTAAAGGATTAATTTCTGTTTAGGTTTTTTATTTTTTACTACTATTGTCTACCTAACATGCTTACACAGACTGGGTACCCAAACCTCTTTGGGAGCATTTTGTAGTAGCGCAACCTTTTCCTATTATGTATCTAGGACACAATTCTCATCCATCAAATCTGTGTGACAGTTAGCATGCTCAATTTAGGAAAAAAGGGAAAAAAAAGAGGGGAACCAATGCTTTGATGTTTACCTGCATCTAATTCATCATTACCATGGCTGAAGTAATGTATTAGGAGTGCTGCATTTCCTTTAAACTGTCCATGAGAACAATGCTGCCCTATAATAACTCATAAACACCTGGCTTTGATTGATTTGTCTTCAGTCTTAATACACACAGCATGTTTTTTTCCTCCATAAATATCTTAGTATTTCTACTTCCTCACCAGCTCAACTATGAGAAACAAAATCAAAGGCAGCCAAAAGTCACTGCCTTGTAAGAGTAAAATGAGGTGGGAATGTTTGGATTGCTCTGGCTCATTAAGGTGATGTGAAAGGTCTACTTCTGGCTAGGAGCTGTGAGTTATTCCTTCAAGCAAAAGCATTTTGAAGTTTTTATTTGTCATCAGGTGGCAGTGACAATGAAAAACGTCTAATGCACTTCAAGACAGCTGGTAATAAAGCAGCACAGGGAACGACTGACAGAATAACAGTTACTATACCACTGTAGCTTCTAAGTTTTTACAGCCACTCAGCTGGAGTTATACTATTGTATTAAACGTGGTTTAGGGTATAAAAATCATTTGGTACAGAGGGGTTCTCTCCCTCCTCATTGCTGTATGAAGAATCAGTGCAACAAAATTTTGGTAAAGAGGGTTTTTTGCTTAATTGAATTTATGTGTTTTCACTATGTAGTTTTGCTTTAGTTCACACAAGGCCAAGCCTGAAAATGTTTCTGACTTTCTGACAACTGCCTCATTCAGCACCCTTGCAAGCAGCTCCCAACAAATCCCAGTCTTCAAAGGCACATTGTTTTTGTTTGTTCTCATTGTAACAGATGTTTTGTATCATGTACTTCAACGAACTAATTCATCTGCAGAGGACCGCCTACTCTGGCTGGTGTGCATCCAGCTGTGGAAATAGCTCAAGTGTCATCTGTGACCACTTTGATTCCATTCTTCTGACCTCACAGGATCTCACTGACCGCATCCAAGCCCCTTAAAAATAAACGGACCTGAGAACATCCTCTTAAAAATTTTCCAGTGGAGGAGTAATGCTACCCTAGGCAGGAAGCCTTTCTGGAAAGAATGTAACTGATGCTGAAGGAAGATTCACTCAGCTCTGGAAGTCTCCTCCAAAACATGCTGCTTTTATCATATGAACTACCCAGTCAATATTAAGAGGCACAGCAGCAATGTCATGTGTGATTTTGATGGAGCTGAGAGCTTCAGACTAACTCAGTGCCATATCAATTAGCCTGAGCACCAGACAATCAATCACCACTTCTGCTCTAAATGTACTGAGCTCCCATTAGAAGCTGCAAATACCGTGAGGCTACTTCATCTCAACACGCTGAGCCCTTTTATATACTGTGGCACTACTGTAATATATTTCTGAAGTAGAAACAAAATCAATCTGAATTGCTCTGGAGTGGAAGCATATCCCATTAACAGCTGTGCACCAAGATTAAAATGTATTAGTGGATAAAAAATAGTCTGCGTCTGTAAGAAGACAATTACTGCTTTCTTAAAAGTGACCAAATGAAACATCCAATAGCAATAAAGAATGGACTTTCTGAAAATGCTTTTAGAATCAGTTTGGACCACTTCATCACAAGTTAAAACATGCCTGGGATGGTGCAACCATTCCTTGATTAGCTTCCTTAGAAGTAGGAGCAACAAGTTGCCTTCTAAATTTCTTGAGAAGCTGACTGCAGTTTTCCACAGGAAATAAGTAGTTCCTGATAAGATGTTGATCACACACTTCAAAACTGGGTCCACTGTGTTTGCTAATTACTTTCAAACCACTTAGTCAAGTCACCCATTAAAAGGAAGTGATTCAATTGCAGATCCACTGAACTGAGAAACTAGGTGACCAAAACTCCTTGTGGAGCTAGAATTATCCACCTGTGTAAGAGGGCTCTGAATATGTCAAACCAAGTAGTTAATTGTGGTTTTGAGAAGCAACTATGGCTGTAGTTCATTAGACAGCTTGGAAGGATTTTTAATACTGTACAACACCAATTAGTAGAATATATCGGAAATATTTCAGAAGCCTTTGAAAACCTTTAGGAAAATTAGAGCCTTATATCAATCATCACAACTGATTCTTCACTTTCAGGAAGTTGCATTCCAAGCCCCGTATTCTGCATAGAAAATTTTAAAACTTTCTGGCAACTGTCCTATATTTTAAAGGTGGTAATTTATCTTTTCACTTCAGATCAGGTGTATTTGCTATAAACTTGCTATTTGGGTATATCTAGGGGTCAGCTGCTTCAAGCTCTAAGTAGATCATGCAGAAGGCATGAACAGCTGGCTGCAGCTCCTGACATTTTCTGTAGTTCACAACTCAGAGGTCAGCAAAATGGACTTGCTCACAGCGACATTAAAGAATTTCACATTAGCGCTCACTGACTTCACAGTAACTCATTACATGGTGATACCTAGGGTACAAATGGGTGTCTGACAGAAGACTCTTTTGGGATTTTAGGTCTTTGTCACACATTCTGGTCTTCTGCTGATTTTCCTGTTGCTTGGTTTGTTTGGCTTGGGCTTCCACTTTAGAGCATGTCAGAATGACAGACAGCATTCTTTGAAATAGAGAAAATACTTCTCAGAGGGAAACCAGCACATTTGAGTAGAATTATTGTCCTTTGGCACATGTAACATACAAAAGTAACGCCTGTGATGCTCCTATGATTTATACTGGATATTGGAATTGTTAACGTCAAAGAGTTCTGTCCCTTGTATTTATCCACAAGAATTTTACCAGCACAAAAGAGTTAACATAGCTTTCTATGTTGTGAGAAGCAGAACAACTATTGCATAAAGCCTAGTTACATATTGTCCCAGCTTGGCCAAGTAGATGAAAGGAAACAGCAAAGCACAGTCTCATACTTCACGCCATACAACAGCACTCATGGCATGTTTCTACTTATCCCTTCACTTGTCTGTTGAATAAAATAATGAAAAGAAGCTCAGAGAGGATTCAAATACATTGCATATTGTGGAAGCAAGCAAATATCACCACAAGCAGATCATTGCTAATCATCACAGCCCACACTCTAAAAGTCATGACCTGTATCACTGATTTTATCTGGAAGACAGATTTGAATGGCATGTAAAACTCTAGGAATAACAAATGTACACATTTTGAATATTGTGAGAAAATTCTCTTCAATTGTGGTATTTGAAACTTCCCCAGCTCTATTACAAGATGTTTATAATGAGTTCACCTGGCTTACACACATGCCCAATATTTATTTTTTTTCCTGAATGGATGCAGTCACACATACATTGGTACATTTCTATCATCTCAGTGAAAACACCCATGATTACTATCCACTGAAGTATGAAGTCCAGAATCTCAAAGATGTGCACACTACCTGTGCGGGCCAAGTTAAATGTTTCTCAGGATAATAGCCAAACCTGAACTTTGTCATCCAAGGATAAATAGTCGTGTTTTTCTACCCTGGAAAGTGGAACGCAAAGCAAAGCAAAGGGCCAAACTAGTATGGAGTTCCCAGGACCTACTCTAGGTCCATGTTTTTAACATGAACACTGTCATGGATTGAAGGTATGTTTGCTGTGTGAGTCCAAATCTGAGCTCTGAGCCATAACTCTTCTCTGGGCAGCAGCAGCAGTACTAGGATTCTCTTTTAAATACCAGTTTCCCCTCACCCCATTACCATGCTCTAACCAGCTGCCTAAAGTTTGCTTTATAGTAATCTCCTGGTAGAACCAACGTGCCCAAGGTATTGAATACCTGTGAAGATTTAGGTTGAAATGTTATAGAACTGGATATCAAGTGAAAGTTGGAGATGTGAACAGGGTGTTACTGTCTGCAGAAAGTAGCATGAAAACCAAAGGAATTGCACAGGTGTTTCTCTTCAATTTTTTCTTATTCCTGTGCTGTTCCAGGGTGAATATGTGGCCTGTCACAGCTTTAGCTGTCACGATGAGTATCTTTGCTTGCTGCACTTGGAGTGGAGTTAGCGAGGGAGCTAATACAGCTTTGCTACTTCCACAGACACAAAGCAGTGAGATGGGGTTCTGCATCTGCTTGTCTATGAGAAACACTCAAACTCCTCCCAACAAATGTCGATTCCTTCCTCTCCCTGAAGCAAGATCTGTCACAAACAGCAGGAAATGATCATTGCATCAAACACTTCATTTTCATTTAAAATAAGTACATCCAGAGCAATCCTCTCCTTTCCATAAAAGTGACATGGCCTGCCAGCAGGAAGAAATGTCAGTGGTGGAATGCATACAACCATGCTTTTCCTGGAACCCTGCTTGTTCTCCTGGACCCCTGAACTCTGGGTTAGCAGTTGTGGCATAGTGGATGAACCAGCTTCACAATGATAGGTCTCTTCCCCTACCTGCCCTCGGAAAATATACTTTTAGCCACAATCCTGTCAGATGTGGGACATCTGTGAATGTGACACCCACCCTCTTGGCTAAAGGAAGGCAGTAGACCAGTAATTTCCAAAGCTGGAAGCAGGAGTTTTTTATTGATAGTGCTAAAGAGGAAGGCTATCAAGCTGGGAGCTGACACAGACTCACATCCTGTGTGGATTGGGCAAAGAGGGGGAGCATAATGATTTGCAGATTGCTGTACTGCAAAAGTACAAAGGCTGTTTGAAAGCAGGCTGTGTGCTGTGTGAATCATATGCAGCCCTCTTGTCCCACCATGGAGATCAGTAGCAGGGTGTCAATCCTGTGATCCTCAGCTCGAAGTGGAAGTAATCATCCAAGTTATCCCAGACTGAACCCCGCACGAAGACTCCACACTCTGCGAGTTTACAGTATTTTAGGAGGCAGAAGTAGACAACCGATAATGAGGAACCCAATTGCCTTCCTGCTTTGGGATGTGCTTGTATGATTTGCCACGCACAGAGAAAAGATAACTTCCACTCAATTGCTCGCAGTGGTGAAAGGCTACTCCTGGGATTTGGGGTGGATATTAGAGACAGGGTCTCTCCTTGGCAACAAGACCTGCAGTGACATTACAAAACATCCCAGGTAGCTTATTTAAAAGACACAGATTGGGAAAGGCTGTCCAGCAGACATTCCTTAACAAGAGGCTATAGTCAGTAACAAGAAATAACAAATTGCATTTAAACCGTGGTAAGAAAAAGTGAGATTTCAGTCCCTAATTTCCAATTTCTTGTTAACAATAGGCCATTTGATATGAGAACCTACCCTGCTGGAAGTGCATCTCTTTGGCAGGTAGTCCAAAGGCAGTGGTTTCACTAAATAACAACTTGACACTCCTTCAAAATTCTTCAGATTCTGTTGATCTGTCACTGTGTTACACAACTCACTTTTCATCAATCCACTATGAAACAGCCAAAGAATGTTCAGTGTTTCTGCTATTACATTTCACTATTTGTTTTCGCAATCATGTAAGAAATAGGTTGGAACCATGCCCCCAACAGCAATGCAGATACTACTGACTCACAACAAGAGGCTTTGTGGCAAACATCACTGAATGCATGGACTTAATCCTAATTCACGCCAGTTTGAGAGGAAAACAAGGCCACAAGGTTACCATCTGAAAACTGTAATCAAGCAATTACTCCACTTCAGTGGAACTAAAATCAGTTTAGGAAAGATACACATGATTTGCCTCTATACTGCAAAGTTTAGGTCAATATTATATTCTTTCTCAGGACACTTGAAATGAAAAGAAAACATTTTACCTAGTAGAGTAAAAAATGAATGTCTAAATAAATACTGTTAGACCTGACTACATTCATTAGTTTCAACAATAAGCTACGACTTATGGTATCTTGAACATTTCTAACTTCCAGGGTGTCAGACCACAGTGTACATTTATACACTGAGATTAAAAAAGAAATAATAAAAAAATTGTTAGCACTGCCTCTGCAAAAATAATTTTAAAATAATTATGTTGTTAAGATGCTTCAGCAGTTACAGTTGAGAAGGTTTCAATTAATCAGCCACTTACTCAGACACCTCAACATGTGTATCAGGAATGAACTCAGAAGGGAGGGGAAAAAAAAGACAAGAAAATGCTACATTTGAAGGCCAGAAATAAGATTCACTCTAAGTTTACCTGAGACTTTGCAAATGATATTCAAACACCTAACAAAAGGTTTCGTACATAGGTAAGTGAAAACCAAGGAGAGAACCCATAGCTTGGTTCCCCATGCAGGATAGATGGAGGATACATTAAGGCATTTCAGAAGGAGCCCCAGCAGAGTAAGGACACTATCTCAATTTCCTACATGAACCAGCAGACAACAGAGGCAGCACTCAGAG
Organism: Zosterops lateralis; assembly: GCF_965231275.1. NCBI lineage: Eukaryota > Metazoa > Chordata > Aves > Passeriformes > Zosteropidae > Zosterops > Zosterops lateralis. The sequence goes on along the minus strand of NC_139762.1, from coordinate 42,075,910 downwards.
AAGGAGCATTTGGGCAGAAAAATTAATACAGACAAAGGAGATGAAAAACCCAGAGAAGTAACTGAACTCAAGGTGAATTGAGGAAGCAGGACTGGATCATCTCTATTGCAGAGCTGGAACATTTAAGCACAGGTCCAGTGGCCAGGACTAAAAGATATTAATGAAGATATAACATAGATAAATCAAAGACAGATCTAGCTAACCTCATTTTTTAAAATAAAATGACCTATTTTCTCAACAAAGGACATGCAGCAGATCTAAGCTCTCTGAAGGTCAATAAAGTATTTCAGGCAGTGCTACAGCCAGAAATTACTAAACTTTGGGTAGGATATAGGATTAACTAAAGTGGAAATGATAACAGGTTGTGCTACAAGACAAGCCATGCTATTTCAGTGGGAGGGTCACTGAAATCTCCATCAGGATTGCTCTCATCCAATGTTTTTAGTAATTCCCTTAAATAATATTTGGGGAAATTGCAAAGTTGTAAGGCACATTATGTAAAGTGGCAAATTAGACCACCATACAGGAAGGACTGGATTAAACAGAGTAAGGCAGTAATTCATCAAGTCAACCAGGCTAAGATGTGGTTTCCTTTATCATGTATGAGCATCTGCAGGAAACATAGAAGGAGAAAACCTTCTATATCAGTGAATTTCAGGATGACTGCATTAACAGTTATGAGCACAAGGGAAGGAAGATATTTTACAATGCAGCAAAGTCGTCCCAGAGAAGAGAAGGAAGTATTAATGCTATTTGCACAAAAGGCTTGAATCCTGTGAGCATTGGCTGCCCCAGAAAAATGAATTCAAAGTGGAATAGATCCAAAGAAGGGTCATCGTTGCAGCCAGAAATATAAAATCCTTACATTACTGCAAATGAAGTGATGTTAACATAGCTAGCCTAAAAATGAAAATGCAGGTAAAATTTTTGTCTGTAAATTAATGTGGTAAACACTGAGAAAGGACAACAATTACTGAATGTAGGAAGAGTGTTTGACCAAGAACAGATGGAGGCAAAATGAATAGGAGCACCTTTAGGCTGGAAATTAAAAACAGAGTGCTAAGCCTCAGAGCAAAGGTGTTTTAAAACAAACCTCCTGATAGGATTATCAAGAGGCATAAAATCAAACTATTTAATCAGGTTTTGCATGGGATTATGTAGCTTGCCACTGAGATTAGTTTGGTTGGTTAGAGCATGGCGTTAATAATGCCAAGGTTGTCGTTTCCATCCCTGTATGGGCCACTCACTGAAGAGTTGGACTTGATGATCCTTGTCAGTCTCTTCCAACTCAGAACACTCTATGATTCTGTATGGTTCCTGGATACAGGAATTTTGAATCTTATAAAGTGGTCACTAATTCCTTAGAGTACATTATTACAATTTTTTACAGAAGTCCTGCACTAGAAAAATCATGATGCGATCATAAGTAATACATAGATTAGCTAGTTTCCCCTACTTATGTAAAATTGGTCCTTGAATACACTTGGCATAACATAATGGTAATTTATGGAAGTGCTTTTGTTCTAAGGCTTAAGAAAGTGCCAGAGTCTCCTTCATCAGCTTATATCTGCAGGCGTGATTCCCTTCTAATTCTTGCTGTTTCACACCTATGCAATTCAATTTTCCTAAGTGAAGCTAACTCCTGATTTATACTGTAAAAATCTGATCCAGTATTTCCTTTTGTAGCTGGGGCAGGTTTATTTTAATAATTAACATGAAAACCCGAAACCCTAATAGTATCACTGTGAAGATGTATTCAGAGGCATCAGTCAAGATAGGCCCTTGCTGCACCAGACTTTTCACAAATTTCTACTAAAAACTATTTAGCAGTATGACAATTTTATAATCTAAATAGATTGCTATTAAAAACAAACAAACAAACAAACAAAAACAAACAAAACAACAACAACAACAAAACAAACCAAAACAAAACCCCCCCCCAAAAAACCCCACAAAAAACCCCCCAAGAAAACAAAACAAAACAAAACAAAACAAAACCCAAAAAAAACCCACAAAAACACAAACAAACAAAAAAACCCCCACAAATAGGAAACTAAGTCTGAGAGAAAGATGTTTTCTCCAAGGTCAAAAAGCTGATCAGCGGCAGATGGAAAAGTATCTGCCACTAAGTGCTCTAAGCCTATATGTATTCTTTGAAGCCAGTGTAAGGAAAGGCAGGCTCAGGTCAAAAAGGAGCTGCAGCAAGGATAAATATAGCTATAGAATACATTTGTAACTGAACAAGTATGCATGATTTTCACTTGGAATTTTCTTTCAAAACCAGTTGAAGCCTCTGGGACAAAACCCCAAATGAATACCCTATGTTTTAAAATAGTAAATTAATTAACCTTGAAGATTACACCTTGATTCATACATAATTTTCTTTCTGCTGAATTGTTTATAAAAGGACATCTTGTCAATAGCCTAAAACTTGACTTGATACTTCACTAACAAGAATTCGCCTTTACAGCTTTGACAGGTTGTGCCAGTCTTTTTAAATCCTATTTTAGAGTTATTACAGTTACAGTGCTGCCCTGGCTAAATCACGGGCTTTCCTCAAGAATCCTCTTCTGGGTTTGCAGAATGCCAGAACCTGTTTCCTTCTCCAAACCTGCCCAATGCTGCTTCTGCAAATGGAAATGCTGATTTCCTGCAGTGTAAGGATGGAGCTTGGGAGGCAGAAAGGAGATCCAGGTCCCTTTCTGCTGGTGAACTGTCCTCTGGTAACGTCTTGTGTTCTTAACTGCACTATGGAAATGAGAACCACATCTCCAGCCTGGGAAAGGCACCCAGAGATGATTCCCAGCCTTGACACCAACTAGCGTGAAACCTCTGTGCTCTCAGACCACAGTGCACATTCAAAGCCCTTTGCTCTCTGTGGCAGACGAAAATTGTTGCCTTTCCCTTCCACCATCACAGAACTTGCATGTTTGGCAATGGCACCACATGAGCACCTTTGTTACGAGCAGGCTGGGGTCCTGCTTACGATGTGCACATCCTCTGATTTGTTGTAAGCTGGCAGAGCAGAGCACTCTCTGTGGAAGGTGGGTAACATCAGTATCAACTGCAAGACAGTAGACAGTGCTAGGCACAAAATAAGAGAAAGGTTCACAATGGAGGGTAAATTTGAGAGGACTGTAACATGCATGTCACATGCCTCAGTCTGTTCACAGCACACATAGGCATGCATAACCAGAATGCATCACACAGGGCAAAATACCTGATGGTCAGATAAATTCAGTATTCTGCTGAGCCTGTCACTTCCTGCAAACTGATTTATCTAATTCTTGGCCTATCATTAATAGCATTTGTTTACACAGTACACCACTCTCTCCTGATCCTATCACAATCTGCCTACTTACAAATCTACCACCTGGTAAATAAATAACTTGACCAGCGCTCACCAAATGAGGAATTTTTGTTCAAAATGGCAAACAAAATACATGAATCTTACAGATTTGTGTTGGGGATTTTGACTTTGTGTAAATCTAAAACTTGATGAAAATGCAAATCTCCATGAAAAGAGAGATGTGCAATATATTAACATGAAATAAATTAAGTAGTTCTGATATTGTTAGGTGATGTACACAAAGCGGGAGAAGTGAAAGCAGAATACAGTCTTTGTACAAAATTAGACATTGATTTTTTTAAAAATGCACTACATTCTTCCACAGAATGTACTCTAATGTCTATTGATTAATAACTGTCTTTTAAAAAAATATTCCCCTTTGATAAAACTGCTTTTAAACAGCTGTTATATTAAGGTTTTTCTTGACAATGAAGGTTGACGGGTAAGATTGCATCTTTTCTGTTAAAAAGAAATCAATATTCCATAACCTCAACCAGAATTTCCTGGCTTCAAAAAACTCTGGGGAACCTTTCAAATTTAGTGTCAGACACCTTCTTTTCCAAATATCTTTTTCATTTATGTTTATAGATTTATATGAAACATAGACATTATGTTTTTTTCCACTAATGTAAATGTCTTTAAACAAGCTGATGGTTTATTCATTTAGTGTTCATGCTATCTGTAGAATATTGGAAAGAAAAGAAAATTTTACTAGAGCTCTGAAGTCTTTTTAGGATAAAACAGCACACCACGAGTTCCTCAAATGCAAGGGCTTGTCTACTGGAAACATTTGTGGTTCTCCTGTCCATGTTTTCTAAGTGAATCCATATGTGGTGTGTCTTGCTGCCATGACAAAAAAATGCTCAGTTTCACTAGGGGGCTCTAAGAGAGTGTCAAAAAATGTTGGCAATCTAACTTAAATATATCTTTTTCTGGCATTCATATTAATTTCTACGACAGCAGAACAAAGGACTGGAGCAATACTTTGATATGATTCCAGAAGCATTGTATAATCAGACTTAAAAACCACTACACTTGAGTAGGAGATGTAACTTGGCTGAATTGCTTACACCTGTTTTCTTTTAGAGGTCTAAATTAGTTGAGCACTGCTTGGGCAGTGCTTTTTTGTCCTGAGTACTCTCCCCAGCACAACAACACCTGGCACTAAAGGAGGTCAGCAAGCACATGCTCACCCACATCTGAAAAACCCATTTAGGCAGCACTGAGACAACATCTGTATACAGTGGGTGCTGGGTGAGAGGGAGCCAGAAGTGACCTCGTGAGCCTGCCTGCCCCAAAAGAACATTGCCAATTACTGTCTTGATTATCAGAGTTATAGAATTTGCAGTCCTTGATTTTCTGCCTCGGGAAACACTGGAATTAAAATTGCTCAGTAGAACTTAGTCATTGGTATTTGGTTAGTTATTTCAACCTCTAAACACTTTAGCCTTAAGAGTTCAAGTAAGTTCATGTTCAAAGGATCTCTTAAAAATACACAGCTAAAAGTTGAAAGACTTGCTGGAGATTCCAATTTCTAAGGATTATTTCCTGTTTACTTTTCATACCAGCTAGCTGAATTCTCACATTTCATCTTGGAGGCAGAACTCAACTGTCTGCAGAGGACATACTTTGTTTTCTTACACTCAAACAGGCAAACTCAAGATAGGCAAACTCCTGGCTCTGTTAACTAAAAAGGTAGAGCAATAAACGTGAGGTAGAGAAAGCCATCTTAGGAGAGGGATGTGGACTGGAGCACAAGGAACTCCTTTGTTCCAGAGTGTAGGAATCAAAACATTGAAACTGCTGTGGTATTTTGGGTATTATCCAAAACAGCAGAGTCGCTAGTGAGAAAATGAAAACTGATCCATTTCAGTAGAACAATTTGTACCTTTTATGCTACTACATTCATGCACAACAATCAAAAGGCGAGAATCTGCAGTCCTTAGTCTTGCTTCTCACCAAACTAGGAGTTTTACACTGCTTATGAAATAAGACATGTTTTTGTTGGTGCTTTTAAAGACAGACAGACGGATTACATTCAGCCATGGGCCACAGGAAGGACGACAGAAAAAAAATAGTAAGGGTATTTGTTAAGACATTGACCTTTCTAGAAGGATTGTAAGGGCTTGAGAAACTTCCAGAACAGAAGTTCACCTCAACATATTTTAACATTATCAGTGGTGCATTTTTCTATATGCAGCTGTACTTGCACCCTTCCTTCTGCCACTGGCATACTCCTTCACCAGCTATTATGTAGAATATATTTCAGACTGACAAGAACATCTCTCTGTGCATACCCAGTGATTACATACAGTTTTACTTGCAAATAAAAGAGGGTAAGTGTAAAACCAGTGCATAGATTGAGCACTAGGATAGTGCATTTCTGTTGGTTCACTAAAAAAATGGCCTTTAAAGAGGAGAAGTACATGCATTTTTTGCAATAAAGATTTGAGTCAAAATGGTTTGAACAAATGCCCTCATCAGTATAAATGAGATTGTCTACATATGAATTGACATGTAAACATGTTTTTCAAAGCATCCTCATAACTTTCAAAGCCTTCAGGGACTACAGGAAAAACACAGTAATATGGCAAATGTTATAAGTCTCCAGAATAACTCTTATCCCATTTATGTTTTGATTCTGTCACCACTATCCATCTATCCTTATCCTGAGGCAGTAATGAAATACAAGACTTGTTTCAAACACAGAAGAGTAAGCACTGTACTTTGAAAGATATAGTTAACTAAACTGAGCCTGGACTACCATCAGTGCATTAAATGTTTTGCCAATTTTAATCCAAACTCACACTGCTATAACTATTTTGGAGCTCGTCTTCCATTAAAACTGTGGAGTGACCAGGGCACATGGCAAAGCAATTTTCATTGCTTTGCCATGTGCCAAATTTTAGGTATTCTGCTAAATTTTAGGTATTCTTACTTTAACACAGTGACATTGGTATGGGAAAAAGTGGTGAAGGTTCAATTCACAAAGGGTGCATTTTTCAAAAGTTCCTGAGTCACACATGAACCTCCAGGTAGATTTTATCATGTCCACATGATTCAGGAATATTGTATTCCAAAACCCTGAAGATTCTGTAAGCATTAAGATGTGAGAAGTGTTCATGTATGGCCCTACTATGCCAGCAGAAGTTTATTTTCAATACTACTTATGCAGAAATAGCAATCTACCTCAATCAATTTGATACTATTTCTCATGGCTCTTGGAGTAAGACCAGCAAAAATCACTGACAACCAAAAAAAAAACCCCTTTAAAAATTGTATTAGCAACACGCTATAATATTAGTTCTATACCTGCAGAGTCCTTGACTGTTCATTTGACTTTCTCCTTTTAGGACACAAATATTCTATTATTTTTTTAGAAAATGTAATTTTGTTTGATTTCTGTTTTTTAAGGATATCACAGAAGTAAGAAGGCAAACAAGGGTGAGAAGGGAACCCAGAATACAAATATTTTCCACTTAATATATATGTCATTTTTGTTTGTTAGGGTCAAAAGTTTATCTGAATGCAGTTTAAAAGCTACAGAATGAATTGGAGATACAATCTTTTACTGTAGTTGGCTTTTTAATCCACCAAGTAAATGGACGCAGAATGCACACATGAGGAAAATGTGGTGGAAATTGTTATACAAAGGGAAATTAAAGAGAAAAATGTCTGGCAGGCTGACCTATTGCAAGGGATCTCACTGAAGAAAGAGCTTTGTATTTGCTGCGCAGGGAGACAGGTGGGAAGGGAAATGAGATGGGCAGGCAGAGGAGGGACAGGCAGACACAGGATAGTAGTGCCATGCAGCACAGCTCTTCCCTCCCGTCAGCAAGCCTGCCAGTCTGGGAAAACACTGCCCTGTCTGTGTACAGCACGCTGAGTGAAAAACCCCCTTTGTCTCCTCTACAGCATGGCTCTGCCTATCTTTCTGTCATGAGGGACACTTTGTGATGTTAAATTATACATAAATATCAAGTAGGACTTTCTGTCAGAAATGAAAAGCTAATCATCCAGTAACATGATTTAGTGATACTTATAATCAAAATAGAGAATTAACTACCACTGTTTGAGCAATTCAAACTGTGCTTTCTATATGAGTTCATCTCTACTGACAAAGAATAATAGAGGCTTAACAAAATGTTCTCCTTCCTGGGGCAAGGGGAATGCAATATTTATCTGCAGTGGTGTCCAGGGGGACATCACATGCCACAATCAATTACCTCATAAAATAGTATAAAGTAAAGTGGTGGCAATTTAGATAATAACATGGAAAACTAGTTTACAAGAAGAAATAAAATGCTAACCAAATTAGAAAGTTCCCAGTTTCATCAGCTCACAGGATTACCAAAACTCGTGTGCTTAATTCTACCAACTTTATTGTAATCTTTTCTTTTTTTTTTTTTTTTTTTTGAGCTATGGAGGTACCTAGAATAGAGTCTATAGTTAGGCATGAAACCACAGAAACTTAAAATGAACACAGATTCTTTATTTTCCTTCAAAACAGACCATTAATTCTGAAGTCTCCTGAATTCTCTGTGTGGCAATATCCTGACAAGTTTTCAGACATTTCTAATAAAGAATTCATCTCTGAATGAAACCTGGGGAATGGTAGTTCTGCCTTTTTGCTTTTATGGTTCTTTGGTACTAAATGCCCCATGTCCTCTTACTTAAGAACATAATCTTTGGAAACATATGGGGAAAATCTTTCAGTGAAGAGGCTAGGATTGCTACAGAAAACACATGGAAGGAATCCATGACAGCAATGTGACTGGAACAGAAATGGTACACAACTTATTTACTACCCCTCTGCTTTTTCATCTAGAATCACACTTCCTTTTTTTGACTCTCTGGCTGACAATGAACACCAATTTAACTCAGCGTTTTGAGAGTGCCACTCACTATAAAAGACAGTTTTCTCTTCATGTCCTTACAAAGGGGTAAATACATTCAATTACCTCACCATAATACCTCTCCTAGTACTGCAGAAAAATGCTTTGCTCAATATTGTCAAATAAAACTCAAACACATGTAGACACAAAATCTGGGATTGGTAAAGTACTTAGGTTTTTCTTTTAGAAAGGGAGTTTTTCTGCAATGATTGGAGATTCTTTGGCTTCCTCAAGTCTTGTAACTCATCATATACACACATCTAAGATTTCTTGTGGTCTGCTATTAAATCCAAGTATTAGAATACAGACTGATGTTAGGTGTAAATTTGTTCAATACATTTCATCTACAAGGAATACAGCAACAACTTTACTCCACTGAGATGGAAAGTTCCCCCAGGGTCTGCAGAGAGGTGCAGCACTGCAGCAGTAGGAACTGTACACAGTCTCACAGTACAGTCCCTGACTTGTGAGGGAACTGAAGAACTTGCCTTCAAAGAGCTGAGGGGTGTGGAAAGGGGACTGCAAATTGAGATGAGAGACTTGTGCAACTAAACAGGTATGCAGTATCTGTTTATTTAAATGCAATGTAATGTAATTATACCCATTTTCCTGTACAGCTAACTCTCACTGGAAGTTATACTACTGTGCAGTCAAAATATTTGAACAAAAATATGAACAATCCTAAGGCATAGACCTTTTTTACTCTTCTTGTATAAATCAATGTATGGACGATTATGTAGAGCATACATTTAAATTTTGATTAATGACACTGTCAAGTGGATCTATACCTGAGAAACTCATCAAAGGTAGAAATGTAACTAAAGTGATCTGTCTATAGTGGAATTTGGTATGGTGTTTTCTCCTGGTATATTGCTAATATTTAGGCAAAGTGCATCAAAACTCTTCCATGAGGTAAACAAAAAATCAGTTGCACTACTTCTAGTGAATGTTGGTTAGAAACATAATGCAGCTTTAAATAGCTATAAATTGATAAAATTGACTCAGTGAAAAAAAAAATAATAGTTGACTGGTCAAATCATAAAGCAGATTCAGGTTTGGTAGAGACTCTCTAGAACAGCTATGCTTCACCTTTTTCCCCTATGCTGAAATGCATTACTGAGGCATTGAGGATCCTTTATATAAAACTACACAGGATGTTTTTGATGGCTAAGCATATAAGGGAATGGTTAGGTGTTGGTCCTGGCAATTCAAAGTACGCAGGAATGCAGCCATCTTGCAGTCCCTGAAGCTCTGCTTCAGGAGCAACACTTCAGAACTTGTTACTCTCTTCACAATTAATGCAATTAGAGAACACATCACCCATCCTCCCCTTTCCAGTAAATCAAATGGTGCTCCTTATAGAAACAGAATCTTTTCAGCAGAGTGCTCTTGTCACAGGGAGCAGCTGGCTGCTCTTACATGACCCAGGACTTTAATGTGGCTGGACAAGCAGAGCAAGGCTACAATGGAAGTACTTTTAGCCAGATATAACCAAGTATCCACTTACTGTTGGTTGCATAACATATGGCGGATGAGGCATCCATGAAGTACTCTGGACCTGCACATCAAATACTTTTAATTAGCATAGAAAAGTTTAAAACTTAAAGATTTATTTGAAAATATTCTCTCTATTACAAGTGAGGTGCTAATTTTTACAAAAGACCTAAGTCTTATAACTCAAACCAAAATTAATTTATGCTTCATAAAGTTAGTGACAAAGGAAAAAGCTTTCAAATTTCATTTGATAATGTTTTTCACCAAAATCAGAAGTCTGAGTGATTGCACCACTTCTATGAATCACAACATTTTATCTCATAAAGCAGTCTTCAATATTCCATGTTGTCCTATTCTTTCATTTGCATTGTTTGCTTTCATCCATCAATATAATCATGAACATGTCATCCAACCGACAGTGCAGGAGACATAAAATGTTCAAAGTTTATTTTCAAAAGTACCTATATTAAGTTTTACAGAGATCTCAGAATGACTTATTCAGTTTCCAGTAAGAACTGCAGATCTAATTCAGAGTACTTGAAAATTATTCAAATTGAAAGCTTTCACAGCAAAGCTGGCTTAAGTCTGCCCCTCCAGGATCATTCTCAGCTTCAGCATCCTGGAGTCTATTCCCACCAGGACTCCATATGCATCACCAAAGACTTTCTTTGTTGTTCTGCCTTATGACTGCCATGTAACATATTTCAAGGATATAACAGTTTTACTAAGAATTAGACATGTTATAGAGTGTTTGCATATTTGTGGTGGCATCTCTGAGCCATTACTCCCATTTGTGCTATGTGTGAGTGGCCCACATGCTATCATAACTCAGGCTCAGCCCCAAGAATTGTACATTTTTGTTTCCTTTTGCATCAGTCTGGGCACCACAACACACAAGTACACAAAAGATGTAGCTGTGCTAGAGCCATCAGAGGACACCTCACTTGCTGTCACAGAGATGCATGTGTAGCACCTCAGACTGAACATGACCAGGAATAACAAGGAGAAAGCTACCAGGTCCCACTTCTCCATATGCCCTGTGATTTTGTTCATGAAGAAAGTGTGAAGAATTAATGGTGTAACAGTGTGCTCAAACATTTTTATATGTTTATTAAAGTCTATCAGCAAAACACCTCTAGAACCAAAACCAGCACACCCACATGCGAACACACCTCTACTACAACATTTTCTGCTGTGAATCCCCAGGAGCCAAAACACACTAGAGCTGCCACAGCTTGCTGCTGCTCATTGCTCCCACTCTTGCACCACTACAGCTCCTTCACTGTGCCAGAACAAATGTCTTTGGGCTTACACTGCAAACTATCAAAGGAAAATGATACGGGTTAAAAAAAAAATAAAAATGAATGGTTTTGGTGCAAATGCATGAAACCACAAATTGATGTAATGGTTCAAACCAGAATGGGAAAAGGAGAGCAAATGTGAACTGTGGAGCAGTGATGAAAGTAAGTGCCTGGGTGGGCTGAAGTCACTGGCCTGAATAGGAAGTAGTATGGCTCTTAAGCCAGCTTTGCTACCAAGAAAATCACATGTGAGCCGCATTTGTATATCTCTGGCATTGACTCTTCTTTGGTGCTGCCATTACTGAAATTTACTGAATTTACCTCATCAAAACAATTTCTGTTTGGCAAGTACTACATAGCCATCTAAAATAAAATAAAACAGAAGTCAAAGAATAATTTTTCTTGGAAGATCAGGTTTGAAGTAGAATAACTCTCCAGAATTACCTGTAAGCAGTACCATACCATCTGCTACCCCCCAGCCCCAACAAACCAAACCTAACATTAAGAACAATCTACCATGCAGCTTTGAAGGTTTGGATAGCTTATTTCAGGTTAGACTCAGGGTTAGAAAAGAGCTGATGGCACAGGAGAGGAATAACTAAAATTGGAAAATGTATAGTCAATGACCAGCTTCTGTGAAGTGATAAGTTATCAGACAATGGCTAATAATAAAAGTATACAATCTGGTTTTGACTTCCATCTCAGAAAGCCAAACCAAGACAATAATTTCCCAGTGGAGGTCTGAGAGGGATATACTGAAAAGAGAAATTGTGAATGACATGGCACATAGCAGACTAAAGAACAATTTGAGGATGCTCATCCTCAGGTAATTTGCTTTGTCAGGGATTACTGGATAAAAATGAATACTTTTAAAGGATGCAGTTACTGGAAAAAATACAGCTGAGGTCAAAAGGTCAAAGTATAATGCAGTCAACATAAATTATTAAGAAAAAAACAAACACTTAAAAAAGTTTTGGCTAATGAAGGGGAGCCAAAATGAGGAAACAGTTCAATAAGACTGCTAAGCCTCTGGTGTTGTCAACTGGAAATTAAGCAAAATGTTGTTTATCAGAGAAGCTGACTGAAATTAAGAATTACAGTGGCTTTCATTACTGCTGTAAAGAATGCAGGAAACAATTAAAACTCTTCCCAATGATACCTGAATATTACTAGAGAGCCCTTTGTTTTAAGTGTGACTCAAGAGTGCAAGCACTCACACAATTTTCTGCCTTCATCCACATCCAAAACATAATTAACTGGGAAACAGAGTAGACAAGTGCATATCTGACGTACCTGATATGTAGAGACAGGGGAAGCAGCAATGAATGGCGTGATTGATGTCTGTGGAATCATGCGGTTTGTTGGAATACTGTACGGTGAGGAATAAAATCTGCAAACAAAGAACAAAAGCGAGATTTTTTTGAACCTTTTGACTACTTAGGCTCTGACTAAATAATTCACTGCCTCCTGGGCAAAGACAAAAAGTGTCTACCCAGGTAATTATGTCCATCTATTTTCAAAACCACAATAAAAAAGATGTGATGGCTCCATTGAGCAGATCTTGAAAATGGAAAGGAGGAGGAATATTTACACAAAGCATATTTTTTTTTTTCACTTCAACTAGCACAAATATAGAATTTCACAATATAAGAAGCAATTATCTGAAATGCAAAGGCAGCTGATTTTCCTGGGCACTAGCTAGTGAAAGGAAATTTCTTACATGCTATTGAAGACAACATTACTGATTTCATTTTTACACAGAGTGCTGTTTTCTTTTCATATCCTAGTGCTTCAGTGCTGAGAATAACATATTCTATATACATGCCTGAATTATTTTATTAAGGGGTGGCTACAAAAACTCTGGCTGAAATTTTTGTATTCATCTAGGCAGAGAGCAAAACCCCCCTTTTCTAGTGAAATGTATCAGGAATTATGAGGCTAAATGCCCCAGGCAGCAATGAAAATCTCAGATTCAGTTGGTTTTATTTCTACTGTTGCATGCTATGAACAGAAGCTGCACCATCTCTTGCTTGATGGTAATAAATGTTATATTCTTTCTTCTTCCCTGTGGGTTAATGATTATTGATAAAATTATCACTTGGAAAATATCGTCACTACTGCTGGATTGTGTTAGTACTTAATACGTGTGTGCTTGTAAAGATTTTTGCATTTGCCCTTTTTGTAGTTTTAACTGTAAGCCAGAACAATAAAATTGCTCAAAAAGAGAATGTTTGTGGTTTTACAGTTATCTAAATGCCTGTATTTTGGACTCAGAGAGAAACATTCATGTGCAGTGTTCTTTTGTATGATTTAAATCTCATGTGGCTCTTTCTCATGTAGGATGCACCAGTAAGTAACAGAAGATTCTGCACAGTGAAGTGGATTGCATTCCCTCTCTTTTTATATTTTTTCCCCCTCCCTACTCTGAGGCAATCAACAGTAGCTTTCCATGAGAGCTATGCAACAACAACAAAAAATCATTACTGGTGTTTAAACAAGTGCTCTATTTCCTGATCTCCCTGGCATCACAGATTTAGTACTAATCAGTCTAGTTCAGACTGGATGCATTCATTCTGGATGCAGGCTCAAATAACCACCGACTTCAACCAATAGCCTTGGAAAAACACGCTGCTCTCTTTGAACATTGGGCGGAAACATTCAAAGTTAGGAGGGGAGAGGGAGACAGAGAAGCAATCATTTGTTCTTTCTATTCCAAATCAGATTTTAAAATGCCAAAAGCAGCAGGTGGCATCTGAGTGATTTTTTGTTTAATAGAAATATAATGCTATTTTAGGACCATTTATCTGTCCTCACAATGCTCACACAGAGACTATTTTAAAATCGTGCCTTTGCCCAATTTTATATATATCCTATTATGAGAACTTAGAGGCATTTGTATCCCCATGCTTATACCAAATAATAAGTTCACACAACATCGAGGGAGAAGAGATTTTTACACCACTAGGCAGGTTCATCTATGGCACAAGCACAATGCATGTCATCTAACTCCTTTTGCAGGATATTCCTGCATCCAAATCAGTTAACCAGAAATCACTTGGGCTATGCTCTTGCTAGGTGGATCAACTAAGAAATGTTCTGTGCAGCAAATGAAAATAGTCAATGGCAGACTGACAGAATTGAGTCTATGGGTAAAATGTATAATGTATAGAAATACAAATAAACCTCTTAAACTAAAAGATAATATAAAACCAAAACTCTTTTGAGACAACCACACATTTTTGTTCATTCTTTTCATAAACCTGGCTCTGATGCTCGGCTCATACTCATAACCACGTATGAACCGCTCAGACAAAGACAAGTACAGGGAAGAAACAACTTTCCATTTGGAAGTAGTGCTGACTCTTTGGAATAAACTCTCCAATAAATCCCAGAAAATACTAACAAATTTACAGAAAATGTGTGCTAAGCCAAGAACTTGACAGACAGCTTGCCATTTCAGTTTCAGCTTAGAGATGCATTTATCTGAACAGTACACAAGCCTGTAGAATATATACTACGGTAATGTGGAAAATACAGCCCTTCCAACAGCCCTGCCAATACCATTTATCTGTCGCCGTTTGGAATGCTCTCAAATAATCATCAAATAAAACATACTAGCAGGACACTCAGCTGTATTGGGAAAATTCATGCCCAAGGGCATCAAGGAAGAGAAAGGAAGAAACTCGGATGCTGCAAATGACAATGCATGAAAATCCAGTTCATATATTTCAATTTTAATAATAATAACGAAAAATCAAGTATAACAATCTCAGTCACTGCAACAGGCTGCAAAAAATAATTTTGCAGTCAGGAATTTCTTACATCAAGAGACAAAGGCTTGTCTTTTTTCCTCAGTGTTACTTGTGGCCAAAAGGACCTAATAATAAAGGATGTGGATGTCTCTGCCATATGTGAAGTAGAATGGTGTGATGAAGATAGAGGTTTCCTTGCTGGGGATGGACTCAAGGAGATCTCCCCTCACGTATGGGATGGTCAACCTGCCACACTACTGGAGTAATTTGCTGCCAGGGCAGGGTTCACTGACAAAGAGGGCACAATACGCCCTCACCCATGGGATGCCAAGGCATCTCCCTAAATTCCCTTCACATACAAATGGGCTAATATCCTCATACGTAACTGGCATAACTGGCATGCTGGGGATCTATTAAGAGACAAAGGGAACAAAACCACAAAAACAGAGTGGCCTGTTCTGGCACAAACCCTACAGCATGATAAGAAGATTTGCAGCTGAGGACCTTACTATATTCAGTCTTTCCCTTCTTTTTTTTCTTTAGGCTTAGAGAGAGGTGAAATGAGGTGGAAGATGCATGTTGTAAGTTCATTCAAGGGAATACAGGACTCTCAGTCATCAGAACATCTACATGAGAAAGAGGAGTGGAAAGAGATATGAATAATATCTCTGGCCTTGACTTGTTTTAGATGTATTAAATTATGCCTCCTAGTTTCCTGGCATTAAAATGCACAGTGTATCTAGTACAATGCAGTAGGTATTGTGAGAGCTGTAAGCTTTGTGAGGTGGTTGTCCTGTGAAGTCTAAGGAGAGTTCATCAGAAGGCTCAGCTGCATTTTCAGCAAATGCAGTTTGCATCCTTACACTGGTCATGCAGTTTTTTGCAGGTGAAAGACAATGTCCCTGCTCCTCAGCTGCAGTAGCAATGCTAGGAGCACAAGCATGCAGGGGGCATAGGCAAGGCAAAATAGACATGACCCTTGTACTAAAAATGGACTTTTTTAGCATGCTTAGATTCCATAAGCAAAGGGGAAACTCATCACTAGTAGGCAAAAAGATGCTCCTGGAAGTTCCTGACGGGGGGTTTATAAGGGGCTCAAACCCCCACATTTTTATGTGATGTTAAAAGAAGCATATTTCCAGTACATCATCAGGCACACAGAGGCACTGCTTTAACAACAGTTTCTGTTGCTTAACAGACAAAGCACATACCAACCCTCCCTTTGCATTCGGGTACTGCATTATCTGCAGTGTCTGGTCACTTCTTCCCTGCCAAAAAAGTGGAAAAAAATTCCATATGGTTCCCATTCTACTGGGGAATGTTCAAGCTTCCAGACAAAATCTGCACAAGAGCAAGATCCTATTTGTGCTGCAATAAACACCATTTGCTCATGCCTCGTGCCTGCGGGCAGTACTGAAAAAGTTAGATTCATAAATAGTATCCTGGGGCTCACATAATGTAAGAGTATTACCAAGCATTATCAAGGCAGCAATTTTCTGTTGCAACAAGGCACACAGTCAGATGTTGGAGTTGGAAAGAAACTATCTGAATATTGAGCCCACTGGCCAGCAAATGCACAAAATTGTCCCCCAGATATGAGATACTAAACTGATACAGTACATTGCAATCTTAGTCAAATGGCCAGGAGGACTCCAGCCTCAGGAACATTTTAAATGAGCTTCCTTACAGTGCAAGTACAAGAGCTCTATCCTGTTCCTTATATGAGTGCATAAAACTACTAAAATAATGTTAATGCCACAAATTGAAAAATCAATAGCATATTACAATAGGCACACTACTCCCCAAAATAAAACCTGAGTACCTTTGTAAATACAATTCAGGAAAGGCTGATTATTAAAAAAAAAAAAAAAAAAAAAAAAAAAAGGAAAAAAAAAAAGAAAAAAAAAAAAAAGAAAAAAAAAAGGCAGAGTGGTTGCCAAGTGAAAAGATCTTATCTACTGAAGTGTGTGCTTCCCATATCTTCAGTATGTCATACTGCAATGCTATGGTACACTATGGGCTGGATTCTTCACTCCATTATACCAGTTTTATGCTGATGTAACTCCACTGGATGCTTAAACAGAGCTACACGGGCATAAAAACAATATAATGAAATGGAGAATCAAGCTTTACAATATAATAGACTCAGAAGAAAATCATCTATTCCTTAGTGGGGAAAAAAAGTCATAGTTATTTTTAGTGAAAGCCTCTCTCACACTCTCTTTTGTTTTATTCCTGTTGTAGATTTTCAAGGCAAATATGCAGTTATATGGTAATAAAAGTGATTGTATGACACCATGAACAATAAGAACCTACCTTTTCATTTGGAAACAAGAGTCCAGATTCTTCCCTGAGGTTTAGTTATGGCCCAACTCAAAACCTAATATAACCCATGCCTCTTAAGGAACTGTGAATTTTAAATACCACCTCATGACAACTGCTGCAGAGACATGTTTCTCTAGTAAGCTTCCATCCTCCGCATAATCCTGCGTGGACTTAGCAACTTCGATGCATCCAAATGCATCTATCAGCCTTATAAAGAACTCTAGTAAATGTCAGCATGTGCAGTTAATCTTTCTTTTAAAATTTTGTTGGTGGTTCATAACTCTTCTGAATTATCACCTTGACTTGGTATCTACATTTCTCCTCCCCAGACTCAGTTCACTGAGTTCCACCATGGTGGCCCCAGGTAAATGCCACAAGGAAAAGACCTTGTTTTGTACATCTTTGGGTGGCATTGCTCCATGCATACCTTGGTGGCTCAGCCCACGTTACAGCCAAAGTATTCTGCACCCTTTTAAGTACAGGGTGGGTGTGGGCACAGCATCAGCTCTGTGCTCACTTCCACACTGCCCTTCCCATGAGGAAGATGCCACTTTGCTGAGTTAACCTGAGTTACTTCATAGAGCTTAAGAGCCTTTAAGTCTCTTTCACCATGGCCACACACCAAAGGCTGTGTCTTGCGTCAGCAAGCAACAGATCACATTTACACATTTCACTAGCAAAGCATCAAGGTGCTCACAGAACTTACTTAAAAAAAAAAAAAAACAAAACAACCTCTTGAGCTAGAGTTTCACTGTACTTGCAAGTAAAGAGGCTTATGAAAGAACAGAAAAAAACTTAAAACTACAGGATATGCAGAAATTACTGTCTGAATGTCTGGGGAGATTAAAAAAATCCTGTTGGACCAAAAGGGACTTGGTGATTCTTATGATACTGCACACAATCAAGATCTCACTACAAGAGCATTTTGAATGATGGTTTAGTCCTGATAAAACTGAAAATATTTTGACACTTTAGAAAAAAGACATAAGTCAAAGTAGTAATTACTTGTCACTCTTAGAGAGATATCTGGTACTGTAATTTAATTAATTTCTTGCCTTAAAAATGAAAGAATATTTTAAAAACCTACAGAACTGAAATTCTCCACTGGGTACAATTTATTTACCCAATGATCAGTGACAGCATGTTCAAACAACTGAGTGACCAAACCACCTGAGTAGCCTGAACACCATGGGTGTTCTTTGATATAAATAATGTCTGATACTGATATAACTTTCATAACTTCAAAAGAATTATCCTTGAATAAAAATTATATTAGTCTCAATGGATCATTCAAACTATGGTTTCCAAAACACTCATACAAAAGACATGCAGGAATTTATATGAAAAAAAGCCAGTTATCCACATGAAACACTGGTGGATTATGAATCAGTGATGTGTTTATTTATATATTATAATGTTTTACTGCCTGAAAAGTAAGACAATAGAGAGGAATGACTCATTTGGAGGTCAACACAGGGAAACAGAAGCAGAGAATTCTGAAATCACACCTACAAACAACCTTTCTATTCTTCTGAGTTTGGCCTCTTCCTCTACAACATAGGAATATCACAAGTCCTACAAAATTACTGCTTGTAAAGGAAAATTAAGCAAAATAGACTATTATTACTGATTTTTATTTTTTTAACTATTAGGAATGTTAGGGTTTTTTTTCCTAAATGCTTTAACTAGCAGTTCCCTAACAAATATTCAACAAATAAACCCATTCTTATTTATATCAATAAATTCCTCCTTCAGCTGGAGAACACAGGTGGGAGTACACATGGAATCTGACAATCATATCATACATCTCTCTGATAAATAAGAGTGACTGTCAAAGAGTACAGGGCTAAACTTCCTGCCTTTTTTCAAATTGTTGTTAACCTAGCTGAAAATAGAGCTAAATTTCAAGGATATGTTTTTCTAGTTTATGAAATAATTGGAAATGTAATCATGCAGGTAAATAATATGGTGATGTAATTTCACTGCTCAATTTGAGAAAAAAATTGCAATTCCTTGTGTCAGCAAATGGTAGCTGAGAAATAAAGAAGAGTGTTGCTCAGAATTTTACCCTTAAATCCCATCTGCTTACACACTAATTTAAGGCTTTCTCCCTGTCTGGCATTTTTATTCAGACAATGCCATGGAAGGCAGCCAGCCTGAAGAAAGAACCCCAGATGAAGTAACAGCTCTATTTTTCAAAATAGGTTGGAATCTTCAATGATTATTTTAACAAAAGCCAAGTCAGTAAAGGGAAACTTTACTGGTTTCCACTTCATGACAGAGAGAGATTAAAAAGACATCTACTAACATTTGCCAAATAGAGATGGAAACTATTAGGAAAAACAACTTCCCATTCAAATGGATATTGCAAACAAGAAGGCATAAAAAGAAAAGGAAAGCTAAAGAATTTGACAATATAGCATTATATGTTTCAGACAAAGCATGACTGACTGGATTTGCTTTTCAAAAAGTTTCACTGCAGGAAGAGAAAACAGAAGATGACATTCAAAATAATTTTAAAAAGACACAAGAAAACATGCATTTCTTACCCATTCTGTATAGCAGCTGTTGGATCGTAAGTCAAAGCCATGCCAGCCTGCACATAGTTAGGGAAGAAAAACAGATTTTTACTATTACTGCAGGAAAAGATAGGGAAAAAAAAAAAAAGGCATGAAACATATTCAAAGCCAATATGAATAAAAACTGAATGCAACTTAAATAGAAATCTAAATTCTCAAGGGAAGCTCAGATGGCCCAAAGCAGCATGGACAGATTGGGTACCTCCCCAGCCTGAGAGATCACTGAGAAACAGATCTGTTCAGTCTGTTGGTTGTCATTTTTCCATAACATTTAGGGCAAATGGTGTTTTTGTTGCACCAGTATCAATTAATAACTCCACTGAGATCAATGCCTTTACAGCTTATTACTCACTATAACAAGACAGGCCCAAATCCTGCTGTTGCCTGTAAGATGGGTGGTTGGTAAATATTCCAAAGCCAACTTCATGAGAGCTTCACAGGAAGGAGTCTCACCTTTCCTACAAAGGTCGCACCCCATATGACCCCTGCCTACCATTTCCCTGGAGTCTAACTCGTACTTAGAGTTAATTCATTACCAGGAGACAAGAAACAAAAAATGGGCTGTGAAGCAGAAAAGCTTGAGCTTTCAAACAAGGCTTTTAAAATACTTCAGAGGTCTGGACAGCAAAAGAATTTGTTAATGTATTACACAGAGCTTTTCAACTGCCATTTACCACCAGGCAGACCGTGACCTGTGCGAAAGGATTTGGCAGTGTCAAAACATTGTCCAGTTAACAACTGTCATCACTGCCACCATTAGCAGACATATCCACAGGTACCACAGAAAAGGCAGTGAGAGAGCAGGGCTGCAGACAGAATTAAGCACTCCACCTTATGCTCCACGATAGCAGGCAGGGTCATGCAGGAAAGACCTTTTTTTCCCCCCAGCATTTACTTAAAGACATGGAACTGACAATCTCTCCTCCCACATACTGCATTTGCTTTGACTTTTTGCCTTCCTTATCGATTTTTATCCCTCCCTATGTGAAATGCCTTCCAATGTAAGACGACCAAGACATGGAAGAAGTTGTCCTTCACGCAGGGTAAGAAGCATAAGGGAGAGAAACTCTATTGCTCAAGGTGCAAAAAACGCCACGGCACAAACCCACCCCAAGACACTGTATTCCTCTTTCTTTTTCATCCTATGCTTGTTACCTTTGACAGACAGCATTTTCTTCAAGGACAGATGCTTTACCAACCACGTGGCATGGTCCCTGCTCCTGCTGGGAGCTTTTCATGCCCCTAAAGCTATCTACCAAAGTACTTTTGAATAATGGCATCTGCCCCCTTCCAGATGGCTGCGCAGACAGGTCAGGAAAGCGTTTGGGCTTGGCTGATTCCCAGGCAGGCAAGTGAGCAGCCAGGGTAAATGCACTGGTGACGAGCAGGCAGAGAGTGGGCAGCACTCCTGGAAGAGCTGGGTTAGCCCAGCAGCTGCAAACGGGTCTAAGAGGAGATGGTCCCAATTTCCAGAGGCCAAAAATAATTTCTGATCTGAAAGGCCAGGTTTCATGCTACCTTGTGCTGCCAAATAAAAGGTTCATGTCCTTATTAAATTTGTATATTTCTCTCATTATTCTTTTAAGCAGATGCTAGGGCAAATGTTTTGCTTTATGAAAGTGCCATTGTTTTTATAAAATATGTAGTCTCTCTCAAGCAAAGGATAATTCAGGAGACTAAGTCCAAGTACATGCGCCTATTTTTGAAAGAAGTATTGATTTCATACAAAGAAAAATAAAATGGCTATTTCTGCAAATTTAAAATGTCAGAGAACTGATTTTAGGGAGACCCAAACCACTACTAATTTTGACATAAAAAATAAATTAGCTTAGAAAATCATAATCCCTTGCTTAATTTGGTTTTATATTCTTATGTTTTTCTTACGTGTGCTCAGCACATTATATTGTTCAGTAAGGTTGCATTAATTACTAATGGAAATGTATAAATTTCCAAACAAAAGAGAAAAGAAAACTTTTTGGCTGCAATACATTTTTGAGGAAACATACTGTCTTGTTTTCTTTTATCTTTTCAACACATATAGAATTCGTTATTGCTCTCTTTTTCTATTTTTCTCTTTTTCTATTCCTGCACCAATGAAGACAAATATTATGTACAAGCCCTAGAGGGACAGAAAAATTAATTCTAACATTTAAAAAAAAAAATACTGTTTAAAATAACTTAATATATTCCCTTTAAATTGAGCTGTTAACATTTTACCTCTCATCACACATATACTAAGGGGAAAACATCAGACTAAGGGAAAAAAACCATTATAATTTCTTGGGAAAGGACAGATCCAAGCTTTCTTAATTAAGGAGTTTCTAGGGTTGTCCTTAGAGTTGCTGGATCAGGGCTCACTATATCCTGCAGCTTGCATTAGTGATTGGGGGATTAAATGGCAACAAGGTAGGTGGGTCTGGGAGGAAAAGTGAAAATAAACAAGCAGCTTTATTTTAGGTTCTTTGACATAAAAAAGAATGAAGGTGCAGGAATGAAAACCTGCAGCTGCTCTTCCATTTGCTGTTCTTTTGAGACCTGCAAACATGTTTGTGCCACTTTAATTTACTTTTCTCATGGATATTTGAGCACATGGTCATGGCATGAACACTCAGCTCATCCTCCAACCCCATCACACCCAGACCTGTGTGTGGATCCACGCAGACAAACTGCAAAAACTCAGTTTTCTATATTGGTATTTAGAACAGGGGACACAGCTGTGAAGAGTGAAAAAGATGAAAGGCTAGGCACTCATCTCCTCCTTAGCCACGTCCCATATCCATACTGCATGGAGACAGATTACCAGAATCTGTCCAAGTACTTCAGCAGTGACCACTATAAATACCAACATCACATTTACCAGTAAATGAAAAGTTTCACATTAGACAAACAGGGCACAGCATGTGGCTATATGTGCATATGGTAACCACCTACGGTTGGCCCAGTAATGTTGCTAATATCCCCCCCTTGCTGCATAGCCTTAAACAGCTGCTATTTCAAATAGCTGCTAACACAGGACTATTTACTTCTTTCTCATCAAGTTGTATAATTTCTCCCCACAAAATTATGCTGGCTGGAAGCCCAGGAGTGGCAACACTTAGCCTGGACCAGTCAAAGATTTATGGTCTGAAGCATCCTCATTCATCAGGAATAAAAACTGATGAGCAATAATAACTTACTGGAAAATGATCTGAACTTTCCCCCACAGCAAACAGGAATTCCAAAAATACCAAATGTAAAAATTCCATGTGAGAGAGGTCTAGCTCATTCTGTTAAACTCAGAATTGAATATAGCTGTCATAGTGCTAATACAGGCTGAACTCTACAGCCAGGCACTGGTTGATGCCTCTGTAGCAGCCCTCTGCTGTGCTGAGAGACTGTTTTCTTCTGGGCCTTTTCACCCACTGGTTTGCTCTTGTCTCAGCAGAAGAAGAGATTCTTATTCCTTCTTCTCAGTGACACTTCCTGATAAAATGGCACCTGAGGGAGTGGCACTGATGATGGAATGCTACTTTAGGAATGTATTTGTCGGATAAATCTTCTATTAAGGAACAACTGAACCATATAATTTTCATGCCATTCAGCCTGATAATGGCCCAAGACTCATCTATTGAATGAAAGCACAGTGATGGATATAAAGGTCATTCTTAATGACTGCTGGTCTGTTCAGACAGGACATGGAAATTAACCCAGCTTGTTAAAAATACTGATTTTTAAAAAAGATTTCTTAAACCTTATGAGTTTGCTTATCTTTTCTTTTTACCAAAGTGTCTGAACTTAAAGGACATGAGGAAAGAATGAAAGTTTTTTTATT
Organism: Zosterops lateralis; assembly: GCF_965231275.1. Taxonomy (NCBI): domain Eukaryota; kingdom Metazoa; phylum Chordata; class Aves; order Passeriformes; family Zosteropidae; genus Zosterops; species Zosterops lateralis. Next base: position 42,052,404 of record NC_139762.1, on the reverse strand, counting down.
TTTTGCTGCAGTCTTCTAACTATTGACATCAGTGAAAGAGTTTTGAAGAACAAGAGATTCAGTCTGCACCTGTCTTTAAATTTAAGCTCTTTCATTTAATAAAGAGCAGGAAATATCAAAAAAGCCTCTAGAAAACAAGGGTTTTCCCAGGAAGTTTGAAGGCCTTTTGTTCAACACTTTACTGTGAAAATTTTTCCATGGGCAAACACAAGATGTTCTGCTTCTGGTTTGATTTCTTTTTTCCTCTTCGTTATGATTTGAACATAAACAATGAGATCTTCAATATCATGTGAAATAATGTGGGCTTATTATTTCTCTACCCAACCCCTGTGATGTCTTGCAAGAAAAAACTTATCAGTGCAGTATCTGTCTTCCAGCAAACATAAATACTGATAAATTACCAGTTTCTGCTGTGCATCTTCTTTGCAGCCCAGCACCTTCTGTGTTGCTGGGAAGCTGCTTTCACGAACAATCGTATCATCATCTACTCTCAGTGTACTTGTCTTTCCGACACTGTGCAAAAATTCACCACAATGTCAACCTGCTACAAGATGTGCAGTGCCTCCTCCTCAAAGGTGAGACCTCCACATCTTCTCCTCAAACCTGCCCTGGCCAGCCTCTCTCTAGTGCTGAAGCACCTCTACAAGGAGAAGCTGCTACCACTGCAGGATCACAGGCTGTGCAGGAAGCCACAGTCCACTGGGAAAAAAAAAAAAAATGGAAAGGCCTGAAAATTAAAAAGGAGTGAAATCCATGGATGTGGTGCTTTTCCAAGCAGAAGGTCTCCTGGGTTTCTCATCCTTAAGGTGAGATTTGGAAAGGTAAGGTTATACACTTGCACTGAAGGGATTTCTGTGATGAACTGATGTGGGAGATAGACTAAAAGATAACTCTCTTCCCCATCTCCACTGACTCATACTTTTACACTGGAGGACTGCCATCCCAGGGCATGCTCTTGGCTACTACAGTGGAATCAATTGAAATTTTAACACACAGATTCCTGTACTTGTTTTGTTGCCATCATTAATACCTGCCAGGCATCACAACACAAGGATCTCTTGTGCCCTGACAGAAGATACCCTTATTGAAATGCTTTGAAGAAAGGAGAGAAAGTAGGGAAAAGAAATCATCAACCCAGATAAGATTCATGCAAAATACTGATTTAATAAAACAAGCTCAGTCACCAGTAAAGTTAACTTGGCAGAATTCCTTTCTTCGATTATTTAAAAAATTCTGACAGGAATATTCAACATTATTAGAAAGACTTCTGAATTTAATAGTGAATAATGACACCTCCCCCCCTTTCTTTTTTAGAGAAGGAGAAATCTAGAATATAAATGTGACACCTCTTAGATATCTAGATGTATATGAAAGGAATGGAGCATTTCTCAGTGATGTGTGCTCCTTGAGCAAATGTAGATTCTGAGGGGAAAAGTGGTTGTGGAGAGAAAAGTATATACTATTGATGTCAAAATTGGGAAATGATTCATGAGTCTCAGAACATCACAGACTGCACTGATAAACACGATAACAAGTTCAGATACTGAAATGAAAGACAAGAAACCCTTTTGTCCTACAGAACTGGAATGGAAGTCTGACATACACAGTTCTGTTCTTGGGATTGAGTAATTTTCTCCCTACTTCAACTAATCCTATTAGTTAAAATACAAGTGCCAGAGTCTACAAAAATTGAAAAGAAAAACAAAACAAAACAAAACAAAAAACAAACAAACCCAAAACTGAAAGAGAACATATATAATATAACATAATTATTCTGCTTCCACAGCCAGTCAATACATTTAACCATGTGGTCCTCAGGGCTATGAACCATCTGCTTTTGTGGATCTGGCACACTCATTTTGCCATCAGTGTAATCCAGTGCTATGTCACCTGCATATTACACTCACATCTGCACACTAGATGTTTGTGCTGCAGTGAGCTGGGTAGACTTCTGGGGATGGCTGGCAACACTCCTGAAATCTGCTGGGGATACAGCAGAAAAAGGTATGTCCTTTCCCTGTCTCCAACATTTGTTTATTCTGCCTAAGAAAACACTGTTGTAGCAGCCGAATTTGGAGGAAAAACTCAACTGCAGGAAAATCTCCAGGGCAAATGGGATGACATTTTTCACCAGAGAAGGAAATTCAAAGCTCAAATGAAAACAAGGAAACTAATCTCTAAGAACAGGTACACTGCTGATTTTATTTTAACCAAACCATGTCCCTTTTAAAATCCTGATTGCGGTGACAGTAATTTCACGTAGGCTATTGGCTTAAAATATTTCTACGTACTTTATAAGCTCAAAATCCAAACTGTTCTTTGGTATTTGTGCCAAATACCCTGAGGCATCTTTTTAAAACGTTACCCAGAGCAACAGCACCTTGTGTCATTTTTCTAGATCTTTTCACCTACTGGTCAGTTATCTTTTGCCCTTCTCTTTCTCCCTCTGGAGAGAGGGTTTCTTTTCAGGTTCAATAGTTCTCTTTATTAAACTAAACTTCTGTTTAAAATAAGCATGCAAAGTACCAGTGTTTAATGTGCAGGCATGCTAAATATATATATAGTAAATGTCTTTGTGGGTGGTTTACATATGAGGGTACTTGTGCTTATCTCAACAGAACTGGGAATTGCCTCTCACAGCAAAGTTACTTGTCTAGGAATAAAATACATCTGCCCTAGACAATCAGGATTATGGAACACAACTAAGTAGTACCTATGTCCTTGGAAGCATAAAAATAATTCATGCCAGAGTTATAAATAGGCCTGGAACAGAACTATTAATCATTTCTAAATGCCTCTGCTGGTAAAGAAGGGACCACTGGCACCAGGATCAACTGCTTCAGCCCTTCACTGGTATGCACTTTACAAAAATTTTGGGAAGTGTCTCAAATTATTTATTATATGTTTTTCTCTCTAAACTGCTGTTTGCATTAGGCAAAATTGTAATGAACAGTAGATAAAAAGAGAAACTCTCACAAAAGCAACACTCCCAAACTATCAGATCATTTTAATTTTTAAGCATTAAAAACATGCTTAAGTCTTTGGCTATTCTACAAACCAAGCTTGAAAGAAAACAAAGGAGAAAAGACTAAGGAGGCAAAGAAGAAAAGGAAGGAAAAGAAGGTAACCTATTGGTCCTTTAGAAATAAAAAATGTAGCTCAGATTACAGAAGAAAAAAGCAATCAATGGAAGAATTCTTAGTGGCAATTATTGAATATCATTATAGCCATCAGACTGAATTCAATGACAAGGGGATTGCATTCAATGGTGCATCTTGCTTTCGTGAAAAAAGCAACAATACTGTAAAGGTGGTACTCTCTTACAAGACAATGCAACTATTTTAACAGTCCAAATTTTACAGAAACTTGCAAATGAAATATCAAAGAGTTCAAAATACTGTGACCATTAAAAAAAACCTTAATCACTTTGGGCCGACCAGATGTAGAAAAGTGACAATTTCTAGAAAACAGTAATAAACTTCAGGCAGAATTCTCCCAATCTACCAGGTAATTTTCAAATAAACCTGGTCTTAAATACATGTATCAAAAGACTTTATTTCTGAATAACCAAAACAATCTTTCATTAAATCTGCAGTAGAAGATTATGTTGCAAAATTTATGTTGCAGTTTTTAATCCAATCTGATCTCATTTTGTGACTACACTTGATTCCCTAGGTGCATTTTTGACTAAAACATTTTTGTGGATTTATGTCACCCACCTCTAGACTTGTCAGTTGCAATTTAGAGGTAAATTGAATCAAATATTTTACAGACAGAATTTGAATATGATTATCCTCTATCACCATCTCAGTACAATCTTGTCATGTTAAGCATCAAAACAAGTGCTTAACAATTAAGAGTGCTTAATTAAACCAGTGAGAGGAGAAACTGGCCCAAAAAAGAAATTACTGAACTTTGTGCAGAAATTATGTCAGTTCCTGGGTCAGAACTTCACTGCAAATATTTCCAACACTTGCAGGTTTCACTGTACATTTATTGCACCTGTCTATTAGATGCCTAATTTGACAGCCTCATATAAAGCCATCACTAACAAAAGCTCTCAGCTCTGTTGTCCAGAACTGGTCAACCATCACAAACACTCAGTTAAATGTCTCAGTAAATCTGCTGAACATTTCCTGAGAGTCCAAACAAGAGTGCAAGGGTAAAGACTAGAAAGCACTATTCAAGATCTGGCATTCTTCCCTGGTTACAACTGGCCAAGTAACCAAGCATCAACACCCACCCCCTCCTCCCGACCTCCCAAAAAGCCCTAGAGAAATTCAGTGTATTCCTAAATATTTGACTTTAAAAGTGCAGGCAATTTAACAGCCAATCAAAGTATTTCTGTATGATTATGAAGCAATCTACAAAGATGTAAGATAGGAATGGGATTTTCTATTGCATTCGGCATTATGACCTAACTACTTAAAAAAAAATAAAAATCCCGTCTTACAAAATTCTATAGAAACTTTTCATAAAAGAGAGCAAAACCTCTGAGAACAGCATGAGCAGAGACATAACACTACAGCAAACCTGCTCCTCCCTACTAAATCCCCTGCCATTCCCTCCCTACTTTGCCTGCTTGAGCCTGAACCCAGTGACAGAACTGCTGCTGTCATTTCTCTGGGATCTGTCCTTCCAAGAAATAACCCTTATGCATGCTCTGTGCTAATGCTGGTTAAACCTCGGATATTTTAGAAGTGCCCTTCACAAAAGTATTCAAGAATGCAAAGGCTTATCTGAACAATAGCCAAAATACATGTTGGTCTAGATACCACAGGATTTGGCCGGGGTGAAACACTAAGGGAGTAATCTCTTGGATGCTGTTTCAATAGTTTTCTTTGGGGAAACCAAGAAAAAGCAGAGGTGTAGGGAATATTTCCAGATCCCATTTGTCATCAGAACTATGACACTTGTCATAGATCAGTTATTTTTCACAACTCACTGCCTGTTCTTCAAAAAAGAAATTAAAAGAAATGAAAACTTACAGAAATGACTGTAGGAAAGTTACTCAAGTGCTGCTACCTAAAGAACAACTGAAGGGTAGATCATTTTTAGAAAAAGATTGGTAAAAGACAAAGAATTTTAAAAGGTTTATTTCATATGTAATATAAGAGTAATTATGCAGAAAGATTTTATGTCGGAAATAAGAAAATTAACATTGGGGAAGAAACTCTATAAATGAGGGACCCTAAAAGAGAACATGCATCCTTGTCTTTGATGCTCTGGTTAGTAAATATCCCGTGTGCAGCAAGGTATTAACCAGATGTTAGTAAACAGAGAAAATCTGAGAAAATCTAGCCTGAAATATTTCTGAGTTTGAATCTTTACAATCTTTTAATGTTTGTACATTATACCATGACAACAGCTCTGTAGTAGTCTGCGAGCAACAACAAGGAATGATGTTCAACAACAAAGAATGATGATCAACAACAAGCAATGACGTCTTCCAGCACTGCAAATCAGTTTTTCAGTGTTGATACTACAAACACAGCAGCCACACCCTGCCTCTAGGTCACCAGGATATCACTTGAGCTTAATAGGCACCACTCCAGTAGCAGCCAATGAACTACACAAGAGGCAATAAGCTGGTGCCCTGAGGCCACAGGCATAATGGTGACTTGCTGGCTTTAACTTCATAATCTCTTTTATTATTGATTTTAACTGAAGGAAGTATAAAACAGCAGACATAACAGCTATGATGGTATTTACTTTTTAAACCGTGATTTAGAGGTCTTTAAAATATGGATTGTTGACCTTATTGAGGGTGTATTATTGTCTCCTATACATAGATCTTTGTTTTTCAAGCTCTGTATAGGCTGACCTGAGTCTACTGCTTGAGGTACTTCTTGGGCACTTGTTCCTCAGTAGATCCCTAATTTGACAAACCATAATGGGTCTTGAAAAGATAACTCCATTTTTTGAGACATAATGTAAGATTGTGCAATGAGCCTTTAGAGACTCCTGTAATGTCCTGTAACAAACGTGTCTGCCACGCTGTGATTTTCAGCCCACCGAGCTAAAAATGGACCCTTTGCTGTTGGAACAGTGTAGAACAACCACAGGATGGAGGGAGGAATTTCTACACTTTCAAAAGGCCTTTCTGTTTGTTTTAGGAGCTCACCAATACTGCTAGAGTATATATATCATAAACTATATGACATATATACTCTGAAAAGTATCAGCTAGAAAAATCAAGGAGTTACAAAAGAGCAGAAATACTTTAGAAACATGTAACTCAGATACAGCAAATAATTTTCTTTTATTTTTAGTTTGCCTTGTAAAATTTAAGTAAACATAGCAACATTAACACCCACCCCCAAAAAGAGACACCTTCCCTGCCCCAACTTGTATTTTAGAGGAGCACAATTGAGACTAATACTTTTTTCCCTTCAAGGCTCAATCATAAACACAAAGAATAGTTGCTTAGGATAGAAATACTTGCAAGTCCTTCAGCCTTCATAGCTAACACCATGCATAAGAAGGCACTGTGATCAGATCTACCTTATTTATTCAAGTCTTTTTTTTCAGAATAAAATTCAAAAACAGTAAATAAACTCTTGAATAAAAAAAAACCAAAACAACACCTTTCTTATCTCACCTTCATTTGGAGTCACTTCACATAAAAGAACACAGAAAAGAAGCTCCAGTAACAGAAAACTCGCAGCAGAGCAGGGAGCAACCATTAGATTACTTTATTTTAAAATGTATACATGATGCAGCTGAGGCTACTGTAAATTGCTTTGTCTGGAACACAATGAAGAGCTCAGCTCAGATAAGCTTTCAGAAAATTTTTACATGGACCCTCCATCTGGATGCACATTTCTCTGTTTTGGAACAGCTCTCATATTCCCTAAGGATATTTTACCACCAGGAACTAGATAGAGGAAATAACATTGCTGAGTTGCTCCAGTGTAAATTGATTTGGTTTGTAACACCTTGGGTGCTGATGGCTCACCAGTAAGAGAATCCTCGACTAAGAGCTCTCACAGTGGGACCAGGCTGTGCACAGTTCCACACCAAGCTCGGAAATTCTCCTTTCCTGTAACTTTATACTCTGCACATTATCACAAACCTCCATCTCCCCACTGCTTACATAGCTTTTTCCATATGAAACTATTGCATTTTGTGTGCAATCTGATTTCTCCAGACCCTGAAAGGTAGACCTCCAGGTCTGTCACTGACTTCTGCCCAACCCCAGAAAAATAATTGCTACGTGGCACTTACCTCTCCTTCTCTGGGCCACGGCCTTCCATTCTGTGTGTATTTGCTTTGATTCTGGCGCTTCTTTTGCCCTCCATCAGCAAATTTGCACAGCAAAGGCTCAGTGGGGGCTGTGAAGACAAGAACCCAGTCTATATTAGCATCCCCCCCAAAGAAAGTGATTATACCAGCAACAGTAGTGCTTTGTAATACTGATCTTTTGAAGTAAAATCTTGCCTTCTGCAGATATTTTTTGCCTCTTTTAGCCTTGACTCCACTGGCAGCTGTTCTTATTAACTAAGCTTCAAAAAATATATACTGGCAGACCTTAAAAGAATTTAGCAAATATTGTTGAAAAAATAATCAGCCTACACAGAATGTTAAGTTGCTGTAGTGGAACAGTATAGTCAGGCATTAGTTCCAGTTAAGTTAGACACGTATTCATAACCAGCATTAGTGCAAGGATAAACACTACTTTACTAAAGCAGCTCTCTGTTTTTAATTGTAGAAACTTTGCAAGAACCTGTTTCAGGAATAAGTGTTCTCACTATTTTGGTGTTTCTCAACGTCCAGTCCTTTAAAACTCTGACTAAACACAATAAAATAGAGACTTTTGCCAAGCCCAGTCCAATCAGCTTTCTTTTTCTCTTAACTCCTCTTTTAAGCAAGTTGGCAGCTGAGAAAACCCTTTTCCTCTCCAAGTGAGACCTGGACTGTGTGAATACAATAGTCAGGGGGGGCCAGAGTCCCAGGAAGAAAGGATAATCACAGCGCTGCACACTCCAAAAGGCAGTCGACAATAGAACCCCCTAGAGAAGAAATTAACACACATCAAACAGGCACAACAGGAGGGGAACTTGGTGTCTTGGGATCTCTTTCCCATCTACCCAGTTTTTGACAGCCTCCTAAAATATTTTTTTAAGCAAAACTGTAATTACTCTGCTGGTGGGAGCTTGTGTCTCCTGCTTTATCCTGAAAAGAGGGGGCAAATTCTACCCACTTAGGTGTATGTTAGGGTTGTGCTTTATTGCCTACATCAGCAGAGAAGTAAACCAATATTTACCTGTTTGAAAACAATCTAAAAATCATGTGTCACATCTGAGTCTTTTCAGGAATCTTTGAATTCCCAGGCATGATAAGTCTGTAATTAACTAATCAAGAATTTTGACGGAAAAACTAAGAAATCTGGTTTTTTTTCCTCCCCACTTCTTGTTTCTGGGAGGCTAGAAATGTTGAAAGAATACAACTGCAGACACACAAAGTATATTTTTGGGTAGAGGGGCTAATCAAGTTCTTGACTTACTTATTTGTAAAAAAAATTATGATTTGGTTAAGTTTGTGTGGTATGAACTTGTGTACAAGCTACATTCCATCAAGCTCTTAATTATAGCCAATTCAAAACAGGTCAGAAAGTGTAGATTAAAACTGTGATCACTTAAAAACTGCAACTAAGAAACAATGCACGGAGAGAATCTCACATTGAAAACACAATTTCGCACTGGGACAGAGTCACTTTGGCTACTTCTGAAGCTATAGCAGCTTTGTTTTTTCATTACCATCTTACCAGGCTAGTTATTTCCAAGGTCACTAGAAACTGAACTGCAGGAAACAATCCATTATTGGCAGAAAGCTTGACTGTGTGACCCCAGAGGTCCTTCCCCACCTCCGACTTTGATTATTGTATCAGATTTTTCTAGAGGCAATGCTTAGCCAACCATTTTAAATATAAAATAATGAAGGTTTAAAAGCATCCAGGTGGCTATGGAGATTCTTTCTGCAGATGGAGGGACTTTACAGGGCTGCTTTAACTGGTTTTACTCCATGGCCTGACGCTGCATGATTTCAGAGTGGTTACTTTGAGTTCATTTGATGTGATTGTGAGGGAGGAGCAGGTGCTAAGCCAGCATTAGAGAAAGACCCATTAAACATCACATCTGAAGCTTCAAAAGTTTTTTTGTTTTAAGCACTGAACAACTACCAAACAACATATGATACCATCAGGAGGACCATGCAAAAACCATCTGCACAGTGGATATTTACACATGCCCTGATCATCTGCTAATGAATACATGTGGTATTAGCCCATGTACTGTGATGTGGTTTAACAGCTAGGAAATCTACACATCCTCTCTCTGTATATTAGCCAACCACAAATTGGAGGCTGTTACCATTTCCGGAATTCCCCTCTCCAGCACCACCATCTGACCAACCACCTCATATTTTTTAATTAGTGCCTTCCTAAAGTTGATTGAGATCGAAACCAAACAACTTTACTAACTCCATCTAAAAAAAAAAAAAAAAAAAAATAAATAAAAAAAAAAAAAAGTGAAAAAATATTGTGTAGATATTTAGGAAATATAGAAAAGAAGGTGGAAAAGGACAATTCTCTACACAGGCAAGTTTCTGCATGGGAGATTATATTCCTTTACAATGAACTGAGGGTAGTTCTGTGGATAAATTCAGTCTGTGTTGACCAAGATCAAAAGAAGCAAAAACTTCAAAACAAAATGTTCTGACACAAAGACAGAGCCCATATAGGATGATTTTGGGTTGACGATTTTCAGGATTTTGTTGTTGCTTTTTTTTTCTTTTTTTCTTCCCTAGACACAAGCATGTAGCATCAAACAAGACAGAAAATTATCTTAATAACTCTGAAGTGGTGTAGGTCCTAATGGTTTACACCTGGAAACAATTATAATAACTAACCTCTCTCTCTCTATATATATCTATATAAACCTAAATTAATAATCTCTCTTCTTTCAGGACATAAAGCAGAATGTAACAGTCTTGGGAGTTCAAAGATGTTGCTCTAAGTACACAGAAAAACTCAAATCTTGGTTTGCTCCAGCCCTCTAGAAATGTTTTGTAAAAAAGGTCCTCTGGGCTTTCTAAGATCAGATGCACCCAGATATTAGTACCAGCATTCTTACTGGTCAAATACAGTAGAAACAGAAGATACTAGAAAGACCACATCCCATTTCAGCACACAAGCATAATTGTTTCTAAGTAGAATTCTTCTTTTAATGGTTTCATTAAATTTCCAGTGTGCCTTAAAAAGAATAATTTTACTTCAGCCAAGAAAAGGATCACAATTAGGTACCATGATTATCAATTAAAAAAAGAAAATAGTTAGGAACTGGTTAAACAGTATCAACATTAGATTAATAATATTTATGGGTTGCAGTAGAAGTGGTATATTTCACCCCAAATACTTCAGAAGGGGAGGAAAAAAAAAAGGGAATTTTTTAAACTTTTCTGTTTCTTTTCTTTTCCATTCTATGTAGACAGTCTTCAATTTCTGAACTGCATTTTTGCTTTTCTCTTTTTCCTCTGTATGAACACATGGACTGAAAATAAATGTCTGTGTCTCTGCCTCTTCTCTCACCTTTTGTACTGCTGACTTAATAGAAAATGTAATTTGGATATCTGTAGATGTTCACATTTTGAAGTGATAAGCAGATCTTTTTTGTATGGTTCTTGACATCCTCTAAATTTTAAGCATATGTGGTATATTTTGAAGAATATCTGGAAAATCTACTGTTGCTATTTTCCTGTAAAAAAGTGAGAATTGATTCACTTGAAACAAATTTCAGGCTATTCCATCCTGATAAACTCTTCAAGATAGAAGGCACTGCTCTTTCATTGACTTCTACCTGACAGCAACACACACAAATATCAAGAATAAATAACTGCTTTAACCTGAACAAGGTTCATTAAGCCATAACCCATTTTTCAAGGCGAAGATTTAAATGCTTGCTGCAGTTCCCATCCAAAGCCTTCTCTAGTTAATAAGACATAAATAGCCCTAAAGTTGGCTTTGAGTCTTGAGAAGGAAGTGGGATCAAATTGATAGTGCTTCTAAACAGCATTTGCCAAGATATTCAAGGCTGCCTTAGGAGAGGGCAGTAGCTGCTAGTGTTGAAATTCAGTTCCCATGGAAGTCAATGGCTAAAACCCTATCTCACTTCAGTCAAGCCCTGAATTTACTCTGAGAGTTCAGTGGAGGTGAAAGAGAGAGACTGGTTTTATGTCAATCAAGCCTGTCGATATTGTTGGAGTTCCCTCAGGAGATCAGCTTCTCATGCTCTGCTACTTTAGATGGACAGATTGTGCAGACAAACAGCACAGAACTGCCAAAAGGCTGTTAGGATCACCAAAAGCAACACTGGTACTTAAATAGCACAAAAACTTCGAAAGGAAGGAGAAGGGGTAACAGTGCCCCCTTCTCAAATCTGGCAGGCTCTAAGAAATGTTCCAGCTCAGGAAGGGAATTTCAATTAAATGGGAGAATTCAACAAAATAAGGCAAACTTCTAACTAATTCTGAATACATAATTTCCGTATTCTTTCATTCATCGGAAGGCAGATACACTTGAGCTCCTACATGTGCAAGAATGTATATATTCATGAGCATGTGCTTCATAAAGGAAGATGAAAGCTGTCGTTGGCATTTGGTGAGTCTTTTTCATTATTTCAGGTGTCTGAAACTTTTACTGTCTCAAGAATTACTGAGAAAAGCTTATTCCCCCTGTCATATAGCATCATCTGTCCAGCAATGGCAAGAATTACATATACAAAAAGCAGTAACAAGACATTTTTATGCATTTTTGCTGCTTTTGCTATGAATATTTTTGAAGACAGAGTATTTTTTGGCATGTCAGGAAGAGTTTAATCTCTTCTTCTCATTTTTTGCAACAATGAAAGTAATATTTTCAGTAAAAATAGCCATGTGCATTGTGAGCATTCATGTGGGTCTTTAGCCACTTCTATTTTGTTAATGTGAAGAAAAATAATTAGAAAGTCATTGATATGACAATAAATGGTCAGTGCACAATTAATGATCTTTTTCAAAGTATGTTTTAATGAGAAAGTTGGATTAATTTCTTTCTCAGCCTGGGAAAATCCACCTACACAATAAAAAAAACTGTGCACTGTGCACAGTAATAATTGGGTTCACGATTAGACCAAACATTCATACTGACCAAGCTCTGATAACTATTTTAATTCCTAACTGCCTTCCAAATTTGAAGTATTTTGGTAACATTTTCATGTGCAAATCACACAGAACATCTGATTGAAACACCCATGTATGAACCAACCTCTTTGTTTGTTACAGATCAAATATTTGTAGTCCTTAAGAAAAACTTCACCTTATGGTAACATCAAAGCCATTTTGTAAGGAAAGCAGTATTTCACAGGGAGACATGAGAGACACAGAAGCTGTAGAGCAAGGCAGGACACAGCAATTTAAGTTTTGATTTAATATCTGGGCTCAGATGGATGTAACCAGCAGGACTATGGTATTTACAGTCCCTGCAGAGTTTATTTACAAAATGAATTTTGCTGTTGTAAGCTTTGAAAATGTAGAAATTCCAGGACCCCATCAAAAGAGTCTCTCTCTGCTCTAGTGAGTCCACTGGCCTCTAGGAAAGTCCTGCCACATAATACTTTTTTCATCCCAAAGTCATAAATAAACAAAATTCGAACTTCAAGGAAGATTATAAAACAAAACCATAACTATTCTGCTCTTGGGAAATGAAGATGAAGAATTACAAAAGATGGTACTTGACAGAAAAGGACACATAAGGACAAAGTGTTAGCTGAGTAAGGAAACCATAAATTACATGGCAAACAACCACTTCATCCTATCCTGTATGGAGTTGTTAAAAGACAAAGTAATAGATTTCATCCTAGAAGTCCATGATACAGGATGTGATGTCACAGGAGAGACTCTAATTTATAAGAGCAAGAATTAACAAGGTTGAGCCATAACAGAATATTTCATAGAATCATAGAATATCCTGATTTGGAAAGGACCCACTAGGATCATCAGTGTCCAACTCGTGGTCCTGCATGGAACAGCCTCAAGAGTCCCACCATGAACCTGAGAGTGTTGTTCAAATACTTCTTGAGCTCTGTCAGGCTTGGTGCTGTGATCACTTCCTTGAGGAGCCTGTTCCAGTCCCCAGCCACCCTCTGGGTGAGAAATCTTTTCCTAACACCCAGCCTAGACCTCCCCTGACTCAGCTTCAGGCCATTCCCTTGGGTCCTGCCACTGATCACCACGGAGGAGAGCTCAGGGTCTGCCTCTCCACATTTCTTCACGGGGAAGTTGTGGACTGTGATGAGGTCTCCCCTCAATCTCATTTTCTCCAGGCTGAACAAACCAGGTGACCTCAGGCACTCCTCACCAGGCTTCCCCTCAAGGCCCTTCACCATCTTTGCAGATTTATCCAGTATTTTAGTTAAACTTAACTACATGATAATAATTGGATTTGTACAGATGATTATGAAAGCAAAATAATGAGCTACCATTGCATTTTAGTTTCTATAACACATTACTTTTACAACATAATTATAGAAATTGAGGGAACAGCTAATAGAAAAGGACACCAAAGCAAAAAAATACAGAGCAAACATCTATTTGGATAAAGAAGAAAAAGAAAGTGATTTACTTTTGATAAATTGTATCACAGCTTAAGTAATTATGTCTTGTTCACCTCTTTGCCTTAAGAAATGAGAAGCAATCCTTTCATCTTTTTGTATAATAATTATTTCTAAAGAGCAAGAACATGTTAGAAAATGAAAATAAATCTCAGCAAGAAATAATGTGTTAAGCACAAAGTTAGGACTTCTATCCTATGAAACAGAAATTACTTAGAGCAGGTGGAACAGGTACCACATGTGTGTGTATGTTGGAGAAACTGCATGTCAACTTGGAAACGTGGAGCAGATCTTGTTTCAATCAATCTAAACACTCAAGCTACTACATGGAGAACCTCTGCTTAATCATATTGTTGCCAAAATGTCCATAAATATTTGTTTGAGCAGACCAGAAACTGGAGTCACCTTACTATAAGAAACTGCAACACTCATTTTACAGTCTGTTGTTTTTTTTATATATATTTTAAACTATTTTCCTTTTTAAATTTTCAATGGAAGGGCAGAATGAGAGAGCCTGATTCAGGCCTATTAAAGTGCTCCATTCCAATCTGCTGATAAGGAGGAACTGTTGTAAAGGTTATAGAAACAGATGCTTCAATATGGTATGGAAAGTTAAATCTATCAAAATAGCAAAACTGAGATACAGTATTAAAATCTGAAATGCTGAATGTTGAAATGTATGTTGTAATACGATAGCCTATTTTTATTTTATCAAACTCATTTCTCAAATAACTCTAGTCTTGGTCACTGTTGGAGAGAATGAATGCATGATGAGGAAATCCAGAATAGAATTTGGAATTTTATCACTTAATTTTATTAACTACTAAATAATTATAAAATATGCTCCACTTTAGCATTGGATTCTGCCTTTATTTTAAACAAAAGGCCTGAATCAGAGCTCACAGAAATTAGCCATTCTCACTGAACCCAAAGCCTCTCTACTGAACCCAAATTTAAATTTGAGGTAAGTATAAGCAAGAGCAGACTCAGGCCATGAGTTTTGCCAGAGAAATCAGCTTCCTCAAACTTGATGATACAGCAAAGTTCTGCCCTATCAGAGGTCCCCAGCATAATGCTGAAAAATTCCAGCTGTAGTTCATCCTCTGTACCCAGTGCTGTGACAGCTCTTCACAACCTTTAACCACTGGATGAAAAGGAAGTGGAAGGAGCACTTTATTTTGCAGTTTTAAAATTTCTCCAAGAGCCTTTCCAGCAAAAGAGTAGATCCTCTTAATGAATGACTGTGCAACCAAACCAACTAAGGAAATAATTTCATACACCTATGCTTACACCCAGTGGTTTGTTTTTTTTCTATGACTTTCAAATAGGATTTGTTACAAACTGAAATTTAGGGCACATTCTTTTAATGTGCCAATTCTAATTGCAAAACATGGAATTCAGCTGGGTTCATGTCTCCTCCAAAAAACCACTTTGATAGACTCCCCCGGATTTATGCCTCATTGGAAAAGCCATGTACAAAAGAAGTGAGACGGTGTCATGTTTTGAGAAGGAGCATTTGTTACAAGTCATTGGAATCACTTCACATTTTATCTGTGAGATAGATAATAAATAATTAATTGTTAATTTATGTTAAATAAAGAAAGCCTCTGACTTGCTCAATCATCACTATTAAAAGGTGAATGCTTAAGAAAACCACCCACCTTATCCTGTCTGAAGAATTTTTGTGTGGAACTTATGTGCCCAAACTTCCTTATTTTTCTATCATGCCAGAGTGACTAAGCAAGACACTGAAGAAAGAAGAGTCTATGTAGCTCTTCTGGAAACTATGCAAGTAATCAGTAGAATAAAGATTTATGATAATACAATGGTTCCCTATCAAGAGTTTCTTCCTATTGACAAGGGCTGACAACTGTGAACAGTTTGTCAAAACAAACCAAACAAAACAACAAAAATTATATTTTTAATGTTTTTGCATAGATTTTGCAAATACTCATTATTGTCTGGGATTCTGATTTATATGGTTAAAAAGAAAAAAAAAAAAAACCAGAAGGTCGCTTATGCCAGTTTTATGCTATTGACTTACTGCATCAGATGTCATTGGACTACATGATGGGAAGGAGCTGATTCCTCTAAATAAAATGAAAAAAACTCCAAACTTAAAATATATTTCTATGATAATTTAAAAACCTTTTTGTGCCTTTTGTTGTAAATTTCTAGACCATGCATGATTTGCCACACAGACACATACTTCTGCTGAGTGTGACAAGAAACTAACAGAGATCAGGCAAACAGTGCCCAACCCAAGATCCCAAGATCCAGTGAAGCTGATGAAAACACTTTCAATACCTTCAGTAGGTTGGCTCCTAGCCTATAACTTGAACTGGAAGTAAATATGACAGCAGTTGCACTGGAATATATCTTACAAACTTTGTTTTCATGTTTTATTTGGTCTTAAAGCTGCAATCCCTTCGCATTGACAACATGCAAAGAGAGTGAAGACAATGGCTAGCGTGTCATCAGAACCAGTTTTCAGGAAAAAAAAAAGTTACACAGTGAGGTTCTGCTATCTTACTGTGTTGCTCATCATCCCAGAGCAGCACTAAAGCTGAAAATTCCTACACTGAGGCAGTGACCTAGAGGAGAGGTCGGATTTGTATCACATTTTTAAACCAGTAGCATCCTGACTCTCATGAATATGCTCCATACTGCTGCTCCTGAACTGACTGTGGTTGATACACCAGCTGTGTGGGGTCCCAGGACTCCAACCTGAAGGTTGAAGCTCACTGTGGAAACCTGACCCTCTAAATGTGAATCCAAAACACTCTTTAAATCCCCCTCGGAGACTGCCCTGTGAGCTTTTAGGAAGACTGTACTTCATATACCTTTTTCTCCTCTCCCATCTCATAAGTTACTTTTGTTGAATGAAAATGGAGATCTTGTATTTCTTACTGTTCAATTATTAAGGAACAGCAACAGAGTCGGCTTCATCTGAAAGGCTGAGCGATTTTTAAATGATCTCATGTACCGTAATTTATAATGGAAAATCAGGTACAAATAGTGTGAGATGCTTTCTAGTTCCTCTCTAATGGAAATAAAATGGATCCCTAGTAATGGGTGACCCTACTTGCTTCTGTGGTCACCCCTTTTACTTTTTCAGTGTTCTCTTTAGTAGTCTCAGGAGAAAAGAACAAATGCAAAGCTTTTATCCAAAGCTGCTTTGCTAAACAATAGCTCTATGCTTCTGCTATAAAATCTATTTTTACTATTCTCAGAAACAAATATTATTGATCACAGAGACTTTGCTATTCCCACTGAGAAAAACTTACTTGTACTGACAGTCCAGAGATAAAAGTATTAGAATTTATGCTGTACAAATAATTAATTCTGTTTCTGTTCAGAAAAAGTTATTTCATGTAGCTGTTCAATCATTACTTTAATATCTAGTATGGAATCTATTTATTTTAAATTTGATTTTATTATGTTCTGTATTATTTTTTACTTTGTATTTATTTAGATAAACCACAACATTAGCATCACATATTCCTCTGTATGACACTGCTAGAACTAACACTAGAGAGACAGAAAAACCTCTTCAAACATGTTTTCAATATAAACAGGAAAACAAGGACAAATGTCTCATGTCAATGCAATGATTTGTTTCCATCAGCATAATGATAATTGCTGTACACATACATTTATTTTTTAATAATTGAAACTGAGTTGTGGGATTCCCTGCTTACACTCCAACACATATATACTATTAATGTCCAGAAGAGCTTATGCAACCCAGTGTTATGCTGCATGAGAAAGCTTCAGTTATGACCATTAGCCTATTTAATTCACATGTATGTGTTCTAATAATACTTTTTTCTTTATCCCAGTTAAGGAAAGACACATTCATTGTGTCTTTGTGACTGGCCACTGCAATTAAAAAAAAAAGTGGCAATATATATAATGCTGACACTATTTGCAGCTCTATTCACAGCCTGTTAAAGAGTAGCAGTAGAAAATATATACAATCAAAAAATATTTGGTTTTGGTAAAGATACCCTGTGTGTTGTCAAGGTAGTAACATGACCTTCTTGATATCTGAGTTGAAACAATTTCTCAAAGCATTGATTACTGCAAATGCATGAAATATTCCAGTGTAAATGTAAAAATAATGCTATTTTTTACCCAGCTATTAATTTGTTAAAAAAATTTAAAATATTCAGCAATATTCAGATCTTTTTTCTCAGACTGCCTAGTGAAAATCCTTTTATTTAAATCTGTTCTAATTAACACACATTCTAATAACAACTGGGTGCAGCAGCAAAAACTCCAACCACTGATAATCTAAAACATAGCTCAGCCATATCATTTTGCCATTAGTCTGAGAAAGAAGGAAAATCTGAAGGGATTTTTTTTCTTAATTTATTGCTCTTCTTTCATTTTATTCTCCTGCATTCACTGAACATTATAAGAGCTAACAGATAGCATTACTGGTTTTCTCACTTCAATGCAGGAATAACTTTAAAAAGTGGAGTTGACCCTGACTGTGACAAAACCAGGGCTGGGTATAGGTTCCAAAGCAGAAAGCATTTAACAAACAGTGACTGGGTGATTCTTAAAGGCAGGAGTTCATTTTACTGTGGTAGAGAATAACCAAGTCACAGTAAACACCTTGGACAGAATAATTTGTGTACCACGAAATCTCACTGTGTGCTCTCACCATCTTCTATAAATGGGCCCAAAAGGAGGAAGGGAATACTTTGGAAGCAATACATAACTAAGGATGCTGATACTCCTTACCTTTTCCTCCCCAGAAGGGGTGAGCAGCAGCTCAGAACATAGCCTGCAAACTATATAGCACCCATGGGACACATTGATACCCCCTGCAGCTCCAGTCTGATGCACTGGCTGCTCCTCCTGGCCATTTCCAAGCCCTGAGTCTGAAAGACAGACTTTTTTGGGTAGTAACTGTGCTGAATGGCTCCTGCCTCCCTCACCAAGTACCTGAAGGTAGGGAGCAGACGTGGCACAGGCACTTATGGACTAGAAAAGGAAGATAAGACCTTGGGGAAAAAAAATGCTCACTAAATCTCATTTCCTTGAAGGGCAAGAAGGCAGAAGGGCCCTGTAGCACAGGACCACCTGGAGCTCCCTGTCAGGACATAGAGGCTTTGCACAAGCTTCAAGTAAGGATCTGCCTTCAAGGCACAACTGTACCTGTGGTTTCCATGACAGGGAACTGCACACTGGATTCACTGGGAATTTTCCATTAAGTCACCTATTTATGATGACACTTTATCCAAGGAAAAGACAAAAAAGTGAAATTATAATCTTTTCCCAAGACAATGGAAGATCTTACTCATACTTCTTAGCTCTTTTCAAAATGTGTTGATGATACCAACACTAAATCTAATGTGCTATGACATAAGGAAAATTCTATCCCTTGCAGCTTAAAAATCTTTTATTATCATCTGAGACAATATCCTAGAATATTAAACAGATAACACTAAACCCTTCTGAAATTTTCAATTGCAGAGCTCTCAGCTGAGGGTAGACCATGAAGCAAACTTACATATTAGAGACTGAGTGATAGACTAATCTTTAATGTTGTAATACATTGCTCAGAGATTTTATGAAGGTCATGCTAGATCCTACTTTGCCATGCACCCAAAAATTACAAAAAGGGTAGGATTTCAATGCTAAGATTGGCAAAGTAAAAAATTCAGCCCTCTTAACTCCTTCAGTTAAAAATACTGGAATAATCAGAACATGAAAGAGCCAAGCACAACAAGAAAGAATACATGAAAGGGAAAGAAAGGTATAGAAATATGCAAAGAAAAACACTTTAATAGAATGAATGGAAAAATAGAAAAGGGAGGGTAATGCTTCTGAATTGCCCTTGAAGATGTTCTAGTTTTACCGAAAAGTACATGCAGCTTATGTCCTCCATTTCTGGATGACAACAGAGGCCTTCACAAACTCTTCACAGAGACTGCAGCAAAAAAAAAAAATTCTAGCAGAAATGGCTGCCTAAATGTCACTGCCTATAGCAAAGACAATGACAGAAGTTTATAAAAGATGTAGTTTTATCTGAAAACAGAAAAGGAAGATCTGTTCTGTTTCATCGTGACGAACCTGCTAAGGCTCTGGATGGTCTCAGGGCAATTTTTTGGCATCAAATCACTAAAGAAACTGGGGGAGACTACTGAGTCTCCTCTACACAAAAATACCAAGACTCTGTTATCAAAGTCAATTCAAAAGCTTACCTCAAAACTCTATAGATGAGCCAACACGTACATGCCACAGAAGAAAAAATTAGAGATGACTGTGGGAACGGTGGAAAAGCAAGGACTTCTCTTCCAGATAAATGACATTATGAGAAATAGAAATAGTTGCTTACACCAAAATGTGTCATTTTTTAATGTTTTGTCCCCATTTGAGTAGGATCCTTCTTTGGTTTTCAGGCACATGGATGAAGCCATGCTGGCATGATGAGTCTGTGTGCAACTCTATTCAAAGCATGACCGTAACTCAACAGCAGTATCGAAGTCTGGTCTGGCAAAAACCGTTTCCAGCTGATGTGAGACAGCAATTTTCTTCACAGCAAATTATTTCATGAATCAGCCAGCAGGGAGTGACAACATTCTGCTGCCAGTGACTAAGTGTATGACCTCTGGGTTGTAATTTCCATCAGCTTAAGCAGAGTTCATTGCAAACAAGAGCTTATTTTTCACTCTACTGTTAAGAGAGATGCTAATCTAGCTCTTGGTTTCCTTTCTTTCTTTCTTTTTTAAAATTTTTTTTCCCTTTTTTTTTTTCCCCCTTTTTTACCGGCTTTATTGCTTACAATGAAGTATTTCCCTGGAGACAGAAAACAAAGTCTAGAACAGGTTGCTAATAAAACTTGAAGACAACACAGTAGAGTAAGAATTAAAGGGCAACAACTTTTCTACTTCAAGCAATGTGGCAGGCCTAGCAGAGACCTCATGGCTTTCTCCTGTCATGGAAAGGCAGGTTAATACTGAACTTTGCAACCTGACTAGAGACAATCAAATGAAGTGAGGGAAAAAACCTTTTTGAGAATCCTTTCTGATACAGAAACAGAAGAAAAATCCCAGTCCTAAGAATGTTGAGAAGAGGAATGAGGTGCTTTAAATGAAGGGTAAGGTCAAGACTGAGTAATGAAAATATGAATATTACCCGAATTATTAAATGTTCTCCAAATACTTCAGCTAGGATCTGTACACAAATAAAGTTTCCTGCTAATGAACCACAACAGACTGATGTCAGTATTAATGCTACTGAATTAACACAACAGTCTAGTACTGTACTGCTTCATGTAACTTGGTTGTAGCAATAAACCATGGTAGAAAGTGATTTTATACCCTTAACAGAAGTGTTGAGCAGAGGAAAAATGGAATCCTAGATTTTATTCAGCACTGGAATTCCATTTGATTGTTGATCTTAAAAGGAGTGACAACCAATAGATAAAAGAGCTGTCATTAAGCCACATTTGTTATTTCTATGCAGTTCAGTTCTTGGGTTGTTACCAGTGGGAAGAACAAGGTCTCAGGCTCTAAAGCTCAGCTCTGAATTGAGAAGGACAAGCTTCTCATACTGACAACCAGTGACTCTTAGACTCTACGGCAAGGGTGAAGGAAGCTGTATTGAAAAGGCCATCACGGACTTGTTGGTGGAGCAGGAGATGAAAAATGTAAGATTTTTTGTCTCCACTTTTCTCTGAGGTGCCCTAAGAACTGGAGTACTGGGACATGTGCCATAGGATTAATGTGGATCTATCTATCAAACTGTGCATTTCAGAGGGACAGAGTCATATGAGATTTCCTGGAAACTTACTGGTTGGCTACACAGTATATGCATGAGGTTTTTAACTAGCCTGGACAGAATATATTACTTGGACTGAAATACAAGCACATGTGACATCAGATGAAATCACAGTGACCCAGGCCTCAGCACAGCCTGTTTGCAACATACTGCTTTTGCTAGTGGATAAGCAAAGATGAAAGTGTATTCAGGCAAAAGCTTTTGCTTTAAGGGTGTCTATGTGCCAAACCAGAATAACATTGCATGTTTGCTCCAGGAAGACTTGTTTCGTAGTACCAGAAGAAAAATGTATTTATTTGAAATGGTCAATTTAGACCAAACTAGCTTACTTTTATTATCAAGCTTTAACTGTGTTTACATAATAGAAAAAATGAGCACAGAATTATTCCAGGTTTAATCCTGTATCTTTTATTCCCGCTTTGTAACACTCTTGTAGAGAGCCTTCTCATACAAACAGAACTATTCATATTTTGTTCTAGTGCTGCAGGATTAGGGTACAAGCATGCCTACATAGTTCTCAAGCTGTGTCATGCCATGCTCCTTCAAGGTAACTTCTGCTGCCACTTTTTGCATACTAAATGAGGTGGGTGTTTTTACAGTGCTTATCACTAACTTTGTTTGCAAACACCTTACGAGCACTAATGATTTCATTCTCCCAGTAGGCAGTGAAGTATTTCCTTTGTTTCACAAAGGGATGAGATGCAGCATGGGGATTATGCAAGTTGTCCAGTGTCACAGTCACTGAGTACAGACCTCCTGAGTTGCTGTGCAGTATTTATTCACAAGTTAACCCTTCTCAAACAGTTCTGCCTAGCTGCACTATTTTCTTAGCCTCATTTCCCACTTCAGCCTATGTCAGGAAATATCTTTCACTGATCCAAGTTTGCAATGCCACTGTCAGCTCACTGAAGTGCTTTATCAGAAGGCAGCCTGATCTACAGTACTCATTCAAATTGAGCTTGTAATGATAATAAATACTGGATGCAATTACAGACACACACATTTCTCTATGCACATTTGTACATAACACACGTGCATGTAGACATCTATATAATCAGGTAGAAGTTTATCAAATACAGAACATCAGAACAGTCAAGGTGCAGTTATCTAAAGCTTCAAACAAACTTGTTTATTCACTGTAATATTTCGTTTTTCCAGGCTCACACTCCTATCTATATCCCTAGAGGGCAATGTCACCTAAGAGGTTGTGCTCATGTCCCTGTCATCTTCATATGAAGTCAAAGATGATGCTATTGCAAAGACAGAAGTAAATTTGTACTTAATAAAATTTTCTGTAATTAAATATAGACTTGTCCCTGTTTATAGTCAAGAAGATTTGAAGCCCGATTTCAAGAACAGCAAAGTACAGCTGATTATCCCAAATTTACTTACCTTAACAAACCTCTGGGATTTTCCTACCATGTCCCAATGTCAAACAGTGTAAGGCATAAGTAAAGATAAGATTCAGGATGCTAGAGTCTTAGAGAACAGCATGCAGAAAACTAAATCACAGGAGAAACTTAAAGGGAAAACAGAGCATTCATTTTCTTTCCTGCATTTACTGTCTTGCTGCTTCACAACTAATATTCTTTCTTCAAAGCTACATTTCCTGTTGGCAAGGCCTACATCTATCCCCAGGTCTCACCCCACATTTACTCTCAACATTGTTCAAATTGCATACTATGGCTCTACCAACTCTGGTGGACATAATTTCAATGGTCTCTTCTTCCTGTGTGAAATGAAACCCCTCACTTCAGCAACAATGTTCCACCTCTGAACAGAATATGATGTTGTGGTGGGGAAGTGTCCCAGCAAACCTTATGAGAGTGCAACTGTCTTTTAAAATGAGAATAATGCCATATAATAGCTTTATTGATGGCTTTAGCAGCCTGGATTTACTCTCTGAAATACGAAAAAGAAAGCTTCTGTTGTTTGCTTCCTTTTTGTTTTAAATGATTGATAATTATTTCACAGATGTCTTCCTCTGACATTTGATTTGTTGGATAATACACAAACATAGAGTTTCTAATGTGTTTTCTGGCCTTTTAACCTAATTTCTTTTCTCATTACTTTTCATTTTATTTCCAATTCCAATATAAAATCTGTTTTCCAGAAGATTTTTGCATGATCTCAAGCTTCCTCACTTTGATAATATACAGAGTGATATTTTAAAACAATGACAAAGCCAAGATCAATGATAGCAGAGAAGTAAAATCAGCCCATATTTTAAACTTTTCTTTGTCATGTTCATCTTCTTCACATGCATTCTCTTTAAGAAGATTCCAAAGTTATGATGGAAATTAATAATAGTTTTGTGTATGTTAACATTTTAAAAAAATTTGCTACATGAAAACAGTTAAGTGAGGACAAAACAAGAGAGTTCAGCATAAGAACAGATGTTTTTCTGTCAAAGTACTAGTTGGCATTGTTACTGTATTTCAAGGATATATTAGCTAATTATTGATTAGGGAGATCACAGAGATAATCATTAGGAAATGAAAAATATATTTTACTTTTTTATAACAGAAGAGGAAATAACAGCTAAAATTTCAGGGATATATATGTGAGTGTGCACAAAACAATGAAAAAATCTCAGTGTTAAGGGAAGTAGTGAATAAGAATCCCAGTACACTCACTTATTGCAGTGGCAGTGACTAACAAAGTCCAGTAATTTATTTGCTAAAACAGCATTTACACTCTTTGGAACAAAGCAGGTTGGAGTAGCGATTGTTCTGAGTGTATCTTTGGGATTGTACTAATTTACTCAAATTTTATCTGTATGAAGAATTGCACTGCTTTTTTTTAGTTTTCCTCAGCCAATATAAATCTGTTGAATTCAGCGTGACCTTGTCATTATTGGTCTTACAGCACTGCAGGTCCACCCACCACTCCATTCATAAATGCATGAAAATGCATGTCGTCTTTCTAAAGAAAACTACTTAAAAGTTGAAAGGACAATAGCCTTTTGTGTCCTTTGCTGGAATCCTACGTGACTAGGAGGGAGACAAAACTTTTTTTCCAGTGAAGATTCTCAATATGCCATCAATATATCATCATTTCTTACAAAGATATACCAAGATTTCTTAGCACTGCATTAAACAAATTAAATGCATTTTTGTACTGCTATACTATTCAAGAGATTGCTCCCATGCTCTAAGACTCAGAATAGAAGAAGCCTTCTGAAAGAGAAGTCTAAAGAGAACACATCCAATCTGCTATTTAACCTATTTTTCCCATTCTAAAGACTATTTTTTTTTCCCCCCAAGGTGTGGCTCTGGTTAGAAAGGATAACACAATAATGATCTCTAAGCAACAATACCTGTATTGTAAAATGGCAATTTATTCAGATGTCCTTTCCAGTGTAGCCAAAAGAAATAACCTGACATGCTAACGGACAGGTTTCTATTTAAACAAAAAGGAAAAAACAGAATTCCTTAGGAAATAGCCTCTAAAACCCATGTTTTTGACTCTTCTCCTTGAATACCACTGACAAAAGTAATAAGTGAGGTGACAGGAAACCTGATATTAATTCTGCAAGTTCTAACTAGATGTGCAAGAGATCTAAGCTCAAGGAATAGAGCTCAAATGCAGAGCAAATAGGCAATTATTCTGAGCAGAATTCTGTGCCTGATGATGACTTGCCTGTCTCCGTTCTCTGGGGTCGGTCCTACAGAGACTGTAATCTTCTATGTTGATGCCTATATTCAATCTTAATACCTGATACTGAGCGATGGCAAGCTGTAGGGATTCTTGCAAGATTCGCTGTTAATAGGTTTAACTGAGTTGCCGTGTCTGCCGGGATATTTCATAAATACATAACCTATGCTATGTGATTGGAATAATTAACTAGAATCACACTGAGCACACATCTCAACACAGCTCTAAAACTTTTGCCATCTTCTGCTTTAGCCACTGATCTTAAAATAATAAGTGCTGGTAAGAAGGCATGGAGTGATTTCGCCTCCTTTGCATGCATTCATGGCACACTCACACAGCTCCTGCCTTTGCGATTCTGAGGTTCTGAAGGAATCCAGATTTCAAAAAACAATTTTTTTTTCCACATGCTAGGAGGCTACAGTTCTTCTCTACTGTCTCTACAGACCATTCTATAGCATATATGCAAGTTATACTCAGAAACTGAAAATCCTTGTCAGGAAGAAAACTTCAGATTTTGAATGAAAAAGTTTTGAGAAAGAAAATTCTGCTGCAAATGTGCTTTTCAAGCAGCTTAAAAATTATCCATCTGCTTTTTTCCATTATTAATCCTCTGCTACTTGGTCCCCCCTTTCACAAAATGCAACATCTGCTCTTTCTGTTGGCATACAACATGCAGGAGGTTTATTTTGTTTGTAAGGCCTCTCCATACATAATGCAATTGCTATGGCTTCTGACCTATCTGAACTCTGGCATTTGAAGTGGACTGCATTCATTTATATGAATGGACTTCCATGGCATGGATCTCAATGATCCACCAGTAGCAACATTCTCAGTATTTGCCTTTCTTGCATAATTGTATTAAACAAGAGGAAAATGACATAGGTTCCACCCCAAGGGAGGTGCTTCAATTTACTGCGCCACCTGTCTGATACATGATTCAGGCATAGTGACCCCATGCATGGCTCCTTTCTCTAAACCTACCTTCCTTTTTTCTACAGTCTTCCCAGTTCCTTCAAAACTGAGAAAGCATCCTGAGTAAAATGTATGTTCAGAGGTCCAGGACTATGACATGATGTAAAGTACTCCTACTCAGTCCATATGAGAGAATCTCAGGTGTATACTTAGTTAGCTAATGATGATCTTGCTGCAATATCACTACAATGCAATCTTCATTTCCAATCCCAGCAAAACACATGGCTAAAAATTGTTTCCTGAAAGCTGGATCTCATCAGATTTTCTCATAAGAGTTAATGTGGCTTTCCTGATCATCAACATGAACATAAGAACACTGCCCCCAGAAACTCCATAAGGTAAGGATGACAAGCATGAAGCCAGCAAAATTAAAAAAGGAACAATCATACAATTTAAATTTTAAGATCAAATTGACAATGGGTTGTGTTTGTTTTTAATAGTTATGCCTAGTTAATTCCCTTCAATTAGCAATTGTTGAAACTTTAGTTTGAATTAGAAAAAATGATATTACTAAGTAATTTAACAATAGTTATTACCACTTAAGTCTTTCAGATGTGCAATTATGCAAATCCACCAAGCACCATTCTGACTATATTTTCACTACTTGGCAAAAATTGCTGATAGAGGAATGAATTTACATAATGTCATCTGCTCTTTCATTTACAATTTGTATTTCAAAAAAAGGTGTGTGTAAGGTAACTTGTACAACAGTTCCACTGTTGCTCAACTCCAATTGTTACCATTTTAATTTCTTCCTACTTGTTTAGTAAGGATGCAAACACAGGACTGAGAATAAACAAGAAAGCAATAACACAGCTTAGGATATTTGCCAGTACTGGTCCCATTTCCAAAGTACATGCTCTCTGACAAAGAGAACAAAAATGCAGATCTAGATACAATAAAACTTTCTATTTTTGGCATATCATGAAAATGCATATGTTTTACAAAACTCAAAGCATAAAACCAAAAATTGAGATATTTATCTCAATGCTCTCTTCTCACTCCCTCCTCCATTTCTCCCGAGTTAAGTATTTGAAGATTCTGTGCTCTTCAATATTCTTTCACATGGCAAGTTAACAAAATGATCCTTTATCCTTACAACCTTGCTCTACTGCATTTCATATCAGTTATCACTGTGTATTCTTCTGATCAAATTTCTTACCAGTCCAGTTTTCTGTATTGCACTGAATGTCTCCATACTTGGTGACACTGTGATTTCCATTACACTTCTTGACTACTTGGTTGACTTGAGTATTACAACACTTAATAAGTCAAAAGTAAAAAAACTTGACTAAAAATTTCTTCACATTTCAATGACCTCAATTACACTCACAGAATAATGCAAAGGAAAAACAAAGGAAAGAAGAAAACCACCCTAAAGGTTTGACTAGACCATTTTATACCTATAATTCTATTCAATAGTGGGCTGAACATCCTGTCATCACCCTCACCATTATTATGGGCTTGAATTACTGGAACACAAGGCAGTTTATGGTATTAGCTTCCCTACAAGGAACAAACAAAGCATTTACTCCTGAAGTACAAAGCTAGGAACAGAGGACACATAAGACAATATTTGGAATTGTTCTTTATGCACAAATAATGTAACTCATCAGTTTTCTGGTAGTAGATAGAGATTTCATAGAATTTTTTATGATGGATCACCAGAAGAACCATGATAGGGACTTTCAGATGCTTCTGCATTCTAGATATATACAACACAAACTAAAAGAAAAAGAAAAACCATGCACATTTTACAGGAAAAATGGGCCAAGGAAAAGGTGCTAAAACCCAAATGAAAGGTAGTTCAAACTCACATTCAGGACCATTAAAATATATGAGGTTTCACTGTTTGATCACAAGGAAGGAAATTTTTGTGATTTTCATTCAAGAGGGAAATGCTACAAAATCACATCCCTTTGGACAGAAAAACAAACACTTTGAAATAAAATAAAATACTGTGCTTTTGTCTGGTTCCAAGTTTTCTGTTTGTTTTTTAATTTTCTGCCCTTGTTCTAAGTTCTCTTTATTATTTCAACTTGAATGTTTCCTTCTCATTTTTAAAGGGTAAAAAAATCAGCACTTCCTTTAGAGGCTGGCAACTCTTCTGAGTTCTGCAACTTGTGCCCTTGTCTAGAGATATTTAACTTTGACTTCAACTTCTCCTGCTTTGAGTGACAAAATGAAAATTAGACCCAAGTATCTGGAGTTCAGAATTGTTGTTGTTGACACTTTCTCTGTGAATTCTTTCTCTTCCCATTTTCAACCAAGATAGTTCTTTTACTTGTTCCCATTTTTTTTTCATCAAAACATTTCACTTATGTATCTGCAATGGATTGTGCTGCACAGCTTCTGGATATGAAAACACTGAATCTGTGTTTTAACTGACCACATTAAAGAAATAAAGCTATGAAACATTTTACAAAATGTTTTTTTCCATTCTTTTGGCACCTTGGGACTAACTTTAAAATTAAAGTTGAACAAAGAACTATTTGCTATTCCCTCTGGAGACAACAAAAGCAAAGTTAGTACACACATTCATTGCACATACTTAAATATACACATTTATACCAAAATTCAGAATGATCCAGTAGTCAACTGCTATTTATTTCACCTCTGTATAGAAAGAATCACAGAAATAAGAAAAGACTCAGTAGGTGATTATTCAATTCTCACTAAAAATGGTGGCAGCAGTGTGTGCATACTGCCTTGGAAAATACCAATATAATATCCATGCCACATAGAGTACACTCTAAATTAGGGAGACAATATAATGAGAAACACATAGAGCCTTCGAATAGCACATTTGCACATAAATGAATTGAAAATAACACATATTCCACCTAAACACTTCTTGGTCTTTTTTTAAAACTCCTTTAAATACATCTTACCACACTACGGCATGACTGCTATGTTTGCAAAGATATTAACACACAAAAAAAATCTATGTAGGTATTTATTTCTGCTTGTAGCCTGCACTTAAGAACCGCAAAAGAAAAATGAGGCTAGATCCAAAATTCTTTGAAGCCTATAAATTCAATGTTAGTATCAAAAACTCAGTTTGTTCAAAAATGAGGCTGAGATCTGCTATTGTCCTTTCCATTTCAAGTCAAGCTGCTAAATACTATTTTGGTTTTCTACTTAAATGACAAAAACTTGCTTATGCTATAATAACCCTGAATATTCCTTTACTTCACCTTCTATAAGAGGGATTACCCAGGATGTATTGATTTGACACTGGTAACTGGCACTACCGTGAGTACAGCCTCTGGTGAATCAATCACTATCACCATAGTGGCACATCACAACTCAGTGCTGGGTTTTTGTGTTCACAGCACAAAGTAAAGAAAGTTTACTACAGATAAACTACCAACTTCAAGCCAAGTATGCTGTGTTATCACATGTTTTATTATACCTTGTGATACCAGACTACACTCAGTGTGCTGATCTGCAAACTGGCTTTCTGAGGGAGGAGATGGGGGAGTCTCATTTCTCTGCCAAAATGAACTCTAAGAGAGAGTCATTACATCAAGTCTATAATAAAAGATTGTGCAGTGCCATCCACAGTTCACGTAATTTTTTATATTTTACCGCATTCAGTATTTAGCTTTAACATTGAACAAGTTACTTTTCTCTCTCGCTGACAGGTTAAGACCTTTACAAATCTCTTTTTAAGAGACCTGGCAAAACCTACACTGCTCTTCCTCTTGCTCTGTGGAAGAGAAACACACTTAAACCTCCAGCCCCATACTTACTGTAGGTACAATGAGAGCTCATTTTCTATGAAGTAGAATTCATGTGGGTGGCTTCTCAGGAGGATTTCCCAAAGCATCACCTAACATGACAGCGATGGTGGCTAGCTGCTTCTGCTGGAGCCTGCCTGAATGAAACAAACTCAGCAGGTTTTACTAGGGACAACTGCTACATTTTTCTCCTAGTAATCTCATGTTTCCTGTGAAGTTTATATACACAATGGCTGGGTAAATCCCTGCTTAGGGTGTGTGTCCTCTCACCAGAGGCAAGGAAAACGCAGCACAAGAAACTGAGCAAATGGTGGAACCACACCACAAATGAAGAAACACTTTGACATCAGCCCTATGGTTTTTAAGCAAGATCCCCTCATGTTATTGAACTACTTTCCTGAAGGAAGTGTTTCTCCTTAAAACAGATAGGGGCATTTCAGATTTCTGCATGTGAGCTGCTCCTCCTGAGATTCCTCTATAATCATTTATGAGATAAAAGAGCAGATCTGGGACTTGGGACATATAGCCAATTTCAAAACAAGATGGAAAATGAATTGAAAATGTCTTTTCCCTTCTGTTAACTGTGAGAGGAGACCAAGTGATGTAATGAGGGGCAAACTTCTACATCCAGCTTCTAGTGGGTAAATTCAGGCCCTTCTGCCTGAAGATTAGAATTCCTACTCATAGAAGTGCTTACCAAAAGGGAGTGAGATTTGATCCTTTCTAATCTGACTAGCAATACTATAAAAAACAACAATATACTTAATATACAGATCATGGTAAAAATATGCAGAAAGGATTAAAAAAAGGCAGTTAAATCATAAAATCGGCTAAGAAAGTAGGCAATAGTACTTTACATATGGAAGTTAGTGATGCTGATTAAAAATAGCAAAATTTCTTGGCTACTTGTTGATGACATGGCAAAAGTTAAGTCATTGATTTACATCAATGCAAAGGTCAACTTATGCCGCAGTATTATGTCACTGCCCTACTATAAACAGAATTCCTTCTCTAAAGCCAAAAGGAAAATGAATCTTGATCTTATACATTAAATGTAAGTGTTCATATGTGTTGGTGAGATTCTGTATTTATATCAGCTGTCTTTAATATCAACTGAAGCTGCTTATACACAAGAACATTCACTTCTTTGTTTGTGCTATGTTACCGTTAGGTTAAATTATCCTTTAGCTTAACAAGTCTTATTTCTGACACAGTGGTACATGAATGTGAATGAGAGGTCAGGGAGGATTCCTTTCAGCCTTCATTGTTGTGTAAAAACAAAAAAGGGACCTAATTATGAAGAATTTGATTAAGACTCCAGTCTCTCTTTTGGCCTTGTCTGTGAAAACTGTCCTCACCATATGGATAGATGAAAGACAAAAATAATGACAGAAATTACCATCATCTCATTTTCTCTACCTACAGAAGACACTTGTATTTGATACAAATCCTGGGCTCAGTTATTGTCTTCAGTCCCTTACTTCTCTTAGCCATTTACTTACTTGCATATCACACCAGTCCAGCATAGCAGCTCAGCTTTCATTAAGTATGCTGAGAAATGCTGGTCTGGCCTAGAATTCAGAAAGAAACTCAATTTAAAATCAAAACGAATTTAAATGTCTCTGGATATGACATTGCTGAAAGAAGTACTGCTGAATCTCTCAATTTATTCCATCAAGAGCTTTCAGGTTAATATATATTAATGTATTTTTGGTAGGTATGCAGTGCAAGTTTGATTTGTTTCTCCTAGAAGTAATTTAAATTTAAATTCCAAAGCTATAGACATCTGGAGAATGCTTAGGTCCTCTTAACTATGGTAAAACATCATATACGGGATTAAAAGAAGCCAACAGCCTATAGAAAGTGTATTTAGAGAATAGCATTGGTAGCATTAAGGTGGGATTAAAAAAGAAAACAAAAATATC
Source organism: Zosterops lateralis (assembly GCF_965231275.1). Classification (NCBI taxonomy): domain Eukaryota; kingdom Metazoa; phylum Chordata; class Aves; order Passeriformes; family Zosteropidae; genus Zosterops; species Zosterops lateralis. Next base: position 42,020,664 of record NC_139762.1, on the reverse strand, counting down.
CCTCTTAAAACTTCCAAATAGATTTTTAGACCCAGCAGGCTTGATTCTGGTGTTTAACCAACAGAACTAATTACCTTCAGCATAATAATTGTGAGAGGAAAAGAAGTGAAGAGACCTCTTTCAGGCAGCATCTGAAGCTGTGTCCAGTTCTGGGCTCCTCAATACCAAAGAGACATGGAGCTCCTGGAGCAAGTCCAGTGTGAGTAACAAAGAAGATTAAGGGAAAGGAGCACCTCTCTCACAAGGAAAAGCTGAGGGAGCTGGGCCTGTTCAGCCTCTAGAAGAGAAAACTGAGAGGGGACCTCATCAGTGTCCGCCAGTATCTAATGGGAGGATGCCAATGGAGCCAGGCTCTCCTTGGTGGTGCCCAGCAACAGGACTAGAAGCAACAGCCAGAAAGTGATGCACAGAAAGCTCTGCTGGAATGTGAAGAACTTTTCTGTGCAGGTGACTATGCACTGGAAGAGATTGCCCTGAGAGATTTTGGAATCTCCCTCACTGGAGATATTCAAAAACTCTTTGGACACAATCCTGTGCCATGTGCTCTGGGATGGCCCTGCTTGAGCAGGGAGGTTGGACCAGGTGACCCCACTGTGGTCACTTCCTACCTCACCCATTCTATGATTCTGTGATTCTGTCAAAGCTCTCTTCACATTCACAAGCCTACTCTGACTCTTCTTTGAATTAAAGAAGATGCTGGAGGGGAAACTGCAGCAAACACTCTAGCTGTGGTGGGCAAAGGCTGTGAGTCAACAGCTCTGCTCCATGGAGGACAGGGTTTTCTTCTCCTATTTTCACAAAATCTGAACTAGGAGACACAGCTATGGCAATTAGAACTCTTCTGCCATGTAGGGGGTCTCTGGCCACCAGCTGTCAGAGGAGGAAATGGGAAAGTCTAACTGTGAGAGTGGAAGGAGACCCTTAACCCTTACAATCCCTAGTAACAACCACCATATGCAGAACACCCAACCAAGAAGCACTCCTTGGGGAACAGGTTAAACTGGATTTTTTGAGGTTTGACTTGAGAACATTTTTTACACTGACTTTAGAGGAGTAGTCCACCTTCTCTGTCAACAAGGGAATAGCAGGTCTACTTATCCTGGATTTTCTTATCTTCATGCAGATTCCTTTCACAAAACTGGCCATTAATGTCATGGTAGTTCATAAATTTATGCACAACAGGCTGGTGTCAGTACAGAAAAAGTGGTGGGTTTCTAAGTGATCTATTTTTGTTTCTGAATTTTTTTATTTTTCTGGAAAAGCTGAAAATTCTATTAAAATAACTTGGCTGTCTTCCACTTTCCTTACTAATCAAACTGGCTAGCAAGTGAATTCTTGGTAGCTGAGAAGTTCTTAATCTTGCAGGCTTTACTAGTAACACCATCAGGAAATAGAAACATTTCTACCACAAAAGGGATTATTCCAAAGCAATCACACTCTGTTGGTCAGGGTGAATAACTCCCAACACCTGAGAAGGTTTCTAGTCTCCAGTACAGGGAAAAAGAAAAAGAAAAGAAAAAAAAAAAAAAAAAGGAAAAGAAAAAAAAAAGGAAAAAAAAAAAAAAAAAAAAAAAAAAGAGGTGGAGGTTTGTTTTTTTTGTTTGTTTGTTTGTTGTTTTTTTTTAATATTATTTTTGGGGGGAGTTTGGTTTTTTTTTGGTTTGTTTGTTGTTTTTTTTTTTTTTTTTTTTTTTTTTTTTTTTTTTTTTTTTTTTTTTTTTTACTTTTCTCAAGAAAGAAAAGCTTAATTCACAATGAAAAAAAAAAATCCCCAAACTGTATTTTTCAGAATGTGAAAATGTATGTGAAATGTAATGTCTATTAGCTTCTATTTAGCATCTTCCTCACACTAGGGAACTTTATAATAAGAAGCAGCTGAGGAGAAATCAATGTTGGCCTTCTTGGATGTTCTGTATTCATAGGGATGGCTCCTCTGATTGATTAGTTGGCAACATGAGATAAAAACAATTTAAATTAAAAAAAAAAAAAAAAAGAACTTAATGAGAGCTAAAGTCTATATGAAAGAAGAGTGAAGGACTAACACTAAAACAAGGAAAAGATTTTTAAAAGCTCCTCTAACCTTGCTTTATTATAATTTTTGGTGCATGGACAAGGACAATGGAAGGAGAATGGTTTCTCCCCTAAATTTGACCTGCTGAGATAAAATTATCAGGTCAAAACATTTGAGGCCTTGAACAGTATGAGAGGACATATTTGGCTGAAACAATAACAGAGAGGCATTTATTCTTTTGCAGTTTGCAAACTAGATAGTGCTATTTTTTTTTTCTTTTTATGCTTTCTTTTTTCCTAAGGGAGACATAATCTACTTCTTTGTGTCAAAGCTAATCCTCCAAGATTCAATAAAACACCAAGAGTACACAGTAGCTTGCGGGTCAATCCAGCACCTGATACTACCTTAAGAATATAGTCCTCTCCAAAGAAACAGTTTTCATAACTACTAAAACACACAGAGAATGCCCCTTTCCTCTTCCACACAAAATTTCAGACTGTACTGTATACACACATGCTTCAAAGCCACAGATAACCATTTTAGCAAATGTTTAAACATGGAGCCTCCACCTGAAGGCATCAGGGGGGACCTGGAGCATTCATCGAGGTATTAGATGAATGAGGTTTGAAAATTGTGTGAAACATAAATTACACTACACATCATTTGAGCTCAGTGCCACTCTCCATGTAAAAAGCTAACCACATGTTCTGGGTGGGCAATGCTCTGATGCATATTTTCCTTCCAGCCAGTATTGGGCATCTCTTATCTGCACCAAAGGTCTCTGCTGTATATCCTGGCAGTGCCTAGTGCACAGGAATCCTGTTGAGATCAATGAAACTTCTATGCATAGAAGGGGCAGGGAAGGAACAACAGAAATCCCTGAGGTAGATAAGTCTTTAAAATCAAGTTCGTGGAAGGTGAATCTACCCTGTGTGACTGGTAGCAGATTTATTTCTGGTTTTATGCAATTCACTGAAAGCCAAAGATAGATTTGGGTTTTCACCTGTCATTGCTTTTAAATGAACACTGAATTAATTTTATTTAGAGGCAGATCATGCAGGTCTGTACACTGACCAACAAAGAGAAGTGACTATGACATCCAGCACAGACACAAAGTCAGTGTATAGATGCACTGAGGTGTAAAAATTCCAAATCGAGTGGGATTCTTGAGCCTTATGTATAGCTGTGCACTTAGTCTGAAGTGCTTTGGGCAGAAAAGAATCAAGATATAACACTTAGGCTTAACAGCAGAGCACTTACTCTTGTCTTTTGTCTCCTGGTGGTGGTTAAGTGGCAGAACAGAGCTGGTTATAATGCAAAGTGCTTTCATCCGTGCAGGATTATGCCACTCTCTCTTCCCCACAATTTCCATTTTTGTGCTTTCCAGGATCACATATATTTTCCCAACACAAGGCAGAATTATAGGGGAAACTGAGCTCTGATGAGGATTTATACCTTACCATCACTGAGCCCATCCTAGTATTTCATACAGACTTCCTGGGATCACAGCTGCTGTAAAACACAGCAAACTCTGAAGGAGACCAAGATTTTTAGGACAACAGCTGACAACACCACCAGAACACAGAGCAGAACGTTTGCTTTAAAGATCATCTGTTTACGTGATTCACTTTGTCTCAAAGCTTTGCAGTTAGATAAATGTCTTTTTTCTTCATCTGAGTTAGTACATTCTAATGCAACATCACAGTCTCTGCAGCCCATCCCTTGTAACTCATCACTATAATCAAAATGTTAACATGAATGACCCAGAAAGCATGCAATCACTCAGCATAGACACAAAACTACCTCTGTCAGGCCACATGGCCTTACAAGGCACAAAAGAGCTTTTGGCTGTGAAGGACAGATATTTCAGCAAACACACTCTGCTAAACATCTACCTACAAAAGTTAAAGCTTTTCATCACACAGTTCTGATCATACAAGTATTCCCTGACTAAAAAAATCTTATGCCCTTGTGTTTTAATCTCTGCAGCAGGTTTTCATAAATTTTTAGTCCATTCCATTGCAGTGTATATCCACTCAGATCTATTTTTTCCCCTAATTTTATGATTTAACATATTTCTTACCTTTTTAAGAAAATTTTTTTCTTAATAAAGGAATCTTCTCCCTCCAGAATGAGGAATCATTGCCTGTTCTGTGCATGATGAAGTACACAAGCTGCCATCTACTACAGGGCTTCCTCTGCTACTAGTTCAGTTTCATCATAGTGAAACCAGTCTGCAATAGTTCCATAAGACCACTAAATTCCAAGAGTAATCATGTTACTGACAAACTGCTGAAACTTAGAAAAAATATCAACCAATCAGTGCAAATAAATGCATTGGCTTGTGCTATATTTCTATCCCATCCTGGTTAGAAGCACAGCAGCCAGTACTTCATCATTTGACCATAAAATGTGTGAAAAATGGAAACCTGGAACCCCTAGCAAAGTATGGCAGGGAGCCTTTCCTTGTGTCAAACTCTCGAGTTTTAGGAGATATTTCAAGAAAAATTTCAAGCCTCAAATCCTTTGTATAGAAAAATGCATCATTGTACTCAGAGCAGAGACAGCTTTCCTCACTTAGGGATGCCCACCTCAGCTGATGTATGCCCAGGAGCAGTTATGGAGTATACAAAAGGTGGTTGTATCTCCCAGAGATTCTCACCCTGCAGGGAGAGTGAGGAGTGTTTAGTCTTAACTCAGCCATAGAACGGCCTGGGTTGGAAGGGACCTTAAAGATCATCTAGATCCAACTCCCTTGAGGTGGCCAGGGACAGTTTTCAGTAGACCACGCTGCTCAAAGCCCCATCCAATCTGGCCTTGAACACTTAATTCTTCTGAGGATAGTTCTGGTTATGACTGCTATGAAAACTTTGTTCAATTCCTGACTTTGACAGCACAATTTATTTACATACAGATGATAAAAAATCAGCTCAAAAATGTAATACAAAACAATAAATCATGTATTCGGATATACCTGTCTACCACAAATAGAAATCAGTGAAATATATTTACAGCAGAAATGCTCCAAAAACATAGGGCCCAACCATTTACACTAAAATCACTTCTCACTAATCCCAAGATCTATACTCTGTTTTGAGGGTCAGTCAGTAGAGATTAGAAGGATTACAAACATATGTTCTGGTCTCAAAATTAAGACCCAGGTATAGAAAGCAGGAGATCTGGGCTCTGTATCTTCTTAGGCCTCAGAGACTCATGCACTGCACAGGAAAAGCAGGAGTCTTTGGAAGGTGAAGTCAACTCATCTGAGCAGGATGCTTTCAATTAAAAAAAAAATAAAAATCAAGCACTCCAAAACATCATCTCACTGGGGAAACTGGGATGTTTTCCTCATACATAGGAAGAGAATTAAGTTAAAATAACAGATATTTGGAAAAAATTACTTTGAATACTACTGACAGAAACCAGATTTCTTAATATGTTGAGAAGATCTGTCAGAAGAAAGAAGATAGTATCCCTGTGCTGGCCTTAAATATGAACAACTTTGTATCCTGAGGCACGATGAAAGAAAGGGGCAGGTGTAGTCATTCTTTGCCACTCTCTGAATCTATCACCAGTAATGATCAGATTTTCATAGTTTCACCCTGCAAAGCTGCTTAAATTTTTAAAAGTACCCTGTTCCTTCTAATACCCATTTTGGCATTTAAGACTGAACACTTTAAGGATCTGAAACACTGGATGTTTTATTTTTACTAAGCATCATGGAAGCTCAAACCACTAAAATCCACACACCATTGATCACCTAGAAGAAGAGAATATCCTTCAAAGTCATGTAAAATTTTCAACATAAAGCACTGACTTCCTTTGCACCAGCTTTGAGAATATCTAAAATGCAATTTCTTTACATCATATGAACAAGATCTTCAGCAATTTAGTGAGAGAAGCATGTGTGGATTTTGTTTTACTCTCTTTGCCAACCTTCCCCTCCAAACACATAACCAGGTCCAAAGGACGATTAAACACATAATGGGATAAGGCATAGTGTGACACCTTACTGAAAGATAAGAGGCAAATACAAGTATTTAAACTTTTCTTCTAGCTTATGACAGATAAAGCAAGCACCATTATGTAGAATAGGCTTCATATTACTTTAAATATCCTGTACAATTCCTATAAAGCTTTTGTGTAAAATCCTTCCCTGCATATATAGAAATGAATCATATCACATTATAGCTTGCTATGCATTCTTCCCAAAGCACACTATGTATTAAATTGCAAAATCCATTTTTATTTTCTTTTTCATTTGTCACCTCACCACTGGAAGGAAGGTTTCCTGGCGTGTATTCCATGCCATGCCTGACAATATCAAGTCTGTCTTCGATATATTAGTATAAAGAATTGAGGATAAATGATTACATGAGGTCAATGAGCAAGTACAGGAGACAGAAAGCCTACATGATTCATTGTATCTTCTGCTACCAAACTCTCAGACTTTTTGATGAGAATACAAATACACTAAGTAAGCACTTAGCAGAGAAATAACTCATTCTTTTAGTACTCTGATAATTTTCAGATAATTTGGATAAATAAACCTGATATGAATGTGTCTTTTTTGTTATCTGTCATCTCACAATGCAGCAATGTGCTGCACAATGTTAGCCTCTCATAGTCCTTAATGTAACTCAGCCGCTTGGAGATGAGGCACTGATAGGATTTCTCTCTGAGGCATTCTCCTTTTTTTAGTTCTGAATTAGTACACCATCCCAATCAATGTATACATTCACAACACGCTTGTGCAATAAAGCTTTAAAACTGGTGCAAGCATCTTATAATGCTTTGTCACACATGTGTTCTTGAAAGAAAGGAAATTAAAAAGAGTAATATGTAAAACATGTATAAAGCAGAAAGGCTGAGCATGCTCTGCAGGGCTGAAACCCTTTTCAGAGGACTAAGGGAGAATCCGTAAATATTTAACGTCGCTACAAGCAGAGGGATTAACAGAGTAGAGCTCTTTGATCAATACTTGCAGCATCATGTATTATTTCCAGCGGGCATGAACAGCAAAATGCCATTTATTGACTAAAGTATGCTACACATCATTGAAGTTTAATAAAAGGGGACATGAAATTCTCTCTTGATCAGGAATAAGCCCTGACCTGACCGTAGCCTAATCAACCATTTCTTGCACTGCAGTAGCACTTGATGGTTCCCAGACTCACTTTTCTGGGAGCTTTCCAAGACATAGACAAATCCAGTCTCTGACATCAAGAGATTAAAGTATTAGATAGTTTAAGATGAAATTAAATAAAGCTGGTGCAACAGAACGAATGGAAGTATGAGTAGGGAGAAGGCAAAAAGCATAAAATCACTTGGGTTCATATACTAATTAGGATTTCAATTAGGAGTTCAGAACAAGAAACATTTTATTTTAGTTTTCTAGCATATAAAATAATAAGAAAGAGTCTTGGCAGCTTTTGTCCCACTTTTATTGCATGCAGTACTAGGCAAGTCAAAAAGGAAGGGCAAGATGAACACAACCACCAGACAGAAGAGAGTTCTTGTTGGGGCAAACCAGAAATGTCCCGATCAGGCCGATGCTCCATCTGCCACAGATGGTGCCCCATATCAAATACATATAAGGAAAATTTCAGGAAACAAACTGTAAACATCTGTGAAACAAATGGACGGTAAGATAATATTATTTGCCCTGTCATCCTGAGTCTCTTAAAATATATTGCAGGATTCTTACCCATTAATCTCAATGGGATACACATGAAATTATGTAGCACTGCTTGGGAAAAATCCGCTCGTGAACTTGACTCCGCTCTTTTAAATTTCACATGCTTTTGTTACCTGAAACACCTTGAAACAAATGGTATGGTCCCCATCTTTAATGCAAAATCCTGCAGCACATACAACTGCCAAGGAAAAGTACAAAAAAGGAATTTCCATCAGTCATTCCTAACATTAAGACTTTTTGAAGATAAATTATTGTAGTCCACTGTCCTACAAGTCTGTTCCAAATCTCCACCTTTTCTGTTGTTGTAGCATGCAGTGTTTGTTGTATTTATGATAAAGCTTGGAGTAGATAATTGACCAGATAAAATCCCATAATAATACAAGGGCATTAGTCTAAAGTAGAGGAACATATACGTCTACAAGGGCAACCCAGACAACAGACTTAGAGTCCACATGGAACAATTTTCCTGTTGATGTTGAACACGGATGAATTAATCTCACAACAATCAGCATCTTAAAATTGTGCTTGCCTGCTACTGAAGTGGCCAAACACTCACTACCCAGGTGCAAGGAGAGGCCTTCCAGAGCACAGGAGCTCAGCTGCCTCCAGACCCATCCCCACGCAGGGCTGAGCTCATCTCCCATAGTTCATAACCTATATTCGACACTGCTGAATCTAAACCTGTGGTGCCTATTTGGAACTAGGTAATCGGGATAAAATGAAATAACTTTTCCTCAGAAGGGACCCCTCTCAATTTTCCCTTCAGAGCTGCACTTTCTGTTACTCAATTTCAAGGAAACCAAAGTGACTGAATGCACCTGACTTAATCTTTTTAAAGGGCTCAAATATGGCTTTCAATCTCTTCCTTGCTGACTGACATTGTATCACATCCAGGAGGCAAAGAGATACTTCCCTTGTAAACTCAGAATAAACTTTTCTAGTCAGTGTATTTCAACTCTTATTTCTAAGAAGGACAAAGGTTATTCAAGTAGACAATTGCTACTTCTGAATTTCATTTAGAATATACCTCTCATGAGGTTTCTAAGTGATACATGTCAAAAGCTAAATGGGAAATTACAAAGAAACCATAAACCCCTTACCTAAAATGTCATCTATTGCTAAAGAATGATTCTGGAACGTAAATCCTTTAATGATCATTTTATATTTTCTTCTTTTCAACTATGGTCTCCCTGCTCCTGACAAAGCATTTTGAGTCCTCTTATGCAGTTATAAGCTTTTCTTAAGGTTTTTCAAGTGTTATGATAACGTTTTATGATTGCTTTTAACAATCGCACATAATCCTAAACACCTATGAGGGATTTCAGAGAACAAATTTCAGCAGCCACTGAAATACGAAGTCACCAACTTCAAAAGGTTGCCACCTCAAGCTACCAGACTGACTTGTTTCCTACATCTGGTATAAAGGGTACAATAACTCCGCAATGCTAAAATAAATCAAACCAAACCAAATAGTGCAATGGTTGAAAATACTGACAAAGAAATGATGAACGGACAAGAAACGATGAACAGAATAAAAATAAAAATCCTTTTCGCTCCAGCCAGCCCACAATAACTCCTTGGGGCATCTGATAGGTATTTTCTTGGCTGATAGCAGGACTGATGCAGAATACATTGTGGATATAAATTACATGAAGTGATGAAAAGACAGTGAGAAGAAGAGGATATATGCACTTAAAGAGGAACAAAGACATCAAGAGTATATGAAAATATCCTGTAGAAAAATTTTTAAGCCACTAAAGTGGTGAGTCAGAGAGACTCAGAGAAGGAAATGACAGGTAGGCGGTTAAAGACAGTCCATTGGTATATATTCAATAGACAAAAAACTAAGGAAGAGTCATGAATCTCCTCACCATAAAACTCTTTCCCACCTTTTTTTCTTTTTAAATATGAATTGTGTACATAAATGTGTGTAAGGAATTTTAATGAGAGGTACACTTTAAATGTATTAAAATGAATTATGCAGAAAAGCAGTAGGAGAGCAACAGATGTACAGATTCAAGGGTGACATGCTTAGTTTCACTTGATGAATGTTTGTTTTGTTGCTTTGAAAAATTAATGTAATGAAATATTTAAAGTGAACAAGAAACTTTAAAATTAACTTGGGAAATGGATTACTTCCTTACAAGGACGGGGTTTTATTAAAGAAAATATCCTCTTAGCATTTGAATCAGGACTCTATGAACAACCATTAAAAAAGCCAGATATTTTAGGAATGCCTTACAGACAGCGTGTTTTCAAATCATAGTATAGCACCTCTTATCAACCATAAGACCAGAGAACAAAGTTTTCACAGCAAACTTACAGGTGGTGTTTCCAGTTTAAAAGGTGGATGACATGATAAACTTAAAAAGCTTTTACAGACTGATAGAAGACCAAGGCTGTCCACTGGTCCAAAAATAATTCTGGACCAGTGCTTTTACCTATAGCAAACAGTGACAATAATAATTCTAGGAACTTCATTAACATTTCATTGTCTTTTTTCCATGTACTTTACCAAATGAGGGAATTAAAAAATTATGAGAACTCCATCCCATATTTCTGCTATTAATAGTGTCTGTTTTCTTTTCTAGAGCAGGATTTTCTGAAGTTTATGTTAGGAAGTGAAACTTTCAATAGTCTTTAGGTTTGTAAACCAAGTGCAGGTATTTAAATTTAGGTATCTACACCAAAAGGACATCCAAAAACCACAAAATGAGTTTTCTGCCTAAGTTCTTCAGCTTTCATTGGCAACAGCTATGAGAGAGTCACATATGTCTGCCTGATTCCTCAATGCAGTCTGTACAGCATATCGAGAAAGAGTAAGCACCAAGCTTTAGATATCAGACTCCAACGTCAAATTCTAAATAAGAGTTAGGTTGTAATGCCCAGTGGAAAGTGACTGTGAATGAAGCAACAAACTGGAATTGTTAATGTTGCCAACAGCACCTCAGGGAATTAGAAAATTTTTATTTTTTTCAAAGAGAAAGCATATTCTTGAGAATATGCAGCCTCTCTTCCATGAGAAAATTGTTCTTGAGGCAAGTAAAGGAGAATAGAGGAGGTTATGATGACATAGCTTGCATGCCAAGCCTTTGAAACGATAGCCTCATGAGAAATAACATGAATCAAAAGGATTCTTTGATTTTTCCTTTTTAAAATAAGACCCCAAAACCTCATATTGTCCAATAATATGCTCTTTACCGTTTAGAATGGCTGGTAGCCAAGAAACGCAAACTAACCACGTATGAATGATACATGTCAAGGTTGTTCTGCAAAAACAAAAGAACTTTTTGTGGCCTAATAATGTTCCCTGACTCTAATTCATCTATGAAGAGATTGCTACTGATAACAGCAGCTGCAGCAATGGTAAACCTTCTGGGTAAAAACATAAATTTCATAAGATGTGGAAATTGTATTATTTTTGTAAGAATTTAACCTCAAGTCTTATCTGCGTATCTGATAAGACACCCTCCCTCTCCTTTGTATCTTGATCCCCTATATACAGGATCAACATGTAGAACACATTTTCATGGTGGACTTTACCAAAATCTATTTCACTTTCACAAAAATTCAATTAAACAAGGGAGTGCAATTATCTGTTTACTGGCAAACAGGCAGTCCACATTAGTTCAGCTCTGCTTTGCTGAACTGTGTTCAACTGCTCAAAGCATTCACATGTTTCATTATGAGATTTCATCAGACACCCCTGGCTCCAACACCATAGCACAGAAAATGGAATGCATAATGCCCACTGCTCTCCACATCTTGGCTGCAGCTTAAAAGCTGACCATGCTCTCTACAGAAACTCTTCACAAGTATAGCAAAGGTTAGAATAGCTTCATACATATATGGTTTGTGTTACCCACATCTTATCCAGGCTACTTCTCCTCTCCTTCCCTTTTTTTAGCATGGAAAATTGAAAATTAACTTTCATGGCTTTGCTTTTGCCTCACTTTAATCATGATGCCTAAAAAAATCAAGAGTATATATAGTATTTTATACTCTATTAGCCACATGCAGCCTTACATCCCAATGTAACTTCCCACCAGTGCACACAAAGCCACCCTGTCCCTGCACGGCTGAGCTGGCATCCACATGCTGATGGCTCAAAATACATCTGACTGAATTGCCATTTAAACATGAAACTCCTGATGGAGCCAGAAAAAGCCTTGATCCTGGGAAATGTTTCAAGTGAGCTGTCCCCCTTCCCACAGCAGACAGATCTCAGATCAGAAATGTCACGCGCAATTACCCTAGAGTCTTTGACTCTGAATCTCCAAATAACTCCGGGCATTATGAAGGCTCTCCTCTTCCCCCAACAACTTGAAGACTTGATTTTAGTGAAATATAAAGATTTTTCTTTCAGAACTAGTGGCTAAAATTAGACCTATGACTCAGTATAGGGAAAAAAAAAAAATCACAACATTGATTCTTACAAATAAGCAGAAAAATGCAAACTGATAGGAAAAATGGTAAGATTGCCACAATATACAGGCCATCTAAAGATTTCCAGGCTGCTTTTTATTCAATCTGTGTTTGGGACTTCTGTAATGAAGACAGAAGGTCTCTCTTTGTGATGGTGGAGCATAAATAACCACAGGCATTTTGAATCAGGTTTGTATTGTGATTCAATATTGTGTATTACAATTGCTGTATCATGCTTGTTGTTGTGATTTCCACATATTGCTACAGGAATCTTATAAATAAAAATCCAGTGTAACATCAAATACCTTCAAAAACTTACATTTGGCATTAGAACATTGAACAGTCCTGCTGCCTCAGACCTGTCAAAAAGGCCACAGCTTGTAGGCCAGGACTGGCAGTCATCAAGTTTTCTTAGCACTACAAGGATGAGGAGCTTGGTGAGTTCTGTGCCAGCAAGTGGGGTCTGTGGTTCTATGGGGCTCAGAAAGCAAGGCATGTGGCAACTCATGATATCAAGAGGTTGCTTTGGTGGTCACATGCAGGGGCAATCATCTCAATGACCATCAGAGTAGTCTTCTGATGCTCCATGTCTGCAAGGATACCTCGAGCAAGCAGGACAGAGGAAGGCAGAGGCTGCTGTCCTTTGGGGGGCATGCCAAAGAGGCACTTCACTGAGTCATGGACTGCATCGCTTTCCTTGGTAAGGAAAGGCAACAGATTAAGAAAAGGGACACCAGACATCTTTGTACAGAAGCTATCAGCAGTGCTTGTGTAAATGATGATGGGCTGAACCCCACAAAGCAAAGCAACACAAATGGGCTCAGGGAGGCTTCTGAGTTCACCAACATTCCCCATAGGCATATATTCCCACCCTCACTGTGACCAGGCAATAGGGCTGGTCAGACGTGATGAACGGATTGAGTTCACTGTGCAACATCAATGATCATTCTTGCTGGCCTGAGATGGGAGCAGAAAATCATTGACCAACAGCTCATCATCCTTGGACTCGGGGATGGGCACAGGCGAGGTATGTGCTCTTGAAGTTCAGTGAAGAATATACAAGCGACCTTGCTAAGAAAGAAGAATATACAAGCAACAGCCCTGTTAAGAAATTTGAACTGAACTCAACACAAATTACACTCACAAGGTAAAGAGCCCTTTGCTTTATATAAAGAGCATTATCAGTTGAGTGGATCACCTGTTTGTGTAAATGGAGTTCCCTGATTCAACCCAAAAGGTGTGAGTGTTCTTCTGAATCATGGAGGAAATGTCTACGAATTGCAGGGCCCGTGTAAAGTATAACATACAGGCAGCTAATAAGAGAAATAAATAAATAAAAAAAGCAATAGATTTGGGCTGGGTTTGAGCCACATGTTCCTCTGCAGTGACTGGGAATGTTTGGCACCATAATAGTGCAGCAATAGACTGGTCCTGGAAATCACATTTTTATTCTGATTCTGTTGTGTGAAATGACTGCCATATCATGCATGTGTTGAGGTTTCATTGTATTGCTCTTCTAAATCACAACCCCACATGATGTCAAGCATCTTTAAACAAATCTGGAACTCTTCTCATGTGAAACGTCTTAAGGAGTCATATCAGAGAGTATTGGACTCTGACAAGCAGAGTCTCAGGAGGAAAAATGTTTTTTTGTGGGCTGTTAAAATGATACTACTTAGAATCTAGGGGTCAGAGATTCCAAACTTTCCCCTTTTTATTTTTGTACAGTGAAAAAGCAATAATTAAAATGAAGAATATAAATAGAGTAGATAAGAATCTTTTCTCTCAACCAAGCAGTAAGAGCCATGGGAAAGCAGTGATGATGCCACTAAGTGCTTATTCCCCAGCATCCTCTTCCTGTGAGCTCACAAGCCCAAAGACATTCTCAGAACTGTCATCTCACTACGCAGGGAAACAAGCAAACTATTTTAAGGCAAATAAGGATGAAAAAAAAAATAGAAAAAAGACGGTGAAGTCCTTTAACTAGGAAATTAAATCCAGGATCTGGCAAAAGCATGTTTCTAATTCTGGCAAAAGAGAAGATTGAGCATCTTAAAGACTGTCTTTTTGTCTGGAATAGAGTTTTGAGATTTCCAAACAGGCAACAAGCAGTGAAAAAATTTCAATGCACAGCAAAAAGAATGAAACTAAAGACCAAATATTAAAAGAAGAATCTATCAGGATGTCAAAGTCAAGGGGACTTTCAGAAAACTGGATGTTTCTAGGACTGATGCAACTTTTAAAAGCTAGCACGGAAGAGGAGGAACTGTTTTAAGTTGATAGATGCTTTTGAGCTCTTAACATGAGAAAACAGGAAATACCTAAGGAATTGTTATTTTGGTTTTGGCAGATACTAGGGACAGACCTTTAAAGTGCCACAAGAGCAAAAGGATATCCTCTTAAAAGGAACACAAGTCCTTTTCTAAGAGCTAAGCTCAATTGCAGAAGCTCGTAAAAATGAACTAAGGCAAGTGAATGTTAACCTTCATGGCTCAATTCCCCATCCAGCTCAGCTGAGCTCTAATTCCAAAACACAGGTATTTCAGCACAAAAGCATATGTCAACAAATGAAAAGCAGTATGCAGAAGGAAGATGCAGGCAGCAGTGGTCTCAAAAATCAGTGCACAATGGTGAAATATCAGGAAACTTAATTCCTTAAAATGGATTAACTAGGAAAACAGATTTATAATCACTAAAACCAAAATAAAATCCATCAAAACCATCAAAATGAACACAATCTGACTTTAAGAAGAGTTAATGAGCTTGAACTAAGACGTAGGATTAAAAACCAGATTTCTTTTGAGCTCCATTAGTGAAAAAGTATATGAAAAAGCTATGCATTAATTATTATTATTCTTAGCACTCCAAACTTCCTGCATGGTATCTTCTCATTTTTGGTCTCACCTTCTCTGCCAAAGAATGGCCAAAGCTTTTTTCTGTATATTAGTCTGTGAGCTAATTAATTTGTAAGATGGTAAAATATTAGAAACATTGAACAGAATGGAAATAGATATACTTATTGAACAAACAAAAATGTCCAAAGCATTCTGAATATAAAAAGAACAGAACTGTTTTTACTGTGAGTGGATGTCAATATGCATCTAAAGATTTGGTGATTCAGAGGAGTTCTTGGCTTGCTCAACCAATTCAGGTAAATTGATTTTGTTCTATCCAAATCTTTTAACTTTCATTTGTCTTTAAGAGAAAAAAAAAAAAAAAATCATTCAAAACCTTGGCAGATGATAGAGAAGGACCTTTGCTCTCCCACCCAGATGCTCGTTTAATCTTTATACAGAAGGTTCAGACCCAGGAGACCACTGCTATTCAGGTAAAAAAAACCAAAAAAAAAAAAAAAAAAAACCTAAAAAAACCCCCAAGCATTTATTTAAAATTTGAGCAGGGGTTATTTAAGTATGTGATAAGAAACCTTCCTCAATCAAGGTCTTCAATGAGATTTCAGGGGGAAAATAAACCCTAGATAGATAGATAGATAGATAGATAGATAGATATACATCCACACAATCCTGAGAATGAGCTTTAATGGAAAATGGGCTTGCCAACAATTCTGGCATGACAGGTGGGAGCATAACTCAAATTTTCCTAGGCTGTTGGACTGTATCTTCATCTACAAAAAGCAACAATGCAAGGCATATTCAAGTCAGCATATTTCACATGTATTAGAGCTTGAAAACCCTGAGCAAAAGGGATATTCCAACACAAGTAACTGTCACACGGATTTAGCTCCAACGACACAAACTTGTTATTGAAAGAGGTTATCAGAAAACAGAAGGTTTCTGCTTTCTAACCTGTCACAGGGCCAAACATTAAGCAGCTTTGACTCTGCATTGAGAAAAGGACACAACAGACAGGCTCGAGGTCAAAGTCATTGGTGCCCAGTCTGCCTACCAAGAGTGGAGGAATCTGTGCTGTGTCATGATGCAGCAAAACCCTTCCTTCAGGAGAGGATAAGTGACAAGATGCAGACGCTGTCTGATCTAGTGCTGCAGGCACAGGACATGGAGATGCGGGATTGTATTTACAAGAAGTTCAGTGCAGCTGAGGCTGCTCAAAACCCATGGAGGAAATTTTTTGAAATGCTGGCATAAAAGAGATGGTGACAGCAAGGCTCTGCTAGCTGCAGGGAAGACACACTGCACTAAGCCTGCTGGGAACGGGGAAGAGTGATGGACAACCATTTTATTAATCGAGATATTCTCTGCAAGGTGCAAGGAAAGCAAGATGCAGTCAGCTGTTTCCTGAATAGTTGCTTGTACAGGTTAAGCTGGTTCTTACCAACAAAGTAGCAGTTTAAGAAATGCTAAAAAAAATTACTAAATGTGGACTAAGCCAAAGACCAAACATACCATATTCCTAACAGCTGAACTTCCTCACAGAAAGCATGATGTCTGGAGTTTCCAAAGGTCTCTGCTCATAGAGCATGAGTAGTGGGACTGACATCTCAATGAACCTGGCATTGTGTCTTTCCCTGCTTAATCATTCCCTGCCACACCTCTCTTAGATGCTGAACATCAACCATCAATAGACCCCAGTCTGGAATCCATCGGCTGTGTTAGATAACTGAATTATTTTGATTTCTTAACTAGTGTTTGTAAGTCCTGACAGCCACACTTAGTTTTATTAAATGTACTTGTGCTGGCTAAAGCCTTTCCCAATACCTCCTTAGGGCACTATTACAGGTTTCAGATTGAGACTGGACTGCTTGGGAATCATTGTGTTCCTGGAAAATGGGCTAATTACAATGGCAGTCTTGCACAGCAGTTACCACTAGTCTCTGCCTACATTGTTTTTCCCTTGAAAAAGGTAAGAAGCATGAAAATAAACAGAATTAAGTCTGTGTTTGTTATTAGAAGATATGCAGCAATCAGGCAGAAGTGTTTTCATGTTCACTGCTAGGTACAGGATTTGATGCACGAGAAATGGTGATGAGATAACAAATTAGCCATTGATTTAGACACATCAGTGATGACTGAAAGCCATTATGTGGTGACTGCTCTTTTCTGGGGGTCTGTTTGAAGTATGTTGGTGGTCCTCATGTATTTTCTAGGAGAAGAACATCTGTTGAACAAAAACCATTATCAAAATCAATTTAATTAGCATCTTTTTGAAACTCTCAAATTAAAGGAAGGGTGGATCTTTTTCCTGATCCTCAGTTGATCTTTCTTGTGTGACAAATAGAAGCTTTCAGCTTCCATGTTGTTTTTGTTGGATGAAGAAACAGTTTTATTTCCCAGGTCTGACAGTCCAGCTCTATCTATAAATTTTCATACACTTGGTTACATTAATGTTGATTAATGGTCAATAGATTCAATTAAGCCTAAAAGACTTCAATACCTAAGTATCCCTGCAAATTAATGGGACTGACATACTTCACACTCAAACTAATTCAAAAAATGCCCAAAATGTTAAATTAGTACCAGATACCAGAGGAGTAATATGCAATCCACTTACAGAATAAGCCTCCTTTACGTCACTACTTTGGCATTCAGAAAAACCTTCTGGAATCAATGATCACACAAAATGATCAGAACAGCAGAATCCTGATTCAGACCACTGATTATATATGTTTTTAGGGGTGCTGAATATTTTCTATTCTTCCAAAGCCATAAAATTTCTTCCAAAGCAATATCATTGGGAAAAAAAAGCTTGAAAATTAAATTCAAGGCACACTCCAATTCCAATATCTTCAATATTTTCCACCTTCAAATATTATTTCCCATCTACATCTCTTACTTTCTTAGCACTGAAATTAAGTCCCACTTTGGATGCAGCAGTACACAATGCTATATCAGCAGCCTGGGTCATGTTATACACAAAAGGACTGTTTGGTTGAAATTACAGGCAGGCAAAACATATATAAATGAATACTTGCCTACCAATACCTCAATCCTCATTCACACACACACACACACACACGCACACACACACAAAATCATTTAAGCTTTTTAATTACTATTTCTTCTTACATCATATACAGTATGCTGAAGTAAAGATAAGTCATATGGAAAAGGAGCTACTCAACCTAAACTTGTATCCACCACACCTCTGTTGGAATTAAAGCCTCCTAAGGCAAAAGCAAATTTCTTGGTGCTACTGCTCACAATCAAGAAGAATGCTTTCAAAGAATCCAGCTCACTTTTCCCTGGTTCCTATTAGAGGCACCCTTGAGGCTAGTCTGAAACAAGATAAATTAGAGATGAAAATAACCAATGACATCAACTCCTACATCAGTGAAATGCAGGCTCTTGCAATATATTTACTCCTATGCTACCAGGCTTCTTTTGAAACTTCCAAATGCTGAGGTTTTCATTACACTGTAATGTAAAATTCAGCTGATGAAGAATTTCTTTGAAGGGCAGGTGTTTATTCATGGTGCTGTTACCATGGGTTAGGTTAGAAGGGGAAATCCAGACAAGAATACAGTTAGGAAGCTGTTGGGTCATATTTACTTAATTTGAATACATATTTCAAATTTTTACAGTATAAAAAAAGTATAAGCTCTGAACTAAAAAGCTTCACATATGATCACAAAGTTACAGTATTTACTGAAAGGGGGACAGGGAGAAGGAGAGGAAGAGGAGAGGAAGGGAAGAGAGGAAAAAAAAAGGAAGAAAGAAAATGGAGAGGAAAAGGGAAGGAAAAAGAAAGAAAAAAGGCTCAGGACTAGTGAATTCATTGTGCAATCAGTAACATAATTGAGAAGAATGCTGATTGTATATACAACAATTGTAATACAACAATGTAACTGAAGAGTCACCCATGGCAACTGGGATATATATCTTTTTAGTTTTTTGGGGGATTTCTTTTGTCATTAAAATTTGCATTTTTTGAAATGTAAAAGTCTCATATGAAGTAGGGATTGTTAAACTTGGCAGTTAAAGTTATTTTTTCCTACCATATCTGTGCAATCTAAAAGTTAAATAATTACTCCTTTGCCCTTTTTCTCCTTTTTTTTTTTTTTTTTTTTTTTTTTTTTTTTTTTTTTTTTTTTTTTTTTGGTTTCTTTTTTCTTTGCTGAATGGCAGCAATTCCAAAAATACTATAGACTGAAAGATTATATACTGGGTGGTAGGGTAAAGGCTATATATGAAATGCTGTTTTAATGAGCTTTAACAAAAAGGACAAATGTAAAATCAGATATCCATCACCTTTCCCCTCCCTCTTGATGTCTCTTACATTGTAGAAGATAAATTGCAGACACATCATAGATACTGAGGCAGCCCAAGTAAAATGTAGGCTGCTTTGCCCTTCTTTCAAGTTCCTGTGATTGAACCTGGGAAAGACCTTTCTATGATCCTGTGATCAAATGCTGCCATTCAAACAAGAAAGGCTCAGAGAAATGGCAAAGAAATGGGGTTTTCACAGCTGCTCAGGACTGCTGACCAGCATAATGACATTGTTGCTGTGACAAACAAATAAAAAAATCAAATAGAATCTTAGCCTTCTGCTTTCCCAGTGCTTTCAAGCCTGAATTGCTTTTCTCTGTGTTTTGCAGCACGATTTGAGGAGAAGGGTGAGAAAGAGACTTCAAGTATGCAAGAGGCTCCTGGTATTCAAACCATATGGAAACTGCTCTTGTGATACACTCATCTTACTTTGTCAGGATGAACCTCAAAGGGAAATACGTTCACACACTACTTCAGACACTTCATGTCACTTCATGCTCAGGGGGAAAGGCCTGCAGAAAAGTCCTCAATGCTCCTCTAGTGCTAGGTTTACTTTTGGAGGGAGGGAGGCAGGAAGGCAAGACTACAAAGGGAGAACGAGCTCTGTGTAATTTTTCCCTTTATATGTGTCTTCCTTTTCTCATGACATTTCCTTTCTCACTACAAAGTCCTTCCTAAAGGCATCAACACCAATTTTTTCCCAAAATGCCAAGCACCTGCAGGATGACTTCTGTTCAGACAAGTACTCAGAAGTTCAGATATGTATCCACTCTTTCCAGCTACCAATTTTTTCACATGCTCTGCCGGTGAAAATGTCTTTGTAGAAAACTCTCTGTACCAGCCCTCATGGGACAAAGCCAGCTGAGAGCCTCCATAAGGCTGTCTGCCACCCAAGGGCACATCAAGGCATCTCTCCTGGATGTTTGCTGATTTACAGTAGTGTTACAAAACATGTGAAAATTCAATACTCCAATTTTATTGGGACATCCGAAAAGTTCATTCCCAGAGGCTTCAACTTCTGGTTGAAATACAGATGCCCAAAGGACTGTGTCAAAAAATATCTATTTGCATAGTGTTAAGATTCAATATTTTTTTTTTTGTTCAGCTTAGTTGGAATTTACAGGGTAAAGGTAAAGAAGATTGAAACTTCTGACATAAATTCCTCTACACTTTGAATTTAAAAGTGTTCAATGTATAAGCAAGTGGAAAAGTGTAAGGGAGGGAGGAGAAAAGGAAGATTTTTTTCTATGAAAGGCCTGAAAGGGAAATAATTTTCCTCAGTTAAAAAATGTGAGATCATGCAAACCACTTGCTGGGTATTATTACTGAGCATAACACAGTATGAGCTCAAGTGGTTAGTCTGTGCTCAGCCTTGCTCAAACTGGCTTTTAAAATGACTTTTAAACTAGTTGGCTCAGGTGTGACAACTATACTGCAGCAGTAGGGTCTGCGAAGCAGATGTACTCCATCATTTAAAGTGTCCTGAAGGGACTAATAAAGTAATGCAGGAGAGGAAGAAACAGGAGGAGTTGTGCCACTGCTGGCCACAGCTGATGCAAAAGCAGAATTCCTCCCTGAAATCTGAATCATGTACAAATAATTTTACAATGTTCCACATTGTTTCATGGTCTGATTTGCATGTTTTTATTTATTTGCATTGCTTTGTTTTAAACTTCCAGCCCTTTAGACCTAAACAATCTGAAATTCAAGCTGTGAATCTTTCTGGCTCATAAATTTTGCCTGCCATAACACCTGCGCAACTCGTCTGTCTTGTCTTGGATTTTACAAGTGCATCCAAGGAACAGCACTGTCCCTGGACCAGAAACTTGTCGACACTTCTCCTGCTGATGTATGAGGCAAGACAGAATTCAGTGCACACACACTCTCAGCTGTGCTGGTTATGCAGCAGTAGCATACAGAAGGGACTTTTTTGTTCTTAAACAAATATCCGCCATTTCCCATAAAGGGAATGGATTTTCTGAATTAGAAGATTTACATAGTCACTCCTAACTCCTAACAGCAAAAATGCCCACGAGATAAAAGAAAAAAGAAAAGTATATATTGAAATTAGTTTAGATAAACTGTGGCACAGTTCATTACCACTAGATATTATGAATGAGAAAGGAATGCAGTTCTCTGTTTATGCTGCAGACTTTTAGAAATCTTAGGAAAGATATGACAGGTGCTACTGTGGTAGGAAGAAAAAAAAAAAGGAATAATCTTTTCTCATTTATATGTCATATTGTTCTCTAACTTTCATTCTTATAAACCAAGTGGAAGATTTTAATCCAAACTGCAGTAATGCTCTTTTATACATCATGACCTGAATTACTGTGATATCACAACCAAATCAATCTCATGCATTTTTTGTTTCCTCTAGTTACAAAGTAATACAAAAACCTCCAACCCCGTAAAACACTTTCTCCTTAATTATACAGCTAGATTACAAAACTCAACATTTGATCACATAGCTTTTTGAAATAAAAAAAAAAGATAGTTCTTTTCCTAGGAACTTACAGATCAGTACAAGATCATATAAAACACAACATAAATATGTAGCACTTCAGATGTTTGAGGCTGTCCCCATCATCAACAATTTTATGTATTTCTGGAAAAGCAGGGTTTCGATGATATCAGCATTCTGTCTTCTCTCACACAGCTTTCCTCATGAGCTCAAATTACATGGCTTAGCACTAATACACTCTTCTTAATATCTTAAATACAAATTGGCTCAGCCCTCATTCCTCCAAGAAATTAGCACGTACCACTTTTGGGGTTTATTGAGTAAACAAATAATTCTGTATCCTCCTAACCAAAGGGATTTCTTTTTGAACTAAATGAAAATGAGATAAAATCTTGAATAGATAGGAATTCTTTTTTTTTTTTTTTTTTTTTTTTTTTCTTTTTTAGGGAAATAACCCTTGCCTTTAAAGTATCTAAAGAATATGCAATCTCTAAGATCAAGAAACCTAGGAAATTGGAATGGATTTTTGCATCCATTTGAACATGACATGGAAATATGTGCTATGAAATCAGAAGCACCTACAGCATTGTCAGCATAGTAAGGACAATGGAAGGTTACATAAACATAATTCTGAAGAAATTAAAAAAAAAAAAAAAAAGAAGAAGCTAAAGACAGAGAACCCTATCTTGTTTAGTGGTACAAGAGGACACCCTTTACATTTGAAATTCTTAAGAATGCAATGAGGCAAAACAAATATCATCACATTTTAAAAGCTGTCATTGGAAGGAAGAAAACTTTGAAAGTCCAAGAAACACTTGATTTCAGGTGAAGTCAAAAGTTTTTGGAAATCTGTTGCTGAAGAGCTGGTACATGTTGGATTAAGTACAAATGATGTTTGGCAAAGTACTGGAAGGAGGGTAAAGCCAGGAGCCTGTGCTGGTGGTGTTTGACAATTGTGAGTCTAAAAGGGTGGGCAGACATGGAGCAGTGATGAGGTTTTGGCCACTTCACAGAAGCCTGCATGAGCCACAAACCAAAGTCACTGAGATCTAGGCAGCGAACCGCTTTCTAAGCAAAAGGTTTTATATTTTCCAATAACTCAGTACCCATTCTGCAGTTTCTTGGTTATAAAGTCCATCTTTATGACTGTGTTCTGCAAAGTTGGTGTGATCCTAAACCCTATGTGATGTCTGAAAAATGAAACTATTTCCCTAGGGACATTCTCTTGTGAGAGCTGTACACACCACCCAGGCACCTCTTAACATCCACCACAACTCAGGCAATAGGTCCACAGAGCCCATTCTGCATGGAATTGTTGGTCTGAGAGATCTGAGCTTGGGACAGCACCTGCACATTCCTGAGGGCATGGGAAGCACATGGGGGCCAAAGCAGGGCAGGGCTTACAGAGGCCTTGCTGTCATCACCAAGGCTCAAGCAGGAGTTAAGGATTTTAACTGTTTGTCAAAGATGAAGACTTTGAAAAAAGATGAAACCAACAGAAGTTAAAAGAATATTCAGAGGGTTCATGATGTAAAAGAAACTTCTGCTAACAATGAGCTGAGTTTGTGTATTTATGGAGCACAGAAAGTGAAGATAACAGCAATTCCATAAAAAATGACAGCCAGAAATTTGAAACGAGAAAGATAAATAGAAAATTTGTTAAAGTGTTACTTTTTATGAAGGTCTTTACAAGGATCATATCTTCTGATACAAGAAGGAAGAATTTATATAGCGCAGTCAGCAGATAACAATTAAAGTATTTACAAACCTAAGTTCTTAGAATTCAGGTAGACAATATAAAAGATCCAGATAACATTAGTATCAGATACATGAAAGGAACTGAGAATACAAGTGAGAAAATTTGGGGATTTTTAGTAAAGAAAATTTTTGAGGATAGTAATATGTAAAATATTAACTTTTTAAACTAGTTTCACTGAGTATTACCAATAGAAAATCTGGCAGAATCCCCTTTATTCTAAGTTCTCTGTAGCAATCAACAAATATTTTAAGATATCTAAGAACCAATACTTGTTTTATAGGTTTGGCTGCTGTTTTATCTCGTTTAAAATGTCAAAAACATATACATATATACAGACAGCTATGAAAATGCCCCAAGAAGAAACTTTTGGAAGAGTTTTTCAGTGTTTTATCTATATAAATGAACAGAGAATTAAATTTAAAAAAAAAAAGATAAAGCACCAAGGGACAGGGTCTAAAAAGCTATCAAACAAAACATTTTAAGTTCATTCACTCAGAAAAACAATTTACAGCATCACTAATGACAAACAAGATAGCATTTGTTCATGTACTAGGAGAAAAACAGTGGAAAATGCTGTTAATCTCCAGTACACAGTTAACCCTCAACTGGAATACTCTTCCCTCATCACCATTTAATGCACAATAACCAAGAAAATATGTTGCTCTAAATAGGGTATTCCAAGTTCCAAGTCTACTTCTCTGAAGCAAAGGTTAACTATTTGAATTTACTCTGTGGTAGAAGAACCTGACAGACATCCTAAGAGAAATATTTAAACTAAGGAGAGAGACAGAAAATATCAATTGATTTTGGTGAAATAAGTCCATAAAAATGCAGTGCTTGGAATATTTTCAAGAAGGAAAAAAAAGAAGCATGTCAGTAATGATTAAAGCAAGATATGAGGTATTTGCAAGTACAGCTGAATTGCTGCAGATAATTTGTATTGAAGAATTTTTACTCTAGGAAAAGTCAGTATCAAAATGACACTTGTGGGGTTCTTAACATACACAAGATAATAATTCCCTCTTCTTTCTTTCTGTCAAATATCTGTAATTAAATTAACAATCAGAAAAGGAAGATTCTTGACCACATAATGTAACATTCATACGTCTCACTTGCTTTAAATTTTCTCTGGGAAAGTAACTGGCCCAATGTCCTCTGACAACTCAAAGTATATACAAAGTAAATGAAATTTAGGAAGTAATATAACAACTAGAAAATTCTGTGAGGGAGTATAATGGACATATCAGCAAAGGATAATTAACGTAATTGAAGCATGTTCATGTGAAATTCCAGAGAGAAAAGTAAGAAGTTGATAAATTTTTGCATTTATTCAGAAAGAGAAAATAAAGTTATCTAAAAACATCCAAGGATACTGGGACATGAACAAAAAAACTGTGTAAATATCATACCCTAAACTTGCCTATCCAAACTTGCTACTTGAGAGATGAGCTAGGAAATTTTAATTTAATTCAGTGATTGAAAAATGTCAAAAATTATCAAGATTTCATATGAAATCTCCTATTCACCAGCAAAAATAGATGCAGTACAGAAAGACTGAGAGAGAGTTACCTTCATTATTAGCAGTGCTTTTCACATCTCGATGGAGATGTAGAGCAATACAGAATTCATTTGCTGACTTTCAGCATGGCTGTACAGGGCCTATATCATTAGTTTCACATGGGGCTGAATTCTCAATGGGATGAAAATATAGCCATTAGGCCATGTAGGTCTATTTATCTCAGGAAAGTAGTGCTAATAAAGGGAAAACAAAAAACCTCTCACAAATAAAACCCACTAAAATAATAACCACTCAAAGTTACTCAGAATATTTATGAAGTAGACATCGAATCTGCCAAGCATTGAGATTTTGCAGATTTCTGGAGATGATGGTGCTTTCTTAGTCTGAAAGAAATTATTTTCTTTCAGAAAAGACATTAACTAATTATTTATGGGACAACAATTATTTTGTACTGTAAATCTAAGACTGAAAATCATGAAATGTTTATTAGTTGAGCAAGCAAAGGAGTGGAGCAATTCCTTCTGGAATGGAATGAAGCCAAGGAGTTCAACAGAGAAGGCCCCTTAATGAGAATGATTCACTAACCCAAGACACCGTGCTGCTCAATTTACCTAGGCACTATACAACTGACCATCAAAATGTTTCAGGAGACAGAAAACAACCTTTACAATTGTGACTGGGTTGAAGCAGGGGGATCTGAAGTGCTCAGTTCTACAATGTTTAAGAAATAACAGACAGTGATTGAAATTATAGAGTCAAAGAAGGATGGATGTGTTTTTGCTTTCAGAAGGTACAGAGTACAGTGCCTCCAAAGTGCCCTGTGTGCCCTCTTTTCCTTGCAGTTGTAACACTGCTTTCCTGCTCCATTGCTGGCCTGGGCCAGCTTAGATTTATGACTCTTGGCTAGACTCAAACATCCAGGTACATAACAGTTACGCTCTTGTAACTTTTTTTCTAACTTACGACATTAACATTAAAAAAAACCCCAAACCTGACAATGACAATGACCAAAATTAAAAAATCCAACTGCATTTACATCTCATTTGTGAAGAAAAAACTAGTTGAAAAAGAGCTCTGTATTCAAAATTAATATTTGAGATAATTCTTTGTGAAGGTATAACTTAGTCATAGCCCATGCTTTGTCCTGACATGAAAGCCAGAGCCATGGTTCCCAAACTTTCTAAAGGGCTCTTCAACATCATGTGAAAGCTACCTACTCCAGATCTTCCATCATGACGGGGTAACCAGGCAAACTGCCCCTGTAGCACATGAGCATTTTATCCTCTAAACATGCTAATCTCATGAACACATCCCACAGAACATGTGGTGACACATCACCAGGATGGCATCTCAGGGAACCCAGCAGGGAAAGACAGCATGGATGCAGGAGAGCTGCCAAAATGATTTGTCTGGTACATAATCCCACAGCCTCAGGCCAGTAGCACATGGCCAACGGCCAGGCTGATTTCTTTCTTGATGGGCCTTATGCAACATTAGAGCTCAGATGACAGGTGTGGACAAAAATGCAAAAAACCCTTTCTGTTCACTGTTACACCTGAAAGAAATTCATCTGAAAATCCAAAATCAATGTAATTTAACCCTTGGATTGATGAATTGATTCACTTTCCCTCTCAGTAAGATCAGGCCTTTGAGCAGCAGAGGTTAATAACAGATAGGGTTGCATATTTCTGCTAATGTTCTCCGGTTCTTTGTTTTTTAACTGATATCCATAAAGAAGTCACAGCAATAAACTAGAGATGATTGTCCTTCTATGCAAATTACTGAGATGATGGGAAGACCCTTTTCAGACTTTAATTGTGATTTTCCAAGTACATGAAGAGACTTCATTTTCCTTCCTGTTTCATGCAAGACACTTCTATCTTTGCTGAGAGGCTGAAATACAGGTTCATAGGAGAGATGTAGAAACTGAGTTCAAGACTTAACAGGAATCTACAACAAGAAGAAACTAGGAGTGAATAATTTTTTGCACTGGATAAAATGTAAAAGATCCCTTGAATAGACCCCACTGCTCAGGTGATCAAGTTTGTGTCCTGGCTTCTTAAGAAGAAGAGGAATGAATACAACAAATCTTTTAATTATGGATTTAAAGAGTGCCCTACTCTAATAACAAGCCACAAACAACCTTTTTTATGTGGACCAAATACCCTATGACAAGTTCTAATTACTTCTGTTCAGAGATACAAAATCTGCCTCCCAAAACTCAAAGACAAAATGGAATCTTACAGATACCTCGTGCATAGTTGAGTGAGTTCAGTTAATGGTTCAGTGACTTTTTCCCAAGCTGCATTATGCTATATCTGCATCTGAACAGTACTCAGGTAAATTAAAACTCTTAATATAATCACTTCCAAATAATCCTTGCAACTAAATGCCATCTGACAACAACAATCATGAGAGAAACATAGTAAGCAATCTTTTCACATGGACATCTTTTCTTCTTCAAGGACCTACTTCATGTCCTTTAAGAAAGCATCAAAAGTTATAGCCATTAAAATCCAATTTCAGTGTATCTCTTGAAACATGAGATAACAAGAAGTAAATAGTCATGCTATCTCATCATGATCCCTGTTTTGATTTCTGACATTGTTCGTATTGAATACCCAGTACATTCTTGATTATTTAAAATTTTTAAAAAGGAAGAGAAAAAGGAAATTATTTTCATTTTATAGCTTTCATTCTTTACCATTCAGCTTTCTGTCTCAAGCACGCTCTGTAAGAATATTCTACTTTAATACTGGATCTATTGATGTGTCCTCTCTGAGACAACTGGGAATGTGACCATGGAGGACAGAGGCTTATACCAACAAATCCAGCCTTACTGACTCCTTGCTATTCACGCTCTTTCCATTGGGTGTTGCTATGATATTAAACAGATTACTGCTGGGACTCAAAGTGTGCACACAGAAAGGCAAGCCAAAGGTTAAAGTGTGCTCTGTCTGTGTTGTTCAGCCCATTGTTCTACACAGCCCAAGTTTGTACTTGACAAAGTTGGTGGTGTAATTCATCAGCTCGTGCTGAAAAAAATTGTCAGTGACTACTTTTAAAAAGGCAATCTTAAGATGGAGTCTTGCAGCTTGTACTAAAAGCTTGATATTCTTTCATGAAGGTGATCTGACTAAAATTTATATGTACATTGCAGCATTCAATTGCTGTACACTGTAGCTGTGCAGATGGCTTTCTTTTAATTAGAGTATTTAGTACATCTTCTGCATAAAGAACCAGGCAATGAATAAGAAGAAATTTAATGAAAGTAATCAAAAAAGGAAATAGTTTAAGGAAGCTAGGGGGAGAAAAAAAAAGGGAGATAACAACTTGGGACACAATTCTTACAAGCATTTCCTGCTCATTTAATGCAACACTTCAGAAAACCCAGAGGAGAAATCCTTGCAAATTTGTGGCCTTGGAGAGGTCTTGTCAAGCAGTAAGTATCAAGCTACTGATCACTAAACTTTGCAAAGCTGATAAATTCACAGATAATAGCTAAACATTTGAAAAGCAAAATAATAGCTGGAACTTGGCTTTCAGTGTGGCACAGACACACACCAGTGAATATATTCTAAAGGTATTGTGAGAAAATGTCAAGACTTCATTAAGTTATGGCAAGAAAAAATATATAAAATAATTTAAAATTTGAAATATCCTCAGTATTAACAGCTACTGCTGTTAATATTGGTAACAGTAGCTAGCAACACTAAGTGGTAACTGTGATGAATATAAAGCTTGAAATCCTGGATATTTTATAATCAATAATGAGGCAGCTAGGCTTATATTCTTATAAGTTATACTCCTAGTTTGTTAGGAAATCATTGGCATTTAGTTATGTCACTTCAATACCAATTTCAAAAAAACCCAAATAAACAAAACAATATTCAAAACAAAAAACCACAATGATAAAACATGAATTTTATATGTTCTTAAATTTGCTGCTGTAAGGCATAAATGCTTAAAACAATCAAACCTGGGTAAGAAAAAGTTGCTATGGATCATAAAGGATAGGCTTCAGCTAGGGAAGTTATATGTCTTCTTAGCAGGGGCAGTAATTTAAGCCACTTTCAAAATAAATTCCAGTATGTTGGAGTCCAGGCCAACCCTGGGCGCCCTGGGAAAGTCACAGACCTCAGTAGAGAGGCCTGGGACCCAAAAAAGAGGGTCTGGGGATCTGTGCAGGGAGGTTTGCGTGGCACAGACCCCAGGAAGACACAGGCTTTGATTTTGCATTTCAAACTTTTCAGTGAATTTTAAATTTCCCAATGGTGGCTAGACTTACCTGGTAGACCGGGTGGGGTTTTCAGGTATTTGCCATTAAAATGTTGAATTACTACTTCACATTTTTCTGTGGATTCCATTCTGGAAAAGAGAAGAGAGTGGGATATGGGTAGAGGCAATATATGTTACTAGACTGTTATGGAAGCACTCAGTCAGCAAAAAACAAAAAAGCTGAAGGAGAAAAAAGGGACAAGCACAGATGCTGAGAGAAATCTTCAAGGCTGTTGTTGCTGATTTCTGCAGAGAAACGGGTTGAGCCCATTAGGACAGAGTGTGGCTTCAGAGAAGGACCTGCCACCTTCCCTGCCTGCAGCTGCGCTCCCAGCTGTGTTTGAGCCACAGCCCTGTCAATGAACAGTCCCCTTCTGGCTCCAGGGCATCACCCTGAACAAGGACATTCTTTATCCTCTCGCTGCTTGGAAAAGCAATGGACATGTTTCTACGCTTGTTGTGCACCCAAAATAACTTCAAATGGCTTAAAGAAATGAATTGCAGGATTCGGAGAAGAACACAGAGGATTAAACAACAATTATTAAGGATTACAGTGTTAAGAAAACAACCTGCAAAGACAGACTTTATAGTAAAACCAAAGACAATGCATACATGACTATAACAACATTAAAGCCGAATTCTGGGTGAAGACAGTAATTTATGTGTAACACCAGCAGGGGAAATGCCTTACTTCTTCTTGTTCATCTTCTGTGAGTTCAGGATAACTTTCAGTGTTGAGACATTGAAGCATTAACAGTGAATTGGTAAATGTATTTTTTAAGAATTTTTAGCAATACAAAGTTACTAGTCAAATCCCAAAACACGGTTATACCACATCTGGGAACTCACCATTGTTTCAGATCTTCTAAATTAGCTGCATACAAGTCCAGAAAAAGAGTTACCTTTGCTACAGAGGAGGTTTAGAAACTTTGAAAAGAGGAAAGAGAAAAATGGAAAGCTAGTAATTTCCTGGAAAAGTTGTGTTTAAAAACCATGTTCAATGCTCCTTCAATACACTAGTACCTACCTCCAGGTATTCTCCACAAAATAACTCTGCTGACATATATATTGCTTACTTCTCACCAGTCTAGATAGTTTTAAAATTAATTTATCTGCTACCCTTCCTGTCACACAGTTTGGGGAAAGAGTGGTTCACATGCAGTAGCAGTTTGTCTCCCAGGATACAATTTTGCCAGAGCCCAAAGGATCCATACCACCAAAAAACCCCAAAACCCTAAAAAATCCTGCCTGCCCATTTAATTCTTTGAGGAAATCGGTCTATTGTCCAATTGTTTCAGGTGAAGTTATTAAAACTTTCCCCTTCCAGGTTGTATCACTGTGTATCATGTGGGCTGGGCTATTTCTACAAGCACAAAGACAGTAACTTCGATTGTTCACTTTGGCTTCATTCAGATTTAACTAAGCGAATGTCTGCGCTGAGCCTTTAGAGACTCTTGTCTCTGAAAGAATAAATGCAATAAAAGTCTGTTTTCTGTAGCTTCAGGCACTTGGTGTCAAACCATGTTATGTTGCACCACACAGCAGTGACAATTTCATTTTAATACATGGGGTACATTTTAACAAGCCAAAGCAATCCCTGCAAAGAATGCAATATATAAGCTGCTAAATGAAAGAGACTCAGTGCACTTCATGCGTTTTATGTGGGAAGAGAATAAAAGTGAAACCCACAGTGTTCTGGGATAAAAGCCCATCATTCGAATAGCACTCTGAAAAAGAATGTGCACATTTTCCTCTCAAGTTTCACAATTAACGGCTCTCGAATGCCATTGCTGGCTATCTGTAATCTGGCACACGCTTCGCTTGAAACCGACACTGGCATTATCGACTCAGCCTGAAAAGGCAGCACAATAGACAAAGCCCTCTATACATGTTCCCCTCAGACGTGTTGCTGAGTAACAACTGCATCCATCCATCCTTTGCCCACCCCACCTGAGCCCTCGTGTGTTTTCTGCAACTTCTGCCTGTGGGGCTGGCCTTTCCCCCAGGCTGGGCCAAGGCTGGCCAGGCAGCCACTCACTAATCAGGAAGGCGTCCTCCCCAGGGCCACCAAAACATGAATGATAATTGTATACCCCTTCACTTAGGAATAACCCCTTTGATCTGAGTTCTTCAGGATGATTAGCACACTGACTGACTGGGAGAAATTAGGGGTACAGAGGAACCAGATACATTAGCAAAATGGTCTGATTCTTGCCATAACAAGACCCTGGCTTTAGTTTAGTCAAAATTCTGACCAATATCAACCACTTAGGTGTCAATGCCTATGGGAAGCACCTATACGAGTTGAACCTATCCACACACATTGATTCACAATTACTCGTCTTCTTGTTTTATCCATAAAGATGAGCCGTATCTGGGCAGAGTCCCCAAAAATACACTTTCTTTAGGTCTACATTAATAAATTCCTCCTACTTTTCCTTCAGAAAGTTGCGGCACTCTTCTACTTTAGAATGTGCTTCGAATTATTCTTCTTATATAAGCTAGCAATGTTTCAAAATGTTGCTTGAGACTGGTATTTGATAAAAATATCACTAATGGAATTGTGACATGTTAAAAGGTTTTCTGTAAAAGAATGTCAGCTGAGCACAGGTAAACTTGGGAGAAGAATATGCTTAAATACATTTTTTAATATTGGCATTCCTTTCATAATTGATAGAACAAAAATATGACAAAATATATATTCTATTGTGCAAAATATATTCTGCACAAAAGATAAAGATCCTAGATGCTTCAAAACCTTCTACTGACAGACATAGATATTCAACACTCCTGCTGGAAAAGGAAGAAAAACAGCTTCACATGATAATAGAAATTTGGTTCTGATTAGATCATTTGTGAAATATCACTTTCAAATTAATTTCAACTGTGTACTTTTGGTCCTAAGAGGATCCAAGATAATAATTCATGTTTAAATGCAATTTGGAGATAACTATAATGCATCTGAATATTATTTTGAACCAGCATATGCACGTTAAAAAAAAAAAAAACAACAACAAAAAACAACAACAACAAAAAACCCAAAAAAACCAAAGCCATAGGTTTTTATAACTTTTTAAAAAGTGCAGATGATATAAACCCAAAGGAACTAGTAAAACCATAATAATTTTTTTTACCTGTGTCTATGTATCTCCCAGTTCCGGAAACTACATTGTAGGGTTCCCAAATACAAAAAAGTAATGAGACTGTCTATATTCTATCCATTTTGAAAAGAATGGCATTATAAAAAAACCTGAAGAATGTTTTTGGGTTTTTTTTATCTATAGTTTGTAAACTAAAGACATTTCAATATGAAAAATAAAAAAAAATAAATAAACAAACCCCAAACAATGGGTGCTTAGACAAGCATCAGAACCAAATAATTTGATGTGCACATCTTGCTATTAAATATTGACTTAATATAATTTTAAAACTTTACATTATTGTATTATAAAATAATAAAAAATAATTTATTTTATAATATAAAATTTATATGTCTCTCTACAGATTGCAATGGAACCAAAGTAGTCATTATGTGTTGTTAGAAGTAATAGGGAATGTTTAACATGAAAAGAAAAAGCGAGAGGGGAGGGGAGGGGAGGGAAGGGAAGGAAGGGGAAGGGAGAAGAGAAGAAGAGAGAAGAGACAAATTATTTTAACCCCCCCCCCCAAAGCTCTTATACATGCTTTGTATAAAGATTGATGCAGTGTCAAGAAACAACTGAATATAATTTTTTATTAAGGAATATTTTTTATCGGGAATAACATGGTGATTACATAATTATTGCCTGAGAAATATTCAGTACCATGTAATTACCACTTAATGGAAAAGTGTGGGTTTGGTTTACATATATCCTATAGTCACTTTGCTTAATAATAATAATAACGTAAATGATAATCGGGACTATACTTTTTTTTATACCCAGAGTAAATATTTAAAGATGAAATTGTTACTACCACATTTATGTTATGATCAGCATATGAATATTGTTTACATTTACAAGAGTGGGAATTACAAATCTTCAAGAACAATGTTTTCTTACTATTTAAGGCATTTTGCAAAGATGGATGCAGGTAGGTAGTAACAGTATTATACACTGAGGGGATCCCAAAGAATGGAGACCATAGTTAGAATACGCAGCAGAGAACTGAATTTCTTTAGCATATCAAGAAGATAACTAGAGGGGCAGTCTGATAGTGTTACGTAAGTACCTTTGTGGTGAGAATAAACTAGGGAGCAAGGACTTCTTTACTCTTCCTTAGAAAGTTGTGACAGATGATTCAAAAGAGAAATTAGGCAGAAACATTTAACTGCAAGGAAGACGATCCATTGGCAAACCTTAGATAGAAAAGGGGTGGTCCTATTTTTCTAGTTGATGTCTTTGAATAATTTCTGAAAGTCTTATTTTAATAAGACACGAACATTATCTCAATATTAGGTAATGAGTAGTATTTTAGCTGTCTATGACATAAAAGATGTGAGGCAAAATGATCTTCAGGTCTCAAATATTCAAAAGCTAAAAGATAGTTTTGATTAGCATGAGGTTTCCTATGTTTTTCATCATTCCATGGAAACACATTCACTAGTTTTTTTAATTTATTTTACTAATTTTAATTCCAGGCATTCTGAGACCCTGACATGGCTGCAACCTGTGATTTCCTCCTCCTCTGTAACAGATTTAGGTATTTTATCTCCTCAAATTTTCAGTTGGTAAGAGATTGCTTCAAGATGTTTGTGTTTTTTGGTTTGAATCCATTTTCTGTTGGAAAAAAAAGCTATTCCTTTTGCCACTCACAGTCTAAGAAGACATTTATTTTGACAAGTTCTCCTCATTGCTCACAAATTATATCTTTTCCCAACACATCTTGCCTGTATTTTCTTCAACTGTCTACTTGAACAACAGGAGGTTGTTTGCTTTCTCAGATAAATATAAAAAATCTACAGAAACCACTCTTTCCCTTTCCTTTTGAGATGTGGTTCATTCTATACCTTGCAGCACCACCCATTATGCTAAGGTGAGCTGCTCAAGTATGTCTGCCCTACAGTACCTGTATTTGCAGTGCTCTCCATAGAGAAACTTCTTTGGGTCAAAAGAATTAACTTCATTACACATACATTATCCTGAAAACCTCAGAAAGATGCAAGGCTTCCTTTAAGGAAAAAAAAAAACAACAAAAACAAACAAACCAAACCCTCCCCCTAGAAATTAAAGGTTCATCTCTCTCGTTTTACTTCAGTGGAAACTGGAGCCTAACCATTTCTACTGAAATCCACGCAAAGCTTCTATAAATAGAATAATGGCCCTGTGATGGCTAAAAATCTTGTTTCCTAGTTTTTTGTTGCTCCCTTTCAGTTGCTGAGTTGAATATTATTTCCAAAGACTAAATTTAAGACATATAAAATGCGGACAAGCAAGAGCTAAGTTTAGTAAAAAGGATAGGCAGGCAAAGAAAAGCAACCCATTAGAAGCTTTTCCAGAAGAACAAGGTAGGGAAAAGATGAGGATGAGACCCAAACTCCCAAAAGCAGAGTGTTTAAATACCTCACTAGAGACCCCACCTGCTAGGTCACAAAGGGATGGAAACATCTCTGTGATGTGCACTTTTGCTCTGAGGTGACAGCTAATTGAGAATCTCTCGACTTTGGACATTTGCTGGAAACAGCATCATAACATTCTTTTATGACCATTTGTGTTGTACAAATTTCCTTATGCTACTGGAAAAGGATAGTATGAACACGCAGTCATTTCCACCTAGACCTAGGTTGATTTATGCTACTGTCTTCACAGTCTCAGGTTAAGTATTATACTGGTACCCGCCAGCAGTGCAATACTTGACTGTCTGACTGTCAGCATTTCCATCATAAATTTCTGTTTTCAGAAGCTTATGACTTCGTTGTAAAATGTTGCTTGGGGGAGGAATCTTGCAAGGTCGTTTTAAGTTACAAGACAGCAAACAAAATAAAAAAGTTAGTGGTTTCCAACTCTTTCTTTGCACTTTATCATTTAGAAGGACCTATAAAATGCTTGTTCTGCTGTTCACCTGAGTGTGACAAACCTGTGTATGGTATTATTAATACTACTATCTCTTTAGGGAAAATACTTAAATAATTCTTGAATGGTATTTTATTGTGGAGTTATAAAAAACAATTTTATTTCATTGATTCAGTGGTATCAGTTAAGTCTCTCCTCAAGGTATATACCAATATCTCCTTTCTCCCT
This sequence comes from Zosterops lateralis, assembly GCF_965231275.1. Taxonomy (NCBI): domain Eukaryota; kingdom Metazoa; phylum Chordata; class Aves; order Passeriformes; family Zosteropidae; genus Zosterops; species Zosterops lateralis. The sequence continues at coordinate 41,985,108 of NC_139762.1, read as the reverse complement.
TTTCCAAAGCCCAAGGAGTTCTTCAATTAAACTCATGGTACCTCAGGCTTGGATTATGAAAATTGCTCAGCCAAATTATCTGATGGCTCCCAACTTTCCAGCTGCCTCCCTCATCACTTTTCAGAGCTGCATATTCATTTCATTTTATGGAGTCTCACTGATATTTGTCTAGGGATCCTGACCCACCTGTCCTTTGCTGGTGTTTGCTTCTCCCTGAAAGTGCAGCTTCATGACTGTCAATTTTCTTAGGGATGTACAAAGTCCACCAAAATTTTTCCAGGTTGCAAGAGCAGATGGAAATGTGAGGGTCTCAGAGATACATGTCTACACAGACCTCCCCATCACCCTGAAGTGTTGCTCTGAGGCTTTTCCAGGGAGACCTTTCAATGGAAATGTATCACTGCAGGCATTGGAATATTTTACAGATATCACACAAAGTCTTAGGAGCATGTTCAGGATTTCCAGTTTCACCTGAGATATTCAATTATAAAGCATTTTCCTGGGTAAGGTACAGGATGTGATGGATCATTCTTCTGACTGAAAGTAGGAATGATACTTAAAATATCTAAGCCTGTACTACCATCCCAGATGATGGATTTATTCAAGCTAAATTATAGCATCTTTTCAACTACGTTCAATTAAACCCTTGAATAAGGAAGAACAAAGCAGTTTTACTTTTCACAAATGCATTCCTAAACTGCCAAATGTTCTTTATCCCCTGGTGCTGCTGACACTTCTATGTCTCCAAAGTAGCAACATCACTGATCCTCAGAAATCTCTCTCTAAATATTCCTCCTTTTATTTAGCAAAACAGCACCACTGCTTTGCCACCACTGTGATTTTTTTATTCCTTTATCTTCTTCCACCTTAACATCTGGAACGCATCCTTTATAAGCCTGTGGAAAGCCAGGTCTTCCAGCACATACAGCTACCTCTTTATAAGTGGCAACACTTCTTCAGGATGAAGATAAATATTTCCCACCATGCTCTAAATACCTTCCCCTAACCAGTAATTTCAGCCTCCTCCAAAGATCTTCTTACTATCTCTGTTCTGCTTTTTACTCATACCATCAGCAACACTAATAATGTTGTTTGCCAAACTTGTAAGATATCAACTTTAAAACTATATCTTGAAATAAATCTTCAAATAGTCTTCAAATCCAGTTTCTGTGGATTTCTTTTCTTTTTAAATTTTTTTAATTTTTTTTTTTAAATTTATTTTATTTTGCATTGAATTGTTCTGTTTCATCTTGCTGATTTTTTTTTCAGGATGAAGGACTATGATTTTGTTCTAAGCTCTGAAGAGTACAATTTCACTTTTAAAATGAAAGATCAGCTGCTGAAATTATTAGATGACTCCCAGCTACAGGTATTTAAGAGAAATATCTACTAATTTAACTGTTGTGATGCAGTTCTGTGTAAGGGCATCACAGTGTCATTCCCTCTTTTAACAGGCAATCTTACAACAGACTGAACTCAAAGCTTCACATCCAAAGAAGTGCCCCCTTTTTTCCAATATCCTCCTTTTAGTAAGCATTTCTGCCCCCTCCTATTCCTTCTCATTTCTCTCTCTGCTCTAGGACAGGCTGTGTTTAGTCTCAGCTTCTGCTCGCCTGTGTCAACAGGAACACTCCTGCCAACAGACCACGGCAGGGCAAGCCCTGTGGAATGCTAGCTCCCACAGAGAGTCTGAGGGCAGGTAATATGGCTTTGAAGTAAAAAGCATGGGTCTAGAGTGAAGCAGAGGCAGATGTGCAGAGTTTATAGCAGGAATTGGCTTTTATGAAGCCACAGTCAACATCTAAAGTTTCCCTTCTCTGGCCCCTTGCTCCTAACTCTCCTACGCAAAATCTCCCCTGGGGTGTACCCAGGTACAGTTGGCTCAGGCCAAAGTGAAATGCTCTGGAAAAATTCAGGAAAATCTGTTCAGTTGCTTTTGAAGGATGCAAAAGAGAGGAAATTGTTTCATGGCTTAACTTTCACTCAGAGCTAATTTTGTACGCACACACTCTAAGAGAGGCTGTTTATGTCACCAGACATAACTAAGATAATTTTGATCCAAGAACATTTGAAGTTCTCCAGGTTATAAATGATTAAGTAGCCACCTGCAGTACTATAAAACTGCTAATCATACCCATTTAGAAGAAAAATCTGACAATAGCTGCCTACCTTCAGTCTTTACTTCTGGTTGCTTTTTGAATGACTGCACTTATTTTGAGATTGACTATTTCCATGTCATTGGGCAGACTCAGAAAGTGACTTTTAATCATCATAAAAAGTAATTAATGTCTTTGAAACATCACATTTCAAAATTGTTGGATGCTGCATCATTTCAGCATATGCAAATTTAACTTTTTCTCTGGTTCTTCTGCAGCTCTGGTTAGAGCTATTCTAAGCAGCATGGCACATTCCACAGGCAGGCAAGATATACTGTGATAAAAGGTCCCAGGTCAGAATAGCCAGGATCCTCATCTGTGGTGCTGATATGAACTTCTAAAATCTTATTTGGACTGAAAATCCAGCTTCTATCCCCTACCAGCATTGGTACCCAATAAACATGTACTCACGCCATAGGTACACTAGAATGAAACCCTCAGGACTAAAAGGAAAGCTAAACAAAGTAACAACCTGTTTGGTTTGACATACAGGAAAAAGATACCAAGGTAGCACTTCTTAACAAAAAGAAAGTCAGCTGGTCATGTAATTAAATATTGTATTGATAATTCTGCAAAGACAGGGGTCAGCATTCAACTGTGGTTCTAAATTCCTGGATTTACTTTAGCCTCATTCAAATCAGTGGGAGACTTTGATGGAGTGAAGGTTTTACCTCACTGTCGTTTGCACGGTGAATTACACAACCTACATGTTAGATCATTACAGGGTTCCTGAAATATGTTCCACAATTAAATATATTTTCACAAAGTAAGTCAATTTTCAAAAAATGTGGGTTTATCCATGACTTAGACTAATCTATATTAAGTGAGCTAGAAAAATTCGTGTTATTATCTGCAAGAATGCACAAGGAACAGTGTGCCATCTTTCAGCATAAATGTTTTACCTATTCCCATTTGAATTCAGACAGTATTATCTTAACATTTTTTAGGCATGATGACCTTTCACTTCAAGGGCAGCAGTAACACTACAATGTCACTTTTCTTGAAAGCTAACTTTTTATCAAACAGTGCCTCATTTCACTCAGTGGTATATGACACTAACAGACGTTCCATGATATACCAAGATATGATGGATTTCAGAGAAATCTGCAAGATGAAGAAGCAATTTTGCTTCCTCTACTAAGCACAGTGTTATGAATATTCTGTAGAAACAATGATCTGGGGTTTTTTTTCCCTTTTATTTTGAAGCGGAAGACTGATTCGCAGCAGAATTGCAAATTTCTCTTCTTATTTGTATTTTCAATACCTTTCTATATATAGCACTCTATTTCTTGGCTTTTGAAAAGAAAACTATTTGATTTGAGGATATTTCAAGCTGAAGAGAATCTGTGTAAATATTCCCTGAGAGTAAACATGGAGCCTTGTCTATCTGTACTAACAATGAAATACATGGTAATAATATGTTGCCCATTCTGTCTAAAATGTCTGACTACTCCATCAGGGCTTGTTCTATGCAAATATTTCTTCTTAAGCTTTTTTCATAGCTGCAGTTCAAGAAGGCTGCAGCTTTCAAGGAAGACACGTTTCTTCAGTTACAGTTCCTACCCTTTGCTCTTCCAGCTGCTAAGTTTACTTTCTCCAGCTGCAAAATCTCTGTCAAATATTTAAGCAGTTTCATGGAATGGTCTGGGTTGTAAAGGACCTTAAAGACTACCTAGTGTGACCCCTTCAAGTACTGAAAGGGTGCAATAGGTTCATCCCGGACCTCCTAAGCACAGGCCTTGGTTTCTTTACCAAGTGTGTGCTTTTTGCTGTAGGACATTTATTATTACCTGAGGTTGATCCTGAATGGATAGCTCACTATTCCCAGCCATTTTTATTTACATATACCTACACAGAATTAACCATTTTTTAGAACAATGAAATGAACATCCTTCTGCACTGGTATTTCTTGGTGGAAAGAACAGATACAATCTGATAAAGGTGCTGCTCTGCATCTTCCATAGCTGTGAGACTTTAGAGCTACAGAACAGATAGCATTTGCAAAGGACTAAAGCTGAAAAAATGTGCATGAATCAAAGTAAGAGCAAAGGTTTCACCTGGCAAAGCCGACTCCTCTGCTGACTCCATTTGCATCTCTTAATATTCTGGTGGAAATGACATGTCCAAAGGGTTTCAGCATATTCTCCAGTTCCTGCTCATCCATAGACACGGGTAAATTTGAGATGTATAGATTTGTGGGATCTTGCTCTTGTTGCTGCAATGAAATAAAAGAAATATCCTCAGTTAGGCTTAACACAACAGAATAGCTTATGGCTCGTACAGTAAGGGCTACTCAAAGTAGGACCAAGCCAAGCACTCATATCTGCATTAGAAGAAGAGCTGGGTAATTTCTTCATGATGGCAACATATTTGCCAAATTTCTGCAAACTCTCATGCATGTGCTTAATTCTGTGCGTGATTGCTCTTATTGAAGTCAGTTACACTATTCACTTACAGAAAATTACTCTCATGCACAAGTGTTCTTGGATTTGTTCCTTATTTAGCAAAGAGATTGTGGAGAAAATGTGATTTCCACAAATGTGCTAATGTTAACATAAATAAAGAACAAAAATTCTACATATATTTTAATCAGATGTGCTTTCCAGTCTGAACACTTCCCATTCAGCCTGTTCATCATGAAAAAGATTGGTGGAAGACACAGAACACTTTTCATAGAATTTTTTCCTTTCTTTCCCCATTAAAAATGTCTTTCTTAATAATAAGCAACAAGGTCTAACTGGGCCCGGGGCAGGAGGGGGAGTTCTGCAGTTCAACCTATGGTCCTGGTGAGATAGGTCACATGTTTATTCTGAGACTAAATAAAAAAATCTTATAAAACAAAGCCTGTAGCATGAATAATTGAAAAAACAAATTTGAAAGCAGCTTTCTTGTTCTATTTCAGATCTTTAGGCTAGACTTTCCATAAATCGCTCCAATTCCTATTCTTGCTTGCTGAACTACTGCAAGGAAACATGAAAGAGACATAGATGCCATATGTAAAATAAGTATATTAAAGCAGTAAAAACCCCTTTGTCTACAGACGACCAGGTCTTGATTGCATTACATCAATTTAGTTATGCCCATGCAAATTTTCGTGACTCTGTCCATTTTTATTGATACAAGCCTTACATAATGTCTGACCACCTGCCAGTACAAGCCTGACTAGGATTAGGCATTACTACATAATTTCTGTTAATGCTAAATAACCAAAAATATAAGATGCAATCATTATACTATGCAATAATCCAGGTAACACCTTCTCTGAGATAGTTCTCTCAGACAGAGTTTTTTTTATTTTTTTTATTACAAATTTTAATGGGCAGAGTTAATTTGTACTTGTTCAACATTGAGTTGACAACAGTAATACCCTTTTTTGCTGAGTTGTCCCAAAATCAGATTAACAACCTTGCAGCAGCACTGCAACCTTGCACTATTATGAAATTGCACACAGTCCTGCAGCCATCTGCCTTGGTTTAACTAAACTAGTTTCAAATTACACTCCATTAAAATCAGTGAGAATGTACCTTGCCAAACACAATCATGCATTCTGTTTCAAGAAGATGTATGAAGACAGGACAGAATGAAGATATCTGCGCCATCACTGCCTTGTACATTCAAGGCCTCAATACTGGAAAGAGAAATTGCTTCAAGCTGTGATTCACACACACCATCTTTGCAGGGATAAGAATGACTAAGGCAAATCTAATGTAGTTAAATACCAGAATGAGAAACTGAAGGAAGTTTTTAGCTTCTCTTACCCCAGGCTCAAGGGAAATTTTAGCCCTTCTGGACGAGACAAAAAACCCCAAAAGGTCCAAAATCAGGAGGCATGTAATACTGTTGTACTGTGGGTTCTGATCACAAGGCTAGGGATGCTTGTCTTTGGACCTACTGGTCAACCATCAACCACTGCATTCTACCTTTGCATCTCCAGACTCACTAGCCCACAAAACAACACATTACTGTGCATGATGAATTCTTTACTGTTTTACAAAACATAAATAAAAGACCAAAGTAGGCATGTTTTCACACTGCTGTCCTTAAAAATATACCCAGTTATTACCATGTCTTACAGTAAGGGGTGGAAGGGAGGAGAGGAACACCACACACACAAACACTGAACTTACTGCAAATTCAACTGAAGTTACAAACCTCAAATCTAGGAAAACCTTTTTTTCCCTTTCCAGTTATCTTTCCCTGCAGTAATCTTCCTTCCTCTCACATCAATTTACATTTATACACATCCAAAAGCTAGTTCCTCTCCAATGACCAAAAGATGTTAGTGAGGGGTCAGAACTGCTACAGTACCGACAATGGAAGGAAAATCATGCAAACAGTCCTGGAGGGAAGGTAGACAAGAAAAGAAAAGGAATATGAGCTTCAGATCACACTTTTAGCTCTGGGAAAAGCAAAGAGACAAGAATGGAAACCATTTTCTTTTTTTCTCTCTTTGTCTTTTTTTTTCTTTAAATTTTTCACCTTTTCCGTGTGCAAACCATTTAAATTTTATTGATTGGTACTTCCCCCCTTATCCACACTCCACACCCCAAAGCCACACAAAAAAATGAAAGATGTAGGAATTTGGAAGCATCTTCATTGTTACTAAGTACTTTGAAAGGGTGAGCAATAGAGGCAGGTAAAGCAGAGGCATTCAAGAAGCAAATCAAAGCAGAAAGTTTTGCAATTCCAATTGGCACAGTTCTTCAGAAATAATTCCATTATTATGCAAAGCTCTATCTATTGATTGGTTAAGGGCTTTGATTAATCCACCAATCAATGCTCAAGGACTAACATCACTTGCTAATATTTAGAAAAAAATATGCTGATGAAATCCCTGTAGCCAAAGACCAGACTAATGTGGAAAAGTGGAGTTATGCATCAGTAACTTCATGACAGCCTCTGCTTTCAGTGAAGTAACTCTGTCCCGCAGCACATTAAAATGAGAACTCTTCCTTTGACTGCTCAGTTTTCAAGCTGAGGCAAACAAATAAAATAAATAAGAACCGTTGCCAATGTGTCTCACTTCCGAACCAGGAACACATAAGCCTTTTAACTGTGCTAGAGATTAAACATCATTGTTTTAAATATCCATGGAAAGCTAGCTACATTCTGAGGATGAATGAAAGACCAGCAGACCATAGTCACTCTTTCACAGGGATTTGCCAAGCCTATCTTTTATCAATGTGATAAATAAATGTTGCAAACAGAAAGAGACAGATGAGGCCACTCATGCTACCTCTGCAACATAACAGTGTTTTCTAAGAAAGGAAAAAATTCACATTATTTTTCCTTACAAATGCTATACAAATATAGCATTTAGAGAAATATCCCTTTCCCTTATGGAGAAATATCACCCCACAGAAGCCATATATCACACAACCAACTGAAACAAGATGAAATGCCCTCTCAGTAATGCAGCTGGGAGCTAAGCAGGCTTTACAGGGGTGGTGTGGAACTCAGCTGCCCCATCACTGTGCAGTCAGACCCCACTGTCACCTATCCTCATGAGTCCCTGTTCCTCAGGCTTGGTCTCACTCCCAGCCTCTGGCACTGAGGCTCTTTGTGGTCTTTTTCAGTTGTGCAGAGATAGATCTCTGATGTTCAGCGTGGAGGTGCTGGACACATGACTCATTTTGCCCAAACCTTTTCATCTCAGATTCCACAACCTCCCATGTGAGATATTCTCTTCCCCATCCCAGTGCCACTACTGAGCTTTTCACTGTCAAAGGTAAGAGTCCTGATGTTCAAAATGTGCCTGTTTGTTGACAAGATAAGCCTAACCAGAGCCATAAGTTTGAGCACCCCATGAGCTACTTGCCTTCCATAATCCTAAGAGCTGACAGCTCAGTTTCTGCCTTCAGTGAAGGAACAGCTCCCGGGGTTGCAGGACTGATGGCGATGTTAGTGTCTGGATCAAGCTTCCTGTGGTTCATTTAATTGTTTCTAAGCCTTCACCAGACTTTAAAAAAATGCTACTTCCCATCTTGGGCGACTAAAATCCTATTTATTATTGTCTCCAGTCCCAAAATGCATTGACTGAGCAGTCATCGATAAGAGAGCTGGAAGTCTTTGGTTTGATACTGAAAGTCACTTCAGAACTGCATCTTCCTCCTATGCTCTTATATAGTCTGGGCAGAAACCAAAAGGGTGGGTGGCAGAAAGCCACACACTCACCACAAACAATTCCAACAGCACTGTGACTTGGATGCCCTGCAGCTGGAGACTTGCAGCCAGTGTGGTGGGGCCACCAGCCAAGCAGAGCCTGGGCTTTGCTAGTGATTTCACAGAATCCTGTAATCACTAAGGTTGGAACAGACCTTCAAGATCAAGTTCAACCTTAAACCTAATACTGCCAGGTCCACCACTAAACCATGTCTCTAAGCACTACATCTACATGTTTCTTAAAAACTTCCAGGGACAGTGATTCTACCACCTCTCCAGGCAGCCTGTTCCAATCCTTCACCACCCTTTCAGTGAATAAATTCATCCTTTCTGACCACACAAGAGACACCATGCTGGCCCTGCACCATGGGGGAGTGACACACCTGTTGATACAGTCTTCCCAAAGCACACCTGTCCCTTGGGCCTAATGCACCCAGAAGGGTGTGAGAAGGGCCTCCCCAGGGGGGCCAGGGCTAGCCACTGCAGCTGAGTGCTGTCCTGGAGGCTCACAGGAGCAGGGGGCTGCTGTATTGCAGCACAGTTCCTCTGCCTTTCCCAGGGCCCGTGCCAAACACAGATAAATAATGGGTACAACACCAGGCCAAGTTGCTGCTTCATGAAGAGAGTGGTGAAACAACAGTGCAGCCTGCTGTGTGTGACAGCTGCAGAACCATGCTCAAGACATGGAAACTTGCAAGCACAGTCTCAGGGCATGATGAAAAGCCTGCTCCTGGCTATCCTCACAGATGTTCCTTTTAGCCAAGATCTCCCATTTGAGAGGTCAAGGATTTTCCCTGTATAGTTTGTACTTGCACTGCAGCCCCAAAGAAGCAGGGATAAACTTACCCAGTCAGTCCCAACCCTATGAAATCCTGGCACAGCCTCACACCTTAGGCGAAGCACATTCTGGGATCCTGGTGTGTGCCAGTCTGTGTGTGTACACTGAGCACTAGAGAATGAGCCAACAACAACAACGAAAGAAATTCAGTCAATTTAAGCTCCTCTCCAGAGGAGTGCATGGCTTTTTGCAACTCCTTTTGCTCCCACTGCAGCCTGTTTCACCATCAGTGTCTGAGCATAATACCTCATTCTAGGTACTTCACCTGCATGCATTTGTTGCAGTTGGGCTATTCTGGCTGGGGATGTGTACAATAGACATTCTCAAACTGGTCAAGACCACACCTAGAAAGGCTTAAAATTGTGACGATTTATTTTTTTTTTAATTCCAAATTGAAAAAAAATTCCAGGCTTAAATTTGGAAGGTTTAAAATTGTGAATACTGCCAACTAAGAGTAGGTCAAGCCCATGTTTTTGATTAGCTCAGACCAACTCCAGTGGTCAGCAGAGAAGGCCTCCTGTTGCAAGGCTCTGGAGTTCAGCAGTCAGGAGTAGTTGTACTGGGGAAAGAGCCAGAAATTTTGTCACTGCCTTTTAGCAAGAACTGGGCCAGTCACTCAGCTCCCAAGGCCTGTGCCAAGAAGCAAAATAAGGTTATAATGCAGAGGATTTGCAATGCACTACACCAACAGCATTTCCAACAGAAAAAACCCCAAAAACAACCCAAAACAAACCCTAGGAGAGGGCGCGCTGCAACTCCAAGTTTGCTGTTTGCTTTGCTGGGCCCTCCCAGACACTTTTGAAAGGAAGGACAATGTTCAGATGGGATTTTCCCTCCCATCTTGAGATAATCTTTGGAAGCAATTTGTGAAAAGCTGAAAGAACAATTCCTGCTTGTGCGAGCCGAGGCTGAGCCACTTTACACAGTACATTTAGTAATGCATTCTTTAAAGACACGTGTAGGGAGGGGCAGACAGCTTTTGGCAATTTTTTTTTTTTCCCCAAAAGGAGCTCAAACCTCTTCTAATCTGTGATCTCAGTAGGACTGGAAACTGAGTGTGTTTGGTTTATCTGGAAACCTTATGTACCAATCCCTTTTATTGAACTTAATTTATTTCTCCTTAGAGCAGCTTGCTCTAGGAAACTAAGCTCTGATTATGAGTTCAAATGATTTCTTTTTTCCATCTTCCAAACTTATTCTGGGAATTTAACTTTGTACGTGGATCGATGTGAGATTCTGAACTCCTCTTTTGAAGGAGATAATCAATATTTATACTAATAGATCATATGCTTTTCTTGTCTTTAATAAATTGAGACTTCATAATATTAATTTTGACACAGGTCAATATTACAGTTCACCCTTGGAAACACAGTTCTTTTTAGATGCAGTTTCCCCTCAATCAGTATTTTCCCCAAATTAGTTCATCTCTGCCTTATGGCTACTGCCCAGATCTTCAGCCTATGGATCGAACTCCTTGTCCCCTTTAAAGATCCAGGTTGAACTTCTGTTTCCCCTTAAGATAAAAATAGTAATTTTAAAAGAAAAAGACATTTATGTGGAACCATATATATGAAACCAGATCATGTATATGGAAACATTTATGTGTCATTTCATACACTTTCCAGTGTTTGCTCACTGTCTTGAAAGCTGCAGTTTTATGGCAGCATCAGTCTCATCTTCAGTTTATTAAATTATTTCTAAACTGGATTCTTTACAGCCACTAAGCTTAAATGAAATTTAGAGGAAGCATGTAATACTTTCTCTCAATAGATTCACATTCAATAACTCTTCTTCTTGTTCTGTTTTGTAATATTTACATTTTTAGTACTGCAGATCGTGAGAACTTTTCAGAACATCTAAAAGATACATTAATTTAAAAGTTGATTTTATGGGCATTTGGTTGGAGTCACACACCAAAATTCTAAATGAAAATACTTTCCCTCTAGTTTTCTATTGTTACTCCATTTATTTCTGCTGCTTTTCCACATAATTGTGGCATATTTTTTCACACATGCAAAAGATGCCTGGTTTCAGACAGAGTAAGGGAATGAATTTATAATCCTGGTGTGTAACTTCAGCTCTAATACCTAATGTCTTCAAGGAACATTTAAAGAGGACATTTATTTTCTCTTCACTGACCTATCCAGGCATGGAAGGATGCTCCTAATAATCAATATTTATACTAATAAATAATAACTTTAATAATATACTAATAACCTTAGTTAACCATCTCTAGATAGGACGAATATGGGCTAGTAATGTGAAAGTTGGAAGAAACTCCACCACCTCCTGCTATCAGAGAAGTGACAGTGGGAACTCCTTTTCCTTTTTCTCAGTGAGGATGGTGTAGTGGTTGGGGATGGAGATCTTGCCCATGTGGTACCTCTTGTTCATATGGTACCTTTCCAATCAATGAAGAGACACTGATGTGAATTAAGTAACAGTAGTCTGATTTCAAAGATTTTTTACATTACATATTTGTTTTATAAAAAGAAGGTAAAAACAAACTCTCATGAAACCTTTGCTATAGCAATGGTCCAGATGATGCAGGCTTCCAGATTTGTCAATGACATATTTTGAGCCATCATTGCAGTAACATGAGGTGAACAAAATGAATGAAGTGCAGCTGCCAGGGTTCCCTTTTACTTTTTCCTTGCTTATTTGCTTTCCTTTGTGTGGGCACATTTTTAACAATGTAGACAGCTAAATCAATGGCCAGTTAACTATTGATCCCTGGCTAGTTTCATTCTCTTGTTGAGCACCGCACCAAAAGGCTTACAATGCTGTACAGAAAGCCTAAACTTCACAGGGATTTTATTAGTGCAGTGTATTAATAATTTAACAGATACAGTTGAAGGAAACTGCTAAAAGTAATGCAGGCCTCCTTGTCAAGAGTATTTCCAAAGTTCTTTCATGGAATCTTGGAATTGTTTAAGTCGGAAAAGACTTTTGTGATGACTGAGTCCATGCCTTAACCCAGCACTGCCAAGCCTGTCATTAAACCATGTCCCTACTTCCCACATGTACTTCTCTGTTAAATCCCTCCAGAGATGGCGACTCCACCACTTCCCTGAGCAGCCTGTTTCAATGCTTTACAATCCTTATGGTGAATATTTTTTTTCCCTAATATTTAATCTGAACCTCCCCTGGCTCCCCAGCAGCAACTTGAGAAAATTTTCTCTTGTCCTACTGCTTGTTTCCTGGGAGACTGACCCCCACCTGGCTACACCCTACTTTCAGGCAGTTGTAGAGAACAATAAGGTCTCTGCTGACCCTCCTTTTCTCCAGGCTGAATAACCCCTGCTCCTTCAGTTGATCCTCATAGGACTTGTGCTCCAGAACCTTCACTACAGCCCATCTCTGGACCTGTTCCTGCCCCTCAGTGTCTTTCTTGCAGTGAGCAGCCCAAAACTGAACACAGGATTTGAGGTGTGGCTTCACCAGTGCTGAGCACAGGGGAACAATCACTGCCCTTGTCCTGCTGCTCACACTGTTGCTAATACAAGCTAGGATGCCATTGGCCTTCTTGGTCGCCTTTTCAGAGGAGGAGATCAGGTTGGTCAAGCAGAACCTTCCTTTCAAAAACCCATCCTGACTGGGCTTGATGCCCTGGCTATCCTGGATGTGCTGCATGATTGTGCTCAAGATGATCTGCTACATAACCTTCCCTGGCACCAAGGTCCGGCTGACAAGATCTGAAGTTCTCCAGATATCCTGTCCCTATAGATGGGTGTCACATTTGCTAACTTCCAGTCAACCACAACCTTCTGGCTGGGAAATGATTGCAAGTGGCTGGATGAGCACTATGTCAGCTCCCTCAGTATCCTTGGGTGGATCCTATCTGGCCCCATGAGTTTGTATAACAGAACACCAATCATTTCCCCTAGAATATATGGGCTTCATTCTGATCCCATCCCCATCTTTCAGCTCAGCTGAACAACTGCTGGTCTTATTATTAAGAACTGAGACAAAGAAGGCATTAAGAACATTAGCCTTTTCCTCATTCTTTGTCACTGTTTCCTTCTACATCCAATAACATATGGAAATTTTCCTTAGCTCTCCTTTTATTGATGATGTATTAATATTATTTTTATTTTCTTTCATGGCATTAGCCAGATTACCTTCTAGTTGGGTTGTCAATCCCAACATGTTTTTTTGGGGAAGAAGCCCTAATTATTACATGACCATTCTCAGGTGCTTCTGAGGTTTCTAACATATAAATAACCTCTATGTTCTTGCTCCTGCATGGATCTCCATCCCCTTCTTCCCCTTCTCCACTGAGACAGCAGATCTCTCTAGCTCACTGTCCCTAAAACATTGGCATGATGCCCCTAGGCTTATCTCTACTGAGCCTGGCTTTATCCCTTTCCACTTCAAATTTTTTTGTATTAGGCATTGTTGGAAGCATGAGCTATTTCCTCAACCAAGACTGTCTAACATGGATGGTTTCACAGGGAAAATACTGAAGAACAGAGGACATTTGGTTATTCAAAGCAGCTTATTTTGTCTTAGGTACCTTCAAAAGAATCTCTGTGTCGTTTGATGGTCTTCCAAAGGCTCCGATACACAAAGATTTAACATCCTGAGATGTTAAATCTCACACCCTGATGGATCAACTTCACAGTAGTCACTGTGCCTTTTTAGACTTAGTGCTGACTACATGTTTCATAAATTATCTTTCTTGTGTGCTCAGCCCCACTTGATGTTTACACTATGATAGTTCAAAATTTATTAGCAATATGGTGTTTCCAAAGAGTCATGGGAGATCTGGCCTCAGAATAATTATGCAACCACTACACAGCAATAATTAAGTCAAATCCATCAAATATTATAAATACAGCTAAAACTAAACCTGCAGCATTTTTCTGTATAAACTTGATTATCAGTAAGTCATGTCAACAGTCTGTTAACAAAGAGGTCACTTGCTGGAAAGAAACAGAAGTTCTGCACATGAACACAGAAAACACTCATAAGTGCTATTCTGAAGAAAAGCATTTTCCCAATGATTTTCAAAGTATTTTATTGTTTTTTGCATAAGTAAACGTAAGCATTTCTGAACTTTATAATGACACAAGAAAAGAACTCCTGCCATTTGAAATCCTTTTTCTAGAATCATCTAATCAGAAGAGAGAGATGTGACTTGACCACCCAGCATTATTACTGTGCCATCACTGAAGCACTCTTTGCAGTTACTTCTTAAACAAGGCACAGGCTAAAATTTGCTCTACCAAACTTCATCCAAAAATTGAAAACAAGCAGATTCCTAAACCCCATGATGTGTGAAGAGGAAAAGCAAAAGATATTGTAGGAAATTATTTGTCACAAATACCTGTATCAGCTCCACAGTAGAGTATTATTTATAAGAACTGTTTTAATTAAAACCATGAACTTTAAAAGAGTTCACAGTTTATATATGCCCAGGATTTCTTCTCTCTGTGCAAACTATCAGAGTGCTGTGTCTGCTGTGTAAGCTGGACTCAGCTTTCTTTTAATTAAGTTTGTTCATGGACAGCACAGCATTTGCTAAAGCTAAATATTGCCGGAACTGAATTGTTATTGGTCTGTCCAGCACAGAGCTGCTGCAGAACCTGCCATCATGCAATTCACCTGCCAATGGTGATTTGATTTGCCCTTTGTCTTCTGTGGGAAATAGGGGCTTGAGTCACTATGGTTGCTGCCTTCAGATTCTATAAGATACATGGTACCTCTCGCTTCCACAGAATACAGTTGTAACCAGAACTATCAAAAACTGATATAAAAAGCTCTTATTCATACTTTTGCTATTACAGATGAGACTTCTAATACTCCTTACTTCTTAGTCTTCCTAGAAACAAATTTCCAGCTTCCAACTTGCACAGTACAGTGCAGCCAAAACAGATCAACTCAGAAAAAAACCTTGTGTCATTCTAGCTTTGAGTATGTTCAGTTGTCTCCATATTCTTTTTCACACTGTTTTAGTGACTGGTTTGCTATTTTTATTGCTGTTAAGTAAGAATCAATTTATTACCTTAGATGATCTAATGGCTGTCTGTAGCAATTTCTGAAAATGTTACACTAATCCCTACCCATGAACCTGAAATCAGAAACTCACTTATAACCTCTGGAAGCAAAAGGCTAATTTGACAGATGAGCTGCAATCTAAGTTGAATAACTTATCTATTTATTTTGATTTGTCATTGATGGTGTGTTGGTGAACTTACGACAGTTTCCTATTGCCCATTGGACAAAATTGCCTCAAGTATGTTTGTTTCCTTTATGCTATACTGCGCTAATGCCACGCTGATTGACATATATTTTGCAGGATTCTCTTACTGATATTTAGATAAGAGTCAAGTCCTTTTTCCCCACAGAGAGTTAGTGAATCTTGCAATTTAATTCTGCTCTTCGCTTTCTCCCAGAACTGCATTTTACATGATACTGTCCAACAGAAAGGATGTGTTTGTGATATGCAACAGAGAGCAAAGAGGTCACAGAAGAGATTACTTGCATGCAGAGGACACAGCATGAAATCAGGCCACAGTATAAACTTTCCATTATCAATAAGGGAGGAAAGAAAACTAATTCGACCTAAATTTCCATATGCACTAAATCAATAACATTAAATTAACAGCTTAATTTAAAGTGTTCTTAAAAAAGAGAACTTAGAAGTATGCACTGAAACATCCTGTTTCAATGGATTCTTGTGATTATTATTTGTAATTTTGAAAAACATGATACAGCAAATAATAAGTATTTAGTAGCAGTGCTTACTTCAGTTCTTAAAAAATATCTGCAATGCCAGTGACACTAATTAGTTGAAATGCTTTTTTAATGTATGTAAAATGCTCAGAGAAAAAAAAATCTGATTGCAATAATAAATGAAAAAGAAATCCACAATTATTTTTGCTCCACTTAAAATCATACTTCCAAACACCTGACATAAACACCAAGCATTTCAAGATGAAGCTCTCGTTATGTTGAGGTAATATAACTCTTACAAGAATTCTACAGTTCTACTTTGCATAAGCTGGAATATCAAGAGTTACGATAACCAATACTCAAAAGCTGCCTTTGTGTACACAGCAATGCAGATTCTGGAGTAAATGGTTTAAATTATTACAGAATTTCTAGATCTTGCTTTTTTAGTTTACATTTGTCAAAATGCCAGCTCTCAAGAGTGATGAGTCCTTAAGCTGACTGGGCTGTTCTACTTCCTTATCTCAAAGTTTAAAGCAGAATGTCTATGTTCTCATGACAGTAACATTAGACCAAAAGGATTGCAAATGGCAGTGGAAACAAATGGTTTTCTCCCTAATCTGTCTCAGGATACAATACTACTTGCTCAGTGCAAAGGTCAGAGCGCAGTGTCATTGTAGAGGATGAAACTGGGTTTCTCAAACTGTAGATAAAAAGCATTTAGATCAACCTGTGCATTAGCCCCTCCTGTGTAAATTGTTGGAAACTGTAACAGGTGTTAGAGCAGAGGTTGGATGCTCCTTCCTCAGCAAAAGAAGCGATGGGACTTCTTAAACAACAGGAGCATGGTAAAGGTGAGGGCCTTGCTCTTTGATCTTCCAGCGGCTATAGGATAACATAATGGAGCAGCAGAGACATCTGTAACTGTGTTCGTGCACACATAACCAGCACTTGGCCACTTCGGCTTTAGGACTTTCTGTCTACTATTTTTAGCAACTGTTCTTTCCAAGGACAGAGGATTTGTTCCGCCATGGCCTGCTCCTTCTCTAACTGAATGCTACAGAAAAATTCTCTTTGGTTTAGTTGGCAGCATCAGGATCTGTGCTCGGAAAATATTTTCAGAACTGCATTCAGTTGCAAATAGCCCAGTGAATGTATTTCTTCTGATGATTATCACACATTTCTTGTTTTCCTTTAATATTTAATTTCAAAGCTGCCAAAAATATAAAGACAAAACCGATTTGGACACGGGGTTAAGTTAGTATCAATGTTGCATCCACCTGTAGATCAGTAGGAACTCGTGTTTCTCTAGATTTTGGGCTAAGACTGAGGAATCTAAGGAAACTCAGATTTCTTAGTTTAAAATTTAAAGACTTAACATTTAACTGTCTACACTTGGACTGGAAAAAGACCACAGCTATTAACAGTAGTAAATTATCAGCGCTGGGACAGCATAAAAGCTTTAAGAGGACTTTTTTTGGGACAGTAAAAGGCTTTTTAATATTTGACCTACTGACCCAAAGGCGAATTCAAGCAGTGCACAGGTCCCATGTGATTGCCTGTGAAGAAACAGAAGGCTTTCTTTTGTCATGTTTTGTGTAACTTCTTATAAACCATAAATGAAGTCAGAATTTTCTAGTCTGGGAATTCCTGTTGGGATAAAGGTTGAGGCCTACTTAGCCTGAGTCCATACAAACTGCTAGAGAACAGTTATTCATCTTGATGCACATGCCAGAAATAGAAACCTACTAGTCCTTGAGGATGCATCAATTTTCAGGGAGTCTGGATATCTTAACTACTACAGAAACCAA
This sequence comes from Zosterops lateralis, assembly GCF_965231275.1. NCBI lineage: Eukaryota > Metazoa > Chordata > Aves > Passeriformes > Zosteropidae > Zosterops > Zosterops lateralis. Next base: position 41,967,466 of record NC_139762.1, on the reverse strand, counting down.
AGAAAAAAAAAACCTACATAGACGCTACTTAAGGAAACCAAAATCCATGATAAAACACCACCTTGACAGCTTTATTTTGAGAAATCTGTATTTAACACAGACAAAAATACCATTTCCATTTAAGATCAGGCACAGCTCACAAAATATACACTACAGAAATACTTGTACTGTATCTAAATGCATCAGATATAAAAAGGCAACCAAGTCATGTTTCAAATGTGACAAGGGATGGTTATCACTCAGAAATACGACAGACACAACACTGCCACATTTCCCCAGTTTGGGGGGAGGGGGAATTTCCAAAGCTGAGTCAGCATGTCCCAGTAGAGGGCTAGCAATAAGGCCTTGAAATAATCAGTTTCCACTCCCACAGATGAAAAAGAGGAAATATTATGAGTAAGGGAGGAAAATGAAACTTCCATTTATTTAAAGCATAACATACTAAAATAGAACAAAAAAGCATGGTTGAATTGCTGTGATTAACACTGCTGAATCCCATTGCATGACACAGTCCTGAACTGCTGAGCTGTCTGTGCTTTCCTCAGCACCCATCAGAACAGATTTTGCTCTGTGTGATGAGATTGCCCTGATAAATGAAGTTGAGATTAAGGGTCAACATCAGGAAAGAAACCTGCAAGGGTTAATGATGGGGCTAAAATCCTGCCTCTTTGCCAAATAGAACAGGCATGGATGGTCCCATGGTGTCCAGGCTGGGGTCCCAGCAGTGCTGGTACTGTCCATCTAGATCTTTCCTGCCAAAAAAGTCTGCTGCTCCACAGCTGCAGTCAATGTCAAAAAGCAGAGCCTAGACTGCAAGTAGCTGAAGAGGGGACTGAGTTGTGTGGGACCACTTCCCTCCCTGCCCTGCCCTCAGCTGACCTGGGGCTGTGACCAGCTCCAGGGCAGCTGCAGAGGCTACAACTAATGAACAAGGAAAGCACAGCAATGACAGGAAACAAATCAATAACCCACGGTGGCCAGGGAAGAGGGGCCAGGTGTCTTAGTTCCTCATAGCCTGCTTGGGAGAATAAGATGTGCTAAGTGTCAAAGCTTACCTTCCCTGACACAGAAACCAGGTACCACTGAGGAAGGAAGCATTATTTAAGGATATATTATGTTTTGTGTAGACAGAAAATAGGGATCTGGGTGGTTCAGTGCAAACCTAGAGGTTTGAGGAAAATCAGGAGAGAGTAGTAAGCACTCCTATATCTCTACAATACAGGGCGAGAAAGGAAGGATAGAGAAAGCAGTACAAGAACCATGGTTCTCCTCTTGCCATTTGATGAAAGCAGAGAGGAGAGGGGATTTTATTGTACTTTTGCATCTACAAACACAATGCAAGATGGTGGTGGAGGGGAAGCAGTGAACCAAAACAGAGTCTGTGAACTCTCTTACATCTAAAAACCAAGGTAAACACAAGTTCTTAATGAGTTTTCCTACAAACCTTTCATTATTTCCTTCCACATTTCATATCAGCTAGAAGAACGCTGTTTTCTCAGCAATGAACATTGACTCAAGTTTTCTAAGCCAATGAATACTTCCAGTTGCATATTCACAAAGAAAAAGACAAAGTCAACAATTATCTGCAGAAGGAAGCAGAAGACCACTCTGAAATGAGAATAGGTATAGCAAGGTGGATAATGTGGCCAGTTCTATCTACCTATGAAAGGTCAAGACAGAATTGTAAAGCAAATTTTGTTGAGCCATGAGGAGCCATAACCTGGTCCCACTATGGAGAGGAAAAAGAAATTCCCTCTGCTCAAGAGACTGGTGTGAAAGGGCACATGTGCTGTTCTTGTGGCAAAAACAGAGTTTTGAGAAAGCCATTAAGCAAAGATACCTGGCAACCAACATGAAATAACATATTCCCTTGTCAGCTGGTCAGCTGGTGAGGTGGATCAGGACTGCAGTGGCTGGACAGGGGCTGTGCAGCACTGGGCTTTTCAGGGTGGAAGGGATAAGCTCAGAGCTCATGTAGTTCAGTGCCTTTGTGACCCAGAGACCAGGAGGCAAACTGTACAAGGATGGCACAAGATGATACAATAGAACAATAGAACAATATAGAAGAGATTGAAAGATACTGCAAGTTGAATTCAAACAGAGCACAATGCTTGAGCTTGAGTACACATGACCAGTTCCTGCAAGAAGGAGAAATGGAAGAAGGAAATTGTCCAAGCCCTGTAACTCCATCTTTCCTTTTGTTTCCAAGAATCTGAACTTGGCTGGCTATGACTGCTCATACATCAATGACTTGCTATGTTGTACTACACTGGCCTGTGAGAAAATGCACTAGCATTCCAATATTAAGCTCTCTGAGGTTCATGCCCATCTGTTCTTATGTCTATACAGTATTTCAGCTATGGGTTAGGTGTATAGTATATGTGTGAGCATCTGTGCATGTGTATATGCATGGGAATCACAGAATGGCCTGGGTTGGAAGGGATCTCAGAGGTCTGCTAGTTCCAACCCCCCTGCAGTGGGCAGGGACACCTTCCACTACATCAGGTTCCTCAGAGCTCCATCCAGCCTGGCCTTGAACACTCCCAGGGATGGGGTATCCGCAACTTCCCTGGGCAACCTGTTCCAGTGCCTTGCCATCCTCATGGTGAAAAATTTCTTCCCAATATCTAATCAAAATCTAGTCTCTCCTTTGTCCTGTCACCACATGCTCTTGTAAATAGCCTCTCTCCATCAATGATGGAATAACGTGTTTGAGTACATAAGTATAGTGCTATATTATATACATAATAACAAACTATACACATAAAAGTGCATTCCAGTTTACATATGCTTTCAGTTTTGAAGATCTGGCTAAACAGATGCCTATCTGTAAAAACATATAAGACTACATCCAGATTTCCAAAAAAGGGATGCACATTTGCAATTATGCATCATATGTGTATGTGATGGTGTATGAAAAGTAGGTATCCCCCTACAGAGTCATTTAATGTGCTTAGCTGGTGGTTTGCTTGTGTATGATTAAATATAGCTGCATGTAATAATATTTTACATTTACTTGTATATGTGTATAAACTATTCATATAAAAAGTGATGGCTGCATCAATCCAACAAATGAATGTTATTATTCTCTTTCTCACTTATAAATCATAAGCAACTCTAAGAATATCTGCAGTAATAAAATTGTGAGATAAGATGTACAGGCATTGATTGAGTCCCAGACTTGAGTCCTAGTTTGGCATTTTGGATGTAGTAGATGGCTGGAAATTAAAGACAAAGGGGAATCTGCTGCAGGCTATAGAGGGAGTGGTGTGGTCTCCTCCTAGGATGCTGAAAGCTGGACCTGGTTCTTGTATTGGTCTTTAAATGCTCTGAGTCATCAGGACAAGGCAGAATGGGTTCAAACTGAAAGAGGATAGAGGTTTAGATACCAGGAAGAAATTCTTTACTGTGAGGGTGGGGAGGCACTGGAACAGGTTGCCCAGAGAAGTTCTGGATGCCTCATTCCTGGCAGTGTTCAAGGCCAGGCTGAGTCCCTGAGGGGAGTTCTGAGCAATCTGGTCTAGTGGGAGGTGTCCCTAAACACAGGCAGGAGGGTTGGAACTAGATGATCTTTAAGGTCCCTTCCAACCCAAAACCATTCTATGATTCTATGACTTTATTCCAGATTCAGAATCCTTTTTTATAATGAAAAAGACAGCATCAAAGAAGAGAACTTGAACTACTGAACACTTTAGGCTTCTGGATTACCTCTCTCAGGTGTTGTATTCATAACTTGTTTTCAGAATAGTTTTAGTGAAAAGAAAAACTGAAGGCTTAAAAGTAGAACATCTTAAACTCTTAGCTCTCTAATATTACACCACTAGTGGAAAGAAGTAGAATGAGAGAGAGGCATTTTATTATGTAAATTAGGAGTGCTTTATCTGAGGTACACTTGTTATGCCAGTGCTTATCCTTGATGATACTGATATCATCAGCTGATGACATAAATAAATTTATTTTTTAAAAAATCAAAACAACCTCAACCCTTTTTTGTGGAGATAAAATACAGTTGCTTCTAAAGAAGGTAAGATGGAAAAAATACTTATGAAATTCCAGAGTTCGTGTGAGGTTCCCATCAAGACTGTAACAGTTCCTGGTGGTACATGGTAAAACATACTGCTGAGAGTGTGAGCTTTCTTTACTAGTTGTGTAAACACTTCAAACTTAAGGGACCAAATCTGATACTATGCAGTCCTGAGAAATCCGTGTTCAGCTCAACTCTGTCAACAGATCAAGCTAATGTTACATGTATTCTGTGAACCATTTAAAAAGAAATACACCCAATCACAAAACCCCTCAACATCTATGTGCTAAATACTGAGTTGGTCACAAAATCCCGAATCTACCAAAAACCCCCTTAAAAATGCTCAGATTCTCTGAGAGAAAAATAAATATCCATTGGATCCCACTGAGTAATGTCTCAGTCAGATGTTGACTCAGTTGTGGACCTGCAGATCAGTGACTGCCACAGACAGATTGCACATCCAGCAGCCTCAGGATGGGATCTGACACTCAGAGGTTTCCCAGCCTTCCCACACCAGGGAGCGGATGAGGCTGGCTTTGCTGGGAAAAGCACCAACAACCTCTGCAGCTTGTTTGTTTTTTATGGGAAATAGTTTTGAGTTACATGACCCTATTTTTAAAGATCAATCAACTTAACCTGCTAGGCTGCCTTTCACAGGTTCTTGAGAAATTACATTGTTTCAAAAGATCAAGCAATTCCCTGAGAAAGCAAATAGCTAAGAAGTGGAGCTATTTGCATTTACTGTGCTATTAATTTTAAGACTTTAAATAACAATATTTAAAGAGTTCAAAATAGTCAAGTATGAGAAAAAAAAATATGTCAAGGTAGTCAACCAAATCACAGGTCATGCAGTGAAACAAGAAGAAAAAAGAAGTTTCTGACACTTGTGATACACCTAGAAAATTGTGATGTTCCTTCCCAGTGTTGCTAATCCCCATGTAAGTAACAAATTTCCCCACTTTCAAATTCTGCTAAACCTGATATCCATTCTATAAGCTCAAAAATTAACATGAAGAAAAGGAAATACTATTCAGAGACAAAGCCCACTTGAAACCAAGGCCCAGAGTACTCTGGGACAATTAAAGTGCAGCCTGGGTATATTAATCACAGTCTTCTGGCCCATTTCCAAATTGGGCAATTACAATCTGCCTACCTCAAATTCTCCCCAGAGTTTCAAATGCAAGAGTTATTTGTGATTTCCTTCCTATAAAAAGTGTTGTTTAGCACAGTCAGTAAAGACTGGTTTCATTCAAGTGATGGATGAATAACCCACATTGACTATAGAAAATGTGTAAAAGCACTTTAGGATCCTTCAGGAAGAAGGACACTTATTACATGGTCATTTTATAGTGCTTTTATTATTATAAGAGGAAGTATTCCTATCTAGATATTTCTTCACAGGCCTCTAAGTAAGCAAGTAGTTCAGAGTTTAGACTTGTTTTTCTAAAATTAAATTATGGTAGATTATTTTTTTTGTTAATTGAAGATGATAGATTTGAAATGCAAGCACCGTATCACAAAGACAGTTTAGGAACGCATACACAACTTCTACTTTGAAAACTATTCAGACAATTTCTGAGCCAAAAAAGATTAATGATTTATTATGGGGCTCATTAATCAAAAATTGTGTGTGCATGTTTTTTAAAGGACCAATTCCACTGTTCAAGTCAATTAGGTCCTCTAAAGCTATTACATCGGGAAGGAGCCACAATATTACCAAGACTTCCTGCAATATTGTTGAGACTTCCCCAAGTGTATTTAGAGTATAAAATAAATGCTATTATTCAGGAGATACTGAATTGCTAAGCTTCTTAAATTTGTACAATTGGGAACTTGAAGTACATTAAAATGCTGAAACTCATTAAGAGCCCTTTTCACAGCTGCAAAATCGTTGGCATTCACAGCACCGTGCAGAACAATAAAACACTCCCCACACCTTTGAACAGGGCGACTTCCGTTCCTCCAGCTCTGCTTTAATGAATCACTGAGGCAGAACTGGTATCTAACCTCTCCGTCAACCTCTTTCATTGAAAGTAAGAAACAAAAAAGCCACAATAACACTAATATTCTGAACAGAAAAGAAAAATGTACAAGCATACTGTACTAACCCTCCCCCAGCACAAAAACCTCAGCTATTGCTGTGTCTTTGTTAGAATGTAATTCAATTTTCTCCATCAACAAGAAACAAACCATCTTCAGAGGCAGAAAACAATCCATGCTTTTCTCTTAAGCCACCCACCAAACCATGCCAAGTAGACTTTGTTTGCTTGGGTGTCACTTTTCTGAACCAAAGCAGAGGACTCAGCATTTGGGTGGGTGTTTTCACTAACACTAGCTGGATAAGGTCGCTCTGCATGCCAAAATGTCCTCCTGCCTTGATCATTGAAGGGCTGGATTTTGTGCTTCCAAAGGGGTACCAGAAGAAACAGTCCAAATCCTCAGGAAACTTGTGGACACCCCATAAAAGTTTCTGACACATTCTCCAGCAGATGCATGGTGCTGGTCTTGATGATCAGAAGACAGCGCTTTTCTGAGATTCAACAAAATTCCATCTTTCTCCAACTGTATCAAGGTAACCCGTGCCCAACCCTTCCCAGCCACTTTGCACATCAAGTGATTGCAAATAGCACTTAAAACCAATCCCTCCCTTTGATCTGGAAATTCTATCTTCTCCTCAGCCCAGAGGGTCACAACTGCACCTCTCATATCTACAGGTCTCACCAACCCCAAGGCAAAGAAATCCAAGTCTTATCAACACTAGTGTGCATCAGTCTGATTTCTTCAGCTGAAGGATTTGTTTCTAAGTAAATTTTTATTGGGCCACCTACCGCGTTTCCTTTGGTATTTGAAAAACAGGAGAAAAAAAGTCAGCAACCAAACAAAAATTATCTGTAAGTAAGAACTATGGGAATAGTGACTACTCTAGATGTTTCACAAGATTCATCATATTCTTGGTGCTGGACAAAACTGAAAGAAACAGTCCTGGGTCTATTATTTAGTTCACTAAATTCTTTGTGCAAACTCTATCTGTTTATTTCAAACTATTCCCCAAAGCAACAAATAGATTGTCTCCCTGAGAGGGGGAAATTGTTCCCTTTTCTCCTCTAAACATTTTTGAAAGGAATAGAGGAAAGTACAATGCCAAACTGGTGAAAAAATTATCTATTTCAGAAGTGGGTTTGAAAGATTCAACAAGAGATATTCACAATAACATCACAGCATTAATTGCAGAAAAAGAGGGGGTAGGGTTCTGTGTGGGAGTTCATGTCTACACCAAACAAACTCAAAGAAAGCAACATTATGAGGGAAGATCACAATATGACAAAAACAAGGCATGTGGTTAAAGCAAAAGATGCTTTGATAATGTACAAGCTGAGATGGTTTAGTTACTGACAACAAAAAAAACGTAGTTTTCAAAACTTAGCTGAAGAGTACTACCCCAGCTCTAAAGTTCTTGACAAAACACACCACCACTGGCACATGATTCTGGCTCCGTATGTTCAGCTGGGGATACCTAATGCATGCCAAGTGAGGAGAGCAAGAACACTTGCCTGCTGACTGCCACAGGAGCACACACATTTATATGTGCATACTGTATATCCCCTCCAGGATCACATTCCTCAACTGCTTCCGGGCCATGGAGACTTGGGACCAGGCACTGCTGGTGCATGGCCATCAGCACTGAGGGCAAAGGAGGGGTCTGCCTCCATGTCAAATACTGCAAGATACACAGTAGTGGCAAATCTCAACTTATTCCTGAAAATAAACCCAGTAAAGTAAAGGGCTGTACCAGTTTCATCTGGCCAGTTGTTTGGGGAACTGATTGATACTTGCATGGAGACAATAAAAAGAAGGAAAGGAGATCTGTAAGCTTTTCAAAACATAACTGATAGCCAGTTTTTCCATCTGAACAGGACAACAGTGCCCAGCAGAAAGAGAAGCATTTTCAACACCTTTTTAACCTTGACGTTTCGGCTGTCCTTTCTGAATCCATCTTACTCTTTCTATTGGATCATTTCATTACAACAAAAGGGAAGGGGTCACTGTGGAATCCATTCCCCTTGCTGAGTCAAACAGAACTCAAGTTTCCACTTTGCAATCACACTGTAAAAGTTGTCTTATGCTAACAACTGAGGGCTTTCCCTGTCCTATAATTTAGAGTAATTGCACTTTGCCATCTTGTATTTTGCAAACTTAAAACAGAATGTCAACCTTCTACCACAGTCTTATCAACTATCTTAATTTGTTTAGCCTAGGCCTTTGTTCTTCTGGAAAATCAACTATGCTTACATCTAAGCAGTACAATTAAACATCTCTCCTTCTGTAGTGTGATCGAGTACACCTTAAGAGCTATTGGTAATCATATCCATCTTAGCGTATGGGCCAGTATTTCTACACATCTGGAGAAAAGATCTTGGCCAGAATTATTTTAAACACTACAAATCAAAATGTTCTATTCTGCATCCCAAATCACTGCACTTGAATAATACTGGGCATTTGGAGCTGAAAGCAGATGGTTGTGCTTAAAGCTACTTGGTAATAGTGACTGAACCACATACAAAGGGAGAGAGAGGTATGAGCTCAACTTTCTGCATGCCCACATCATGGAGGTTTGGATGTGCATTATGCACCTGGCTTTATATACCCTACTCTGGCTCTGGAAAAAAGACTTGTTTTTAAACACAGTGCCTTCAAGCATGAAATATTTTCTATTTTTCAAACCAACTTTTGAGAATAGTTCGAATTACTTGCTTTCTTCATTAATTATGCTTTGACCCTTAATGTGGGAAGTTCTTTCCAGGAAAAAAAAAAACAACCCTGAATAGTTTCCAGGTGTTGTCCAGACTTCACACTGAGGAAAGAAAAGCATTTACTAAAGTTTTAGGCTCACAAATGAAATATTAATGTTTATGTGTATTTAGCCATATTAATGTTTATGTGTATTTAGCCAGTATTTAGAGTATCTGGCTTTGGAGTTGGGAGTAGGTGCCTCATCACATAGAGCTTCCTTCCCACATATGTGAGAGACATTTAAGAGATGTTTTAGCTTGAGCTGTTGTCATAAGGGATCTCAACTGCAGTAATCCAAAACTGTCCTGCTTTAGCACCTCACCCTGGTGCCAAGGTTCACATCCAGGCAAAGACTGTTTGGATTGCAGACCCCAGACCGAGGACTGTGTCTGATTTTAAATGCTTTTTCTATGCACTGCCTGTGATTACTCTTTTAGAGAAGGAAATGAGAGGAAGAAGCCATTCTAAATGACTAGACTAAATTTAACTTTGGTATCTAAGATCAGACCAAGAATTTTTGGTTAAGAGTTTGGGTTGTGTTTGCTCTTACTCTTAAGTGAGTTCCAGCTTGATCCTAGAAGCCACCTGTGGTGGCTGAAAATGGTACCATCCCTTCAGTTCTCATCCTCATACAAACCTCAGTACTATCCCCTGCAATCCCCTGTGGTTTTGAGCATCTGGTGTTTCCTTGCCAGATGACATTAAAAGGATGAGTGTAAGGCTCAGAGTGGGGTGAATGAACAGCTCATTTTCATGAGCAACACCTAATGTGCAAATATGGCCTGAAAAGACACAAAACACCAGAACCTGTATTTCTAAAACAAACAACAGCAAGCAGAAAAAAAACCCCAACTAAAATCAAACCAACAACAAAAATCCTCACCAAAGAAGCCAAATAAAACAAACAAAAAAGGATTTCTCTTTCAGCTGTTTCATGTATATAAATCAATGATGTCTCAATCACCCAAACATTTTGGCAGTCTAACTTACAGTAGTTATTAGAAAACTTCTAGCTGCAACAGAACCACAGAGGCAAAAATAAGTTATCAGGGAATATCTTTCCTTATCTTTTGCTCTAAATAACCTATGTATAAATAAATCTGGAAGTGAAATTCTTCCTACATTTTTGATACAAAGTAGCTAAGCTTTGGTCCAACTTCATAGAGGCAGTTGGTCAATTACCCAAGTAATAAACAATAAAAAAAAAAATCCCAGAGAGTAAATAATCATTTGGCCAAGCAGGTTCAACACCAAATTATGCTAAATGGGATGGGTTATGCACAAGCTAAAGCAAATACTTGTTTGTAAATCCCTTGTTTGTAAAAAAGATGAAAGGCTATAGAAACAGTAAAAGAGTGCATATCACTAAACTCATAATGTAAAAGAATACCTAAACATAAGGAAGATTCTTAACAAACATAAGCATGTACCAAATGTTCTTTGCAGTTACTTTTGGAAATGCAGTTCTCTGGGTTTAGGTTTGTGCTTCGACTCCTCTATGCTTGTGCCTACTCTATTACAAAGAAATGCTAATAATTTTTTTTGCCATTAACATGTCTTGACATTTTATACTAGGACTCCTAAACTTCCATGTTCACATGGTTTTAAACAAATTCATTAGCTTGCCAGCACAAAGAGAACCAAAATAAGTTGATATCTTCTTATGGAAACGTGTTCAAAGCTAGGAACAGATTTCTGTACCTAGCAAGTTGAACAGAGTTGAAATTTAAGCATAGTTCAAATCCCATGAGAACTACTACAAGAGCACTTTCTTTCTGAAAATGCCTAAATAGTTAATAGAGGAGTTAACAGTAAATGATGCTTAAAATATGGTCCTTAATTCATGAACTTTATGAGAATGATAAAATATAGTGATGGGCTTTTCTAATGGCTTCCACAGTTCAGCCATCATCTCTTAATGGGTAGGACCTCAGGCTTTATGGTAAGCATAAAAAGGAGCATTTGCCACCCTGGGTGAGGTTGCTGGCCCACCTCACCTGAAGATTACATCCCTTTGCATCAGTTTTGTCATCACAATGCAAGACTAACAGCAGCTTTTACTAATAGAGTTTATTCATATATATGAGAAAATGAAAATACAACTCATCACTGCTTTATGCAGTACATAGAAAATGGCCTAAATTAAGATACATTTCAGGTCTAAAGTTTCTTCAGGACTTGTCTTTGTCTGCTGTTATAGTAAAAGATTGGGTTAGAAAATTGCAAGACTACATTATGACATTGGGTCCTGCCTGGCCCTTCTATTGCCTGTCCTTGCAGTGGCAGTGGTTTAGGAAATCCACCGTCCCTGTCTTTGGAGACCCCAGGACAACACCACAGTTTCTGCCGCATGGAGAAATGACAAAATCTTCTCAGCAAAGCACATCTTTTAAGCTGACATCATCCTTCCAGAACATGTCAAATGCAGCCACTAAAACTGCAACCTACATATGGTTTAGATTAAAACTAACAAACAAACAAACCAGCCCTTAAATTATGAGGCCTTCCAGCAGCAAGAAGCCAAGAGTACAGTAATTGCTTTATAGAGCACTGCAGGGACTGCCGGCAGAGCAGCGCATCCGGCGCTCCCCGTTTCCCGTGAGCACCATGGTGTAACACTCTCTCCCAGGGCAAAAAGGCTGCTGGGATGCTCTCATCCCTGCTGTGCCCTGGCTGCCACATACCCCCCAAGGGCACCTGCACTGACAAAGCAATGAAAAACCTAAGACAAAGCACAGAAAATCCCTCCATGTAGCTCTGTGCAACAGGCTTTGGACGTCTGCCTCAAGGAGAAAAGAGCTCCAGGGCGGTTTGGTATTAATGACAAAAATGAAGAAATTAAATTTGTGCAGCTTCCTACATTTAGTGAAGGAAATTATGCATTTCCCACAAAGCCTAATGCCAGCTCCACAGGGATTATATTACTATTTATTGTTTTGTTTGCTCAAATAAAACACCTGTTGAGGTCAGCTATTCAAAGAATTTTTAATATACAAGCCTTACACTATGGAGAGTAAGAAATGTTTATAGAGGCACTCCTGGTAAGATTGTTGGCTTTTTTTCCCCCCAGGTAGGTGCATAATGATTTAATAACAGAAACAGCATGCCCACAAACCTCTGAACCTCAGATTTAAATAAAAACTAATATATCTGAAATCTGGATATCAGTCTTCACAGCTCCTTCAGCTCTCCCTGCTATGGAAGGAGGCGTAACCCTAGGATACGGCATCCTTCTTTTATAAAGTCCCATCTTAAAGTGTCAGGAGTCAAGGAATTAAAAACAAAAGCAGCATAAATCGCTGTCAATCATTAAAGTCTTTGATCTGCTCATTTCTTCAGAAGGCATTATGCCTCCTAAATGGAGGGATCAATCACCCTGTGCCAGACCCGCTGCTAGGCACTCCTGTGCACCCCATCACAGCACATTCCAACTCTCCTTCAGGCAAACCAAGAGGCAAAACCACACCAGCAGGAAAACAAAACAACACAACACAAACCCCTTTGTGCAGCTACACAACATGACTGCCTCCCCTTTTGGCGTATTTTTAGGCTTTTCCGTTAAACAGCAGCTCACTTTGGTCTGTCTTTCCTGATACGTTTTCAGTGCGTGTTCCACCATCACCATGCCTCACTAGCAAACAGGATTATTGGGGATGTTTTTAAAATCAAGGAGAAAATGTTTGTATTTTCACTCATCCGTGGCCATATGAAATTATATGTTGGCCTGCCTTAGCTTGTCTCCTCCTCTCTTACAGTAAACAAACAGGCTGCATAAGTAAAGGGAGAGAAATTTATTCACCTCCTCCTCAAATGCCAAACCTCCCCAAATGCAGCACATTTATCTCACAAGGAAGACTGAGCAGTTAAAAGAAAAGAAAAAAAATTAAAATTAACTTTCTCATCATGACATCTATGCACAGAGATACATATGCTGACTTAGAAAACCATGGCTCAACCCAGACAGGTCCTCTGTCCTGTGGGGATGGATCCTGCAAGAAGGCTCAAAAGGAATGCAACCTCAATGCCCTGTACCAGTGCAAGAGATGCAATGAGCTCCAAACAAATTCAGCAGGATTAGGCCCTTGATTACCATTCTGGCTGCTGATAGAGTTGCACAGATTTGGTATAGAAAAAAAGGAATTTTAATAATAGCAAATGGTATCAATCAACTGCTGGTCAAGAGAGGGTATGAACAGAACACCTGTTTAATATGGGTGTGCTTGGCCTGTGGCAAGAGTTAAACAGGTTTTCATTCTAATTCAAACATGTTTGTCACTTAAAGGTTTCTATTCCTCACATGTCTCCCAGGCCTTAATTCTGCTCCCTTCCTCATTTTGAGATCTCCTTTCCATAAAAATTCCTTTTAATTTCAGATTATGGCAATCAGGAGCACAATCTGGTCTTTATAAACAGGGAGTTGAAGAAAAAACAAACATCAAAGAGATAAAAGTAGCACTGTACTTTTAATTATCAAAGTACTTTATTTCTTTTAAAGGAGCAGATTCACTGGTCTTTTCCAGCTGCCTTGCATCATCACAGCGATGCAAAGCACTGTAAATCCAGTTCAGGGGAAGGATTACAGTGAGTTAGCAGCTGCATTACATCACTGGAGCAGCATAAAGCAGCAAGCAATTCAGTCTAACCCAAAATCTGTCAAGGTACTTTACAAAACAAGAGTAAAGGCTTTTCTCTCCACCAGTGACTGCTGCTTAACTGAGAGCCCAGAACCATCTTAACCATAGTTAAGAGAAATAAAAGGTACCAGAGGAAAATCTCTGCAAACAATTTTGAGGCAGAATTCCTACACTTTACTCTTCTTTGGCTAGCAAGAACATTTGAGTCTCTTCAGTGTAACTGGTGGAAGAAGACTGAAACAATGTGCCTCATTTTCAAACCTGATTTTAGACATGTTGCAATATAATGCTTCGACACAAATTAGAAGGGCAGATTCACTGTTACTTAGGGCTTGGAGCACAGAGAAATCAATGCTCCAAGATAAGCACTTTGGGCAGATATGAAATAGGAAGAAAAACACCACTCTCAAACCCCTCCTGCTTACCTAATGCAAGGTAAGTGGAAGTGTGGTATCTTCCACAAGGTGACTGCAATGCTTCTTTCACTCCCTTTCAGTCTCATGTCTGTTCAAGGCTTCCTCTCTTCATGAGCTGCACTGCAGCCTGATCAGCCAAACAATTAACTATGCCCTACATCCTTCTTTTTTCACCTAACTATTGCCTCATTTCTCAAGTGGATGGAGAAATTGCTCCTATTTGGCTAAGCTCTTAAGAAAAACGTACTAATTTTCCATGTTTTTTCAGGCAACCTGCCGTTCAGAGCAAGCATTTTTTTCAACTGAATGCCATAGAGAAGGTGGGAATAGTGCCATGGGAATGGCATCCCTCGTCAACGTGTGCTCCACTGCACACGTGCACGCACACGCACACACACGCTTATTCACTTTCAGTTGCCTTCTTTTACCCCGCCACCTTTGGAAAATAACTAGAAAAACAAAAGTAGATTTCATTCCCATGTTCTACCAGTAAACAATGGCTGTTTTATCCAAGTTCCTAGGGAAATAAGGCAAACATAGGATCACAGAATATCCTGAGATGGAAGAGACCCACAAGAACCATGAAGTCCAGCTCCTGGCCCTGCACAGGACAACCTCAAAAAACACACCACATGTCTGAGAGCACTGTCCAAACACTTGAACTCTGTTAGCCTTGGTGCCATGACCAAACATGTTGTTTTGTGTTCAAAATTTTTTAACCTAACAGCTGCCAAACACAATAGAAAGATAAGGTTTTCAAAGACAAACTACAGGTCTATATGTCTACTGTCATAAAGAAAGATGAAAGACCAACCAAGTTCCCCCAGCTGTAAGACAAAAAAAAAAAAGCAAGCCATGTGTTCACATTTTATTGGACAGCAGATAACCCACAGAGGAGAGAGGCCTAACAAATACTTTCATCATGAAAAAAGTGTCCCTCAGATCTTGTGAACTGCTGAAACACTACCACTGATCAACTCTGCAACAGAAATCTTCAAGAAAACCAAGGGCTGTCAGCCCTGGTCTTGAGGGAATGATGTGTTAGCAGTGCTGTTGCAGATCACTGTACAGCATCCTTTCTTGGCTGCACTCTATGATACACCTGCACTGTGGGTTCCTTGCATTGCAGGAACACTCAGGTTGCCTGAATTACCTCTGTATTTGCATTGATCTGCACCCCTGTGGCCAAATGCTTAACTTCATTTGCCCATAGGGCCTCAGCATATGAAATTGTCCCTCCCTTGCCTCACTCCCTCCCGTTGACTGCGGCATGTCTTAGGTGAAGTTGGGCCCAGCATTACAGCCTGGCTGCTGCATCACTCCTGATGGACATCATGGAAGCACTTGGCTGGCTTCCCCATTCAGAAATTGAACATGGAAACTTGAGCACGGACAACACTTTATTCAAATGACAATTACTGGAGTGCTTTCTTGCAAGCCATTTCAACTCAATTACTTCAGTGAACAGTAACATTGAATTTTACAGCCTGGGAGCACAGTGGTTCTGTAATTTAAATGTTCCTAAAACTTTCAATCATACTATAGTCTTTGTGCAATTTTGCTCCTGACACTGAGTGGCAGAAACTGCAGAATTGATGCCACTTGCCACAACGGCACATGTTCATAATCCTACTGCCACAACAACCTGGCAGGCTGGCACCTATGCTACCAGGTCCTGAGCACATCCGTGGCTCACCACCACTGATCAGCCAGGTAAAAAGGGCAGCAGGTGATAGGGAAGAAGGCAGAGTCCACACTAACACACCTGCTGCTACTTCAGGAGGCCAACAGCAGTAACAACAGGAATTCACCCTCAAACATCCCATTTTCTGGACTACTATAGCACAGGAACACCACATAAAATCCCAGAGATTTCCAGTACAGTCCATCACACCAGTCTGCCGGTCTCATTTTCTACTACGGGCATTACACACTCGGAATTTGCTGCAGGAACAAGCATTCTTTCTTCCACTCCCTGCAGTGCAAGGAGAGACTCAGTGTGGTGGGAGAAATTGGCAACTCACTAGGTGACAACCTGGCTGTACATCTCCCACCTGCTCTGCATTTCTAAAGGATGGCTGAAGTCTACATTCCTGAAAAGGAAGGATCTCACTTTCAGAGAAAAGCAGAGATGCAGTCATGCATTCATTGGAAATTACAGTGAATGTGCAAACCTTCTTCCCAGGAAAAGCTAATAATTAACGGGGAAAAAAAAAAAGAAACTACATCCCTATTTAGGTTTGAACGCATAGAAAAAGCACTCAAAGTTTTTAGACTTGTCTTTCGACAATTAAAAAAAAAAAAAGGGAAAAGATAAAAAGTCAATTTAGTTTAAAATTTAATTATGAATACCAGTCACAAACATTTCTGATGACTACATGGTATCAAGTTTGGACTGTTTGGCCTCCTGATTTACTAGTACTGACCCCTGACTTTCTATTTTTATGCTTGAGAAAGTCAGGGATGAGTGGCAGACATGGACAGTGACCAGTCAGACTTCACTTTCCTCCTTTACCAGTCAAAATGAAAAGGAAAGAGAAACTTACATCATGGTGAAACAGGGGGCAGCTGAATGCAATACCAAGGGCACCATTACCATTTTGCAAAGGCACTCTTTCTTTCCTGTTTATGCAGCATTCCTTGTTACCTTGCCAGCAAGGCAAGCTGGAGGAGAAGCAAAGGACAGCTGTCTGACCACTAAGCAAGGAAAAGTGCAGGGATGGCTCAGCACCAGACACAGTCCTCCTCCTTACTTCTAAGCTAGACATGGAGTAACATTTCCCATTCCTCCATGCTTTCCCTCCTTCCTCCACCCAGTTCTTTTCTCCCAGAGGAGAGGAATTATCATTAGGAAGGTCACTTCATAGCTGCCAAGTTTCTTCTCTGGCTGTATCTCAGCTGAAGCTGAAGTTAGCACACTGCTGGGCGTGAGGCAGAGCCCTGCAGACCAGCTTCTATCCAAATCCCCAGTGCTGTAATTAAAGTAATTGCTATGTCCAATGAAAGAGGTTTAATTTCATAGGGATTCAGGCAAAACAAGAGTGTGTCTTCCCTTCCTGAGGGCTACATAACAAATTCCAGTGGCATGGAATTTTATTTTGTCATTTTTAACAGTTATTAATTTTGAGGAAAACACCTCAAATGTTTCCAGAACTATGATCAAATATATTAAGTTGTAGAAAATGTGCTATCTGCAACTGAAAGCAATTATAGACAATGTATAAGAATGCATGACAGCAAGTGACTTCTTTCTCAGAAAAAAAATCTACTCCAAATGAGTAGAAGATTTTTGGTGCTGGAGCAATATTTAGTTTTGAAAGATAACCATTATTTTTGTTGCTGATGAAAAGATTAATAACACAAATTAAACTTTTTTTTTTTTTTAATGGACACAGTACACAATATCAATGACATCCATACTAGTTTTTCTACTTACACCTTATGAAACTACTTTTCTGTGTGAATTCCAACGATTTTTATCCAGCAATTTTTTTGAGAGAAATCTATGCATATAACTATTCACATATTTGGTAAACTCAATTCAGAAACATCGTACTCTATATGTTCTTTACAAACCATCACCATGTCCACATGTAAATCCCAACACAACAATAACACTGGAATTATTGTTTCACACAAATCATCTGGGTGACACAACCATGGCTCAGTGCTCTGGATTTGCTGTGCATTGCAACACAGCAAAGCATGCATGAGCAGTGACTTCAACCACACTGCACAACATCTGCACATTGTGGACAAGGCTACAGTGCACCGAGCTGCCCCAGGGATCCCTAAGACAGTTGGCAGTGAAAGTGGAGTTGAATTGAGTTTAACAAAGATCTCATATGCCACCCAAATAAAAAGTCTTGAATATCCCCCTCGACAATTTTGTTTGTAAAAGAAAGACATTAATGGGAAAAAAAGTGGATGATGATCCTTTTATGAAACTCCCCTCTGTACCTTGGTTATCAAGAGATGATCATTCCACAAGCAGGAGGACTGCTTGGGTGGTTACTTGTTTCCCAGGGAGGCACAGGAGCTGTCTGCAATGCACCCATTTCAGAAAAGAAAACTCAAAACATCTGGAGCTTTTCTTTTCTTTCTTCTCAGAGAAAAAGATGAGTTAAATGCTTAAAAGCCCTGGGAGAGTTGATGTGCAACTACATATAAAGCATCCACTCCCCTCTGTGTGAATTGGCTGCTTAATACAGCTATGTGGAAACTGTGGGGCTGGGGGAGCTGTTGGGTAAAAAGGATGAGAGTACATTTTTCCCTGAGGCTGCAGTTTCAGTCCAGCTCCAGAGTGCCAGAGCTGTTGCTGCCAGACACCATTTCAGTTATTCCTGTGAAATGATGAATGGCTTCAACCCATTCCCTAATGAAGATTTCATCAGGAAGGCTGCCATTGCCATCAGCTTCTTTTTAAGGGCAGCCTTAAAGGATAGGCTAAAGAAGAGGGAAAAAAAAAAAAAACAAAAAAAAAAAAAAAAAAAAAAACAAAAAAAAAAAAAAAAAAAAACCACTCACTTCCCTGTGCAGTTCTCTATGCACTTCTAAAAAGTGAGGTGCTAAATGACAGAAAAAAATGTCTTTGAGAAATTCCTTTATTGTATTTATTAGCATCACCTTTGTGCAAAGCAGGGAGGGAAAGAGGGAGAAAAGGCTGAGACCTCAATGAATAGTGGTAAAAGATGGTGTTGAAGGAACAAAAATATGCATGACAATTCATGCTGTGAATTCAGGACATCAGCTAGTTATAATGAGAAGGAATTTCTGTTAAATTCTATAGCATTATAGTGATCAATTTCATTGGATACTTCTGCTACTGATTGTTCCACCAAAATCTCTCTCAGGTCCCTCTTATTTTCTTGACTGTCTTTACAACAAATTCAGCCATGTTTTATATTTTATTTGAGAGAAAGACAGAAACAAAGGAAGGTTATACTCCTGTACACAAACATATACATTACATCAACCAATAAGTTCATTACTGAACAGAAAAAAAATTTGATCATTCTTTTATGACAACGGCTACATTAATTAGAAGTGCACAACAGAGAATAGTAAAATTAGAATTGAGAATGTTCTTCTAAAGAAGAAAATAGAAGTTGTTCATGTCTAGTAACCTGAATGATGTATGCCATAAATAAACTTACTGAGAACATCACTGTATTTGCTGCGGTGTGCAATGGTTTTGTTCTCTAAATTGACCTGGTGCTCCATTTTTATTTAGGAAAAAATGGTCCCTCTTGCTTAGTGCTTTTGGCCATAAAATATAATTTACAAGTATAATACATGAAACGTTAGCATAAACTTCTGAATATTTTACAATAGCTATGTTTTGGTTCACAGTTCTGTAGCCATTGTTCACGAAACTTATACTCTGGTTTTTGACACTGTCAAATTCCCTGGTTCTCAAATGGAAGATGACATCCAAGTCATCATCATCATCACAACTGTGTTCTCCACTCCCCTATCTTATTACTTCTGGCACTTGGAGTGGCTTTCTCCAAACCTCCTGATGGGGCAGCAAACAGAAACCCTATGTTTGCTCAGAAAGAAAGCAAAGGCCCTGCTGTTGCCCAAGAATATAAAGCCAAGTACAAAATTGAAGTTGAAATTTGAATGGTTATCAGACAAATCTCTAGTATGTCTGTGGTTGGTTGGGTTCCAAAATGAGGGTTCAGAACATTTTTAATATCTAAAATGGGCAACACAGCTCTACTTCCTATAAAGAGGATACAGCATAATGGAATACAATATTATTTTAGCTAAAGAAAACAAAATAGAACAATTCTTACTTTAAACAGTGTCTTGTACTAACTAGATATAAAAAGGACAGACCAAAACCTCAGCAAGATAAATCCAACCAACCATCTAAAAATTGATGTTTATCCTTTTTTATCTCAAGTACTACGGTCATCTTCATCCATCTTTTTAGGAAGAATAGGTGACTACTTGTTCTCTAGTATTATACTACTTTTTCAGGGATTGACTACAAAGTTTAAAAAAATAAGTGCAATTTAGTCATCTCCTCTATAACAATGGTTTATAGGAGGATTTTCCCTTCAAAAACTAAATACAGAATAATGCAAGAAGCTGAAACCAGGACAACATGTCAACATTTTTCTAAGAAAACAGCACTGTCTCCCTTAAAGTAGAATAAAGCCCTAAACTTTCCAAAAAGTCAACAGCTGAGTGAGAGTAGCACCAGGCTGCTCCCACTGTCTTCTGAGAAGTCACAGAAACTTCTTGAATTCAGAGCTTTAGCATCATTGCTTTTAATGTACTACCATGAAAGAAAACGCACCTGCCTTAAATTTGCCCATTCTCAAGAGGGCACAAGCAGGTCATCCCACCAGCAGAAGACGAGATGAAGGATTTATTTGTAACACTCCCCCAAGGACGAAGTTGAAAGCTGAGCAACATCACAGCTGAGCAAGGTGTGATTTTAAGAGTGCTGAGACCGGAAAGCCCAACACACTCTTCACCCAGTTCCCACTGTTGTTAGCAGGGGGGAAACACTCCAAAGAATACTGACACTCACTATTTCTACAGCTCAAAACCTAAGGAAACATTATTGCTTCACTTAAATTCCCATAGCTATTGCTTATAAAGAAGCATTGTTTCGATGGCAATGTTGATAAAGCTGGACTTCATAATGGTGGTGCCCACATGAAAGCTTCAGGGCACTGCATCTGAAAGTGCCTGATGCACTGTGGATGCTACATCAACAATCACAGCTTTGAATTCAATATGAAAACTTGGGGGAAAACAAATTTTTTCTCACACTCAAAATGCAAACCGTGATTTTATGTGCATTTTGGAACAAACTTCAGACTGTACTTGCTGGTATCAGCAGCCTTTCTTTGCACATTGGGGGTACACTCTCTGCCTGCTTCCATCACTTGCCATGAGGTGAGTCAAACCCTACATCCAGCCAGAAGTTTCGGGATTAATGCAGACTAATTAGTTGAGGTTCTAAGATCAGTTTTGTACCAAAATCCTCTGTTGACCAGTATCTATGAATGATATGAATGCCCTGTGCGTTCAGAAAGACCAGCTGTGAAGAGAGGTAGCTGCTCACAGACATAGACATCTTTCCACACATAGCCTTTCTATTTATTAATAGGTTCCTTCTTCTTTAGTGCTTCCTTCACATCTGGAGCAAATACAAGGATGAAGACTTTAGCATCATAAATAGGGGTGACTCTTTTAGGAATGTGTTAGTGTTTCCAACAATCATATCGTGTGTCTTTTGTTATTGCTCACTGTTTTCCTGCATGGATAAGCTTTCCTTGTTAAAAAGTCTCCAGTAAAAGAAATGCAGAGAGTAAGAACAATTTTGAAGATGTTTTCAAGTCCTACAGAAAATTGTTTTTTCCTTGGCAATAATATTAGGATTTAAAAGTTTAAAGTCATTCAGGGATAAAAACAAATATTAGATCACTGAGATATTGGGTGTTTCTAGTTTTATTTTACGGAAATGAGTTCCCCTCCTAACTACCAAAAAACGTATTATTATACTGTTTGGAGAAATATCCTACTATACTTTCACAGTGCTTCAGCCTGTTGCTTCCACTTCTGCTAAGAGCCATACTGTATTTGGCCAGGTTCAGCACAACTGCTTTTACCTTGTCTGTTCCAAATCTTCAACTTTCACACTTTTAGAAGTGGAAATGACATCCCAGGAGAAAGATTACATTCTCCTTTTCAGATCATCAGTGATGTGTGCTTTATGCTGTTCAAAACTTTCAAATATGAAGAATAAATTTCAAGAAAGATGGATATGCAGGTCAAAATGTCCAAATTTCATCTTGTACACACTCAATACTTCTCTCTCTCTTTTTTTTTTTTTTTTTTTTTTTTTTTTTTTTTTTTTTTTTTTGTTTGGTTACATCTATTTACCTTATAAATGCAACGCCAGAAGTAGCTGTCATATTCTGCCATCATATGTATAGAGAGACATGTAGAGATGTGAGAGATATGATTCCCTTCACTGGTAACTGGTATTATACTCTAAGATATACTTGTATAAATTATACTTCTTTATATAATTCTGGTTTTGCTGCTCTTCTGTTTATTTGAATCCAGATTTTTAACTACATGCTATTTTATTCTTACTTGTCAAATCCCTTTATCAAACAATAAACAGGAAATGTCTCTCTTTACTAGCTCCATAATACTATAAATGCAATGCAACTAAGCTCTAAAAAAGAATAAGAAAAGGCTGTAATAGTTGACAAACTGGGACTGCTTTGTAGCTCACTTGAGCATTGTGAGGAGCGGGTCCAACCTCAGCAAGCCCTGCTCAGTTTCAGCACATTGTAAAGTTATCTCATGTTGGGACTAAGAAAGAAATTGAAGCTTCCATTCAATACAACAGGCCATGTTAGAAATATATCCTGCCTGGTCCTCATTAAACTTGTAAAACATGACTGCAGGAGTGCAGTGCATAACACCCTCTAATAGCACCATTTAAATACCAGTCAACACTATAGAAGAGGTAGAGAAACATGACAGAAGTATTAAAGCTAAGTCAGCCCTGAAATGTCTGGAGTTTAAACGTCTCTCCAAATCTCTTTGGACTTGGAATCAAGAAGAGAAGTCTTGTGTGAACACAGAAATGTTTTTCTCCAATATCTGTTTGCAGTCAGGCTTCAAATACCGAGAAAAAAAAGACTAGGAATATCAAGGAAAAAATGTATTGTTGGAATAAAAAGAACCATATCTTTTTCCTTTTCACCTCTCACTGGCTGAAATCATTCTTTCACCCCACAGAATACTTAATTCCTATGAAATGCTTCACTTCAAAGTGTTCCTCCATTATCTTAAAAAGGAAATACGAAGCAAGCATTCTCCAGGGGAGAGTAAACACTAATCTAACTTGCTGCTGAATTTTAAGAGTGAAGGTTAGGGGAAAGACCATTCAGTAAACATTAAAAGCAGGTCCAAATAAAATGAAAACAAAATTGAGAAAAAAAAAAAAAAAAAAAAGAAAGAAAGAAAGAAAAAAAAGCAGCATGAATTACAAATCCAGGGACAATGCAAATTGATTTTGAAAGGAAAAGTACTTTTCTCCTTACTGTTTTCAGCACTATGACAATTTTCTTTTCAAAACACTTTATCTGTTATTTGTCTCTAAGTATCTTGAGCATGAGCATGTAAGTATGAGCTGTTCCTCTATTTAATTACTATTACAGCATTACAAACAGAAAGTTAGGTAATACTGAGGGGGTTTAGTTTCAGAGAGGTGTGCCTAGTCAAACTTTCAAGCTTTGCAGGAAAGACTGTGCTTGTCTCCAAAGTTTTTAATCTTGGAAGAATCTTCTCCTTTGAGGTTGAGATCTAGTAAAATTTCAGTGCTGTTGACTTCATGGAATTTATTTAATTTCAGACTTCAATATCAATAAAAGTTCAGTGCAGTTATCTGAAAATAGGCTTATTGAATTTATCTCAAGCTCTATTGATGTATAGGAAAATAATGTTCAACACAAATAAATGTATAAAACATTTCTAAGGATCTAAAAGACTCCCATCCAAAAGCAGATTGTTTCAGCAAGTCTTTTTCTACCTTTCTTGCTTAAGTGCTGCATGAAATAAAATTATTTCCAAAACGTTTCTTCATAAAGTAAGTGTTCAAGTGAATCAGTACGTGTAAACAAGCTCTACTGAGGATTCATGCTGCCAATTTAGGATAAACTATTTTGTATATTCAACTCCATTTCTCTGGTAAAATTTCCCTAATGAAATGTAGTAAAACTCACAAACCATCAGATCAACATACACCAGCAAAATTAAACCCCTGAGAATATTCACTGCTTTATTTTTATTAGTACTGCTTTAAATATTCAAAATGTATGGGTCATAAAATTATGCTTAGGGCAACATTTTCTCATAAGTTCATTTTTGCATGTTTTAAAATAGATTTAAAAACTAAATAATTTTAATCTCAACCTTAATGCAGACACAACCAGCAGAAGTAGTGACGGAGGCAGATCTTAATAGCCCCCTCCTCAAATCGTTAATTTTAGGGTATTTTAGAGCAGGAAAAGGAATGTCTTTAAAAGCCTGAAGCAATTTATGTAATGCTTCAAATTTCTAGAGCAGCCCCCACATTCCCTTCCTTACAAACACAAGACAAAATTACTTGGAATTTCCTCATATTATAACTGAATATAGGACAAACAATAACACAGTCAAGAGTCAGACAAGGTGACCTGCGATTATTTTTCATGGAAAGATCACAGGACAATACACAATCTTAGCAGTCGACTAGAAAAATGGACTTCCATGTAGTTTAGACACATGCATCTCAGCCTACAATTTATCATGTTATTACCCAGATCACAAAATGCAAGAGGAAAAGTTCATATCTACTTTCTCACAGATGTAGGGCATGACTGCAGCCCTATGCACAGGAAAGTCACAATGTGATTTGAATGGGAAGGAGAGTTTTAGAGGGGTCTTTTTGTTTGTTTGTTTTGGGGTGTTTTTTTTTTTTTTTGGGGGGGGGGGGTTGGTTGTTTGTTGTTTGGGTTTTTGTGGTTGTTTGTTTGTTTGTTTAAAATTTTTTCCCTCTCAAGGAAGCCAAGACAGCCTGTCATATGATACAGATACCTTCAGGAGATAACAGATGCATTATCTGGAGTAACTGGGAGAAGGGTGCCCTCATTGTTCACCCCAAGAATCAAAAGATGCTAGACCCCTACTAAATCATGCAGGACAACCTTGCAACTCCTCCCGAGTTTTTTGCAAGGTCTGAATGTAAAACCAAGGCTGAAGAAGAGGTGGAGGAAGGGGACAGGTTGTGCAGGGAGCCTGACAGCACTGGGAAAAGAGAAACTGCTGCTAGCGGGATCAGCAGGGGTTGTGACACCTCATATTTATCCCCAAGAGCTTGGAAGCATCAGAAAGGACATTCAGCACAAGCCAGGCAGCTCCACAGAATGCACTCTGATTTGAACTGCACTCTGCCCAACTTTTAGGTTATCATGTGCTAGAAGGTAGACAGGCCAGTGTCAAAGCCTGATGAGGTATTGCTGCAGGTCTGTGTGTTCCACCAGGAGTGGATGCAGAAGCTGCAAGAAAAGTCTATGAATGGTCACCTCGAGCACATCAAAAACCTTTCTTTCCTTCTCTTTGTTTCCTTCTTTCACCTTTTTCTTCTCCCCCTGTCCCTCTCTCCTCACACTCCTCTCTGCTGGTCCCTCTCATCAATGTGTCCCCTAGGAACAGACATTAGTTTTCACTTTCTTTTACTTCTGCTTGAAGACAGGAGCAGAAGCTTCCACAAACAGAAAATTCCAATGCCAGTGACTTCCGGGCACAGGCAGTAAAACTGCCCAGTACTATCAGGTATTCCCTGTGTGAAGAAGTCAGGGGTGAACATCTGTCTCCTGACTTCAAAAAAACTATTGACCCAATGCAAACTGGCTGGAGACTGCCTAGAGCAGAGGACTGCCTGGCTGGAGCCTTGGCCTTTAGGCAGCCACAGACAACACAACTGGCAGCACAGCCTAAAAACACTGGGAAGGAACAACAGGCTGGGGACTTGATTCCAGCAGTTACCACCAGGAGAAGTTTTGGAGCAAACCCCAGACTGCTCCTTTGGTCTTGAGTTAAAACTATGTGTCAAATTTTATCCTTCCACGGTACAAAATTTTGCATCCAAGAAAAGCCTGCCTTGGCTATTACTCAGAACATGCTTAAATGTAATTTCACAGAAAATGATGATTGAGAAGAATCTGAAAGTATACAATCACTCATCCCTACAGAGAAGATCACTCTTATAGGGAAAAGGAATGAAATCCAACGCACATCACATAGTGCAGGACCTTAAGAGAGACAAATTGACCCAAAACGCACAGCTGATGTTACTTTCCTTTGGGTTTGGTTTTTTTTGTTCAGACATTTCATGCCAGAAAATAAGGTATCTGGATAAGAATCCAAACTGATTTGCCATGGAAAACCCACTTTATTTGACTATGCAATGAGGCAAGTAGAAAGTTTTGTCTGAGAGTTAAAAAAAAACCCACAAAAACTTTCTTGGGGAATACAGTGAAATCACAGACCAGAAGAAATGACACTGGTGAAGTGCAGACCATTATACCATTTCTCTAGAAAGTTGTCAGTGCTCAAAAGTGACAGGACACAAACCCACAAGTGAACATGTACAAAAACTACCGCAAAAACACCGTGTGATGTTATGGCTGGTTGAAAACCATTTTTAATGAAATAAACCTTTCAAATGCACAGGGAAATGTAACAGCCAAGAAATTACCTAAATGCTTTTCATAACAGATTCTCGGTAGAACATTATTTAAATATTAAGACTTATAATTGATGAAATTACTATTATAAAATATTATGTTAGCAATAATATTTCCCAAAACCTCTACCCTGCATTATACTGCTCCTTATTCTATTTTCAGGCAGCCTCTCTAACATGAAATGCCAACACTGTACACATCAATGGCCTCGAGGGTACAATTAACACTTGTTATTTACATTTATTTTTAAAAATAATTAACCGGGAGCATGTCTAATGAATGGTAATGGGGCATAAATTGAGACACAATATGTCAACAACCTTGCCATTTGGAAGCAAACTCCCATGCAGCTCTGTGTGGTGGGGAGCACAGGGCTGGCATGGGAGCCCTGCGGATGGCATTGCTGGTAAAAAGTCAGTAGGACACATTGGCTGTCTGGTGGTTACTTTGAAGAACCTGATTTTTACAGACATCTTCATCTTACATAGAGCATTGATGAGTTAGGGCACTGGTTTGGTTTTGGTAGGTGTCAGGTTAAGCAGAGGTTATCCATACCTTAAGCTAAACCTGCTGCAGTCCTTTGTTATTACACTCTCTCTGTTTTCTGCTGCTCATAGGTATGTCCTCAGTTGACACAGTTTATAGGACATGGCATAAGCAGCTGCTCATGCCAAAATAAGCTTCTGACTCAGAAAGAAGCTATGCATAAAGAAAATCCTCATACAGTGATGTACTTTCAAAATGCATGACCTCATTCTTCTCCAGTCAGGCTCTCAAAGGAAAACAGACCCAAACAAAACATTTTGTGGAGTGAAACATGAAACCAGTGTCTGCTAGTTCATTTCCAAGAGTGAAAGGCAAATTGCAAATGTGTAATCAATGTAACAGTGCTTTTGTCCATTTACTACAGGTATAAATCCATTTTCCCAGCATCTTGAAAGATTTTGCCAACATGGTGCACTTGGGTCAAAAGCAAAGACTTGACCTATAAATGTGTACTCATACAAACCTGATCACTGGCTGGTGGTGCTAGTACTAATATTGTCCAAGAGTTAAAAAAAAAAAATAATTATAAAAACCTATTTGCAATGTTTTTCTTTAACAGACTCTTGTAATCAGTTCAATTTATGTAAGTTTGCAAACTCCCTAGTTTTCATATATGGCATCAAATGTATTTTCATAAAAGATTAGCAGCTGTTTGTGTGTAATACATATGTTCCATAGGATGAACAAAAAAAAATCTCACTAGGAAAGAAGCCTGAAGCTATCTGTGTCAACCATAAAATACCTACCACATGTCAAATAATCATATGAATGAAGCTCCAGGTTGAAATACAAAACAAAATGAAGTAGAAAGAACATGACATTTTTCAAACACAGCATTCATAAGCTAAAGAATAGTTAGATGTGTGTTATCACTGTTGATCTTTCCCCCCTTGTCTTTAACTTCTTCTTGGTCTGTCCATTTCCAGGCTACTTTTTCCTTTCAAAATCCTTCTTGCCCCTCCTCCTTCCTGGTAATTTTTTGGCCTGTTTTTGTGGGTGGCACTACTAATATTTGATGCAACCCAATTTAGGTAAGTCTTGCACACAGCAATACTCATGAGTTTGTAGAAAAGGCTGCAATACCTAACAAAGCTCATTTGACATCAGCATGACTACTTTATATAGCTCAGTGAGGATGAATTTAAGAAATGCATGCCAGGGATAAAGAAATAGAGGGATTTATTTATCTAGATCTATTTTATAAGGTGCGCTATATACAGGGATACAGTGGAAATTGCCTCAAGTACTGAGGCAAAAATCCATGAGTTCCTTACCTCAGCTAAAGCAAAACTGTGGCCCATACAATTATCACTTCAGACTATAGCAAATCTACCCTTTTGGTCCAAGGATCTATTCATCTTGCTTTAGACATAAATGTGCATGTATGTGCATCAGTTCAAGGTAAAATCAGAAGTGAAACAACGCTTATAGTTCAACATAAAATATTTAAATTTTCAAAACAGCTAAAAATTTTTGAATACTTTTATAAGCAAGGGCATTTGCTCTAACTAGATAATGGTTTCTTTGTATGATATACAAGAAGAAAGTGCATCACAATCACACGTATACAGCTGGGTACACTTCCACAGAGCAGGTAGGAAAACAGAAACCATAATGCATATGCTAAGAAAGTAGAGGGTGGTATTCTAGACAGAAAATGTTCTCTACCTGTAATATCTGTCAATGTGAATAATTTCTTGGCTGCTGGCTAGAATATATTCTGCAGTTCATTTTGTTTTATCACATTATTCACACTTTTTTCTGGAACAAGCCGTTCTCTTCTTATAAGACTACACTCAGGTGGAACAAATGAGCTCAAGCCTATGATTGATTCTCCAACATAGTTGAGATGCTATAGCTTTATTCACTTTTTTTTAAAACGACTTTATTCATTTACTTCCTCCAGCATGACTCCAGAGTATCAGCTGCTGAGAAACAGCATTTTGAAAAGTTCTTCCCGTGCTCAAGGAGGTGGTGTTAGACTTTTTTTAATAGTAAATTCCATGATAAGGAGGAGGAGAAGTGCCCGACACAGACAGACTGTCTCTGCTCACCAGTTCAAAAAGTGCACTCCCAGAAATATTTTCTAAAAGCTTATCAGTCTAAACATTCCTTTTCAGCTCTGTTTCCCTGTTGAAATGCTGTGTGAGTCTATTTGGATCAAGGCAGCAACTCCCTGTTTTATTTCCTGCTGAGGAACTGGCAAGGATGGGAAATCAACAGCAATCTGAGCAGGGTCCCTGGAGAAGCTGAAGCCATGCTATAGATGAAAAGGTTTTGTACAATGCTGTTCTGTCACAGTGTCGCCAGAAAAAAAAAGAAACAACAAACCAAAAAAAAAATCCCAAAATTAAGCAAAACCCAATTTCAATATTAAAAAACACCAAAGCAAACAACCACTGCTCTTGTTTTCAAAGCTATACATTTTTTTTTTTTACCTCTTCAATAACCAACTAAAATAAACATATTTTGGGGGATACAGAATTCACACAGAAGTCACTATATTCTCTTCTTGAAAAACTCCCACGTTAAGAGCAGAATGACAAGGACTACCAACTACCACGGATTCATCTTTCTTAGGACTTGCTTGTTTTGTTCAATGAATTTTTTTTCTAGGAAGAAAAGAAAAATGACCCCTTTTCCAAGATTTTCTTTGATGTCTCAGATCTACAACACATCAGCTAAATAGCTCACACACAGTTATTTCTGCTCAGGAAATCCTGTGAAGAAGTATGGGACACATTTACTCTTTCTCATTTTCAAATCCAGACATTGAGAATAATCCTGGACAAATAACTGCATTCCTTAAACATCCCAGTAAAGAAGAAACTTCCAAAAACCTCCATGAATTAAAAAAAAGGAAAAAAAACAAGAAAAAAAAAAAGAAAAGAAAAAAAAAAAAAAAAAAGGGAAGTTTTAACTGTTAGCTTTACAACTAAAAAAAAAAAAAGTAACATTATTAAAGCAAAACATGGGTTTACATAGAATTTAAAAAGTACAGGTTTAGTCACAATCTGAAGTTACATAAGTTGTTTTTCTTTATGACCAAGGAAACCACCTAAACTGAATTGGGCCCCATTAACTGTAAACAGTATGAACATAGAGCAATTCTGCATTTTAAATGTTAGGATCTGTGACAGGTGAAATTCAATGGCAAATAAAACTGGTTGTAGAATAAATTGTGAAAATGATGTTGCATGTGTGGAACGACAACAGCAACTGATATCTTGTACTATAATGGTTTTGCTCTTATTTTTCAGAAGTATTTAGTTTTTGTTTTAAAGGCAAGAACTTTATGTGGTACAGCAACCATGGTTTATAAAAATGTAAGTCTCTAAAAGGGAGACAAGAAATAAAAACATGCATGAATTTAAGTCAGATCTCATGTAACAAAATGACCTTTCATAGCTCTGCTTAGAAGCAGCTGCATAATTTACTCTGCCACAATCTTAAGAACGCTCAGAAGGCTGGATAGGGAACAAAGTTCAAATATTTGGAACTCAACCATTGAATTTTGGACTCCTTCCTTTTCCAATGTCTTAACTTTGTTTATCAGCAACTCTTCTGCTGTGCAAATAAAATTATAACCACTTAACTGAGCAAGCAAGAGATGCCTTAAATTAAAAATGCTCTGTGAAGAGAACAACTGTGTAAAAGCATCAGACAAACCAAAAATGACTAAGAGCAGAAGCAAGCTAAGCAAGTCCATGAGCTCAAGGATCTCAAAAGTAGAAATTTTTCATTTTCAAAAAGCGCTACCTCCCTCCTTTTCCAAAATACAGGAGAAATGTGAAAGGAGCAGAACTTCCCAGGAATTGCAGAGGCAGAGGAACAGGGGAAGCCACAGCCAGTGCTTGTCTCTGCTCACAGAAAGGTTCCTTACATTGAAAAATATCTTATTGTGACCTCTTGCTGGGAGCAACTAAGCCTGCCTCTCTGCTGTAAAACTAATACTCACCAGGTGCTACAGCAGTAAAATAAAGTAGTAAATATCATCTTTGTCTCTCTGACAGACGTAGAGGTGGGAATCACTGATTTTACACCATTTCCTTTAAACTTGCAAACAAACACCAAAACCCTTCCTCCTGCAGTAAGGGAATAGCATTTCTGCACGGCACCCTGCCCCAGTGCTACACCCTGATCTGCCATTCTGTGCTATTGCAGTCGGTATGATTCACCTCAGGTATGTACTAACATTAATCTTTTTTATTTCTTCTCATTTTTAAAATAATTAATGTAATTTTAGGCTTAGGAGAGAATCTGTAAACTCTTCTGGGCTATCTACAAGCCATTCACCACTTGTAATTTGTGTGTTTTCTTCCTTCGACTTCATTTGACATCCTTGTCAGCAATTTTCAAAGAAAGGGACTTCAGAGCTCCTGAATGACCCAGAACCCTTTCACCCCATCCCACCAGCTGCCTCAGGCTCTACAAGGCAGTGCAGCACTGCAGCACCAGCTTCCTTCTCTGCCTTTGAAAGAGACTGAGCATTTAGCACTCTGCTGAATATTTATTTCAACCACAACTAATGGGAAAGAAACGCGCACTTGATCCTCACAAGCAGGGGCTTCTTATCTCTCCTCCTACCTCTTCAGTGCTGTAATTTAGAGCATTCTGGGTCTGTTATATGCTACTTGGAAGTTATCATTGCTCCAGCTATTCATGGCTCATAAAGTATTGTTCTCTCAATTGCACTGTATGACTCTTTGTGTGGAAATGATGGATGAAATGGGATACATATTACTTAATGATTAGACTTCTGCAAAACATGTTCAAACAGATATGCCAGGCTTGATGATACCTTATTATCATCAATGAAACAGAGACAGCATAATGGTGCCATGTATGTATTTCTCAATAGTAAATGCAAGGGAAGTGTCTCTGTTTCAAACCCCGACAGCTCTTTAGTCTCAGTTATTTCAGTTCAGCTAAAGATGACATGCTAAAATGAGGGCATTTATTACTAAGTGGCATTAAGAAGGGGGATATTTAACCTACCATTGCTTACAGCAATGCATGGAGAAATCATCTAATGTGTGCTGGCAGTAATTTATGACATTGGAAAAAATGCTATCATCTTTTCTCCCCCGTCTGTGGTCTGGCTTTGCAAACTACAAGCCCTCAGGAGCAAGTTTGATATAATGCGGCTAATGAGAATAAGTGAGCATACTGCAATATTCTTAAAGGGTTACACTGCTGAGTCTTTGACTCTTTATACTTTTTAATTTCCTTGTACAAACAGTGCAGTGAAAAACGGCAAAATCCATTTGGCTGGTCTGTGCTACAAATTAAATCCTTGATTAAATTTTGGCAATTACTTCTCTGGGTCTTTTTCATTTAAACATTTTTAATTCATTTGAATAAGCTTCTTAATCATGATTCTGGCAATCCATTGTATAGCAAGACAAACTCTAATAAATACTATAATGCAGCAACAGACAAACAGAAGATGGATGGATGCTGAAAAGGAAAGGTTTTGTCTTCTGGGCATCTTTTTTTTTTATCTTGGTAAGTGTTGCCTGTATCCATCTTTCATGAAAGTTGTATTCCAGTCTCCTGTGATGTTGAAATTTATCTCATTATGTGTTGACATTTCCCTTTGTGATGTCAAAAGCTAATAAAGACTCCAGGTAGGGTTTCAAACCCTCTTAATAAGAGAGTGGAAGAAAGATTAAATCATCCTTAATGTACAAATCAATACTATAGTCAACCAAAGGGTACAAATTAAGAGGAAAAAGTGAAGGGCTGTCAGTCTTGTAGCAGGAAAGATGCTAGATGGACATTTTCAGCAAAGGTGCTTGAATTTAGCTGCTTAGCCTGTACTGCACAGGACTGTATTACCTTTTGAAAATGTATCACAGAACTTGAGCCATTCTCTGGAGGTTTTGGGTGGATTTTTTTCATCTGCAAAGACAGACATGAGACAGCAGGAGGTAAAGTACCTCCTTAGTCAGAGAGGGACTGTCTGAGCATGGAGAGCAGCACCGTGCCATTTTCTGTGCAAAAACGGTGTCAGGAAAAGCAATGTCAACTTGATGAGTACAAAGAGTCAGGAGAGAACAGAAATTAAAAGAAACCCTCCAGGAAAAACAAAACTTGGGGGAAATATTAAAATGTAAACCATTTATTTCTAATTATTGTACTGCTACTTTACTGCTGCTAAAATGTGTAGAAAATATTGATAAATATAGATGTAAAAAATTCATACAATGTTTATCAGTAGCCCTAGAAAAGAAAGAGTTAAAGTCTTACTGCAAAGCTAACTCTCTGTCGGACAGGAAATGTGCTAATATTTAACCCACAGTATCCCTAATCTGTAACCTCTGCAAACACTTAATCTCACCAAAACAGAAAAGACAACCTCTGTGATCCTGAGAGGATAAACAAAGGGAATGCACATGCCCTGTTTGTTTCTCCTTTCCTTTAAGCCAGAAGTCACCTGTAAATAGATTTTGCTGCTTTTTCCTGCTGCATTCCAGAGGCCTGGCTTTATGCAGTTCATAAAGAAGAAGAATTTAAAAGCTGCACATTGATTTAGGGGCACTTAATTGCAATTTCACCATCACATTACATTGTGGGCTCAGTGTGATCTAAGGGCACAAAGAAAACAGATAAATAGAAGACTGGCAATGAATATCTAGATTAAATTAAGAATTAAAAGAGGGGTGATGCTACCTCTTAGCAAGCTGTATTAATGTTGTATCTGCCTCTTCTTGTCCCTAAAGGCAAGGGCTGACACTTGGGGACTGAAGTTGAAAGGTGAAGGTTCTGCATACATGCTCGCCAGCATGCAGGGGATACAGAGTGGGTGAGCTCATCTGGTTGGTATAAAGCAGCAGTGGATAAAGATATAGCGCCTATCTGTCAATGCCATATCATTATGCTTATACTCAGTTTCAACAATAGCACCTAAAACCTTTTTAAACTTCACTGTTTAGTGTACCAGGTAATAAAATCAAGGAGGGGGCATGGTTTAAAAGCCTCTTCTAATGACAGAATTTCATTCTCTGGAGTGTTCTTATCAAACTTCTGTGATGATCCTGAATAAAAACCTAGTGCCTAAAAAATACTACAGTGAAGAGAGGGAAAAAAATCCCAAACAAAGCACAAGAGAGAAAATTTTTTACCATGATAAAAACCTTCAATATATCACAACAAATCATATTAGAGCACAGGTGACAAACACTCCAAATCCATCACCAGGAAAGAAAAATAAACTATGATCTATTTATACAAGTATAGTGATATGAAAGGAACAAGAAAAGAATAATTCACGAGGAAATTACAAGCTCTGAGCTTCTAATTTTGTAGATTATTGTCATTTTCTCTACAGATGTTGGCACAGAGAGACAACCTTAACCCTGAATTCTCTTCTTGCATAAATGAGGGACTACAAGCCTCCTGCTACTGGATTCAATAAAATATGAAAATTAAATTTGCCAGAAGTAAAAGCAAAACGTTGTGTAAAAATCTATTGAAAGGGTAAAACATAGAAGTCATATATAAAATCTTAAGGATCAGCATTCTATTGCAAATGGATGTTTTTCTGTAAAAATCCCTTAATTTAGTAAAGACTGGTAGAAGATGCAAAGACTTTCTCACTGTGATTAGAAACTAAGGTCCAAATTATACTTCTGGATGCCCAGGGATTTCTCTAGATGAAGCATGGGAGTGTAAGGAAGACATGCAGCTCACTACCTTTGATAAGGAACCACATGATGTCAACAATGACAACAACTCAAATCCTGCTCTAAGCTGGGCTCTTCACACGTGCCTATCATCTGCTGGTAAGACTTTTCTATTTTCTACACCTTCAAAAAATTACCTCAGTTTTTGTGTGAAGGATAAGACCCTCTGCTTTGAAAGCAATGAAAATATTCCTACTGGCTGATTAATTGGTGTATCAGTGTATCTTTATATCCATTATCATGTATTAGAAGATTGGCCAAGGGCTTCCATACCCAAAGATCTGGCAAGGATGACACTACATTCAGACAATTCCCTCTCTCAACTAGTCATCCATCAAGAGGCAGGCTTTTTTCACAGCTCTATTTTTTATTTTTTTTTTAATGATTTTGGTTTTAATTTTTAAATAAAATCTTTTCATGAGCTTCAACTCCAGCACATCACAGCCTGCCAAATTCATCTGCTTATAGCCCTAGGCTAAAACATCTTTTAATGCTCAGTTTCTACAAAGCCTAAGAAGGACAATTCCAAGGCCTGTGTTGTATCCACTCCTTCCCTACCCTACTCTGCCCTGCTGGCACCTCCTGCGCAGCCCGAGGGCCACCTTCAGCGTCTGGCACTGGCAGAGAGACACTCTTTGTTAATCAGTGTTGGGGGCAGGCTGCAGCCCAGTGCCCATCAGGACATTACCATGCAAGCCAGCATGTTACTCTTCTCTATTCAGTCCCTAAAGAAATCGTGTTTGACAGAAGCGAACAGCTGCTGCGTATTTAGAGATGTGAATGTATTGCATTATTTAATGAATTGTGTCATTTTAATATAATTATTACTAAAAGCCCAAACGTAAGCCTGTTTTTATTTATGCTTAAAATTTTTACCCACTAAGCATTTTCAACTCTGTTTGCAGCCAGAAGTGCTTTCACAAGGTTAGACCACCATAGTACTCCCAGTTTTGTTTGTGGATCCTTATTCAGCTACTTTATTTTCAACAAGAATGATCTCCTCCTTTCCAGATAGTACCAGGACTGTGGCTGCACTGCTTGCACTTGAGCCAGCTCCCCTGCATGCCACTAATATTGCTATCTCATGTACAGTATTTCTGGGCTTTTAGCAAATTACATCCATGCTAGGATTCCTGTTTCTCCTCATTTTTATTTTTTTTTGGTAAAACTCTTATTTCTCCCAGTGCCTCCACCTACATGTTCACTCTTACTTAATATCATGATAGTAGTACCTATGCCAAAAAGTCTTGAGCATGAATTATTCCTTCATGTGCTAAGAGAGTACCTCATGTGGAGCAAAGGATGAATTTCAACAAGCCACTTGATGCTACCAATTTCTTAGCACACAAGCAGCCTAACAGGCACCAGTGCAGCTCAGCAGGTCTCACTGTCAAGGCCACAGCACAGCTCGGCTCCCACCATGTACAAGGAAATGACAAGGCAGTTTTGATCCCGGTGTTCACTTTCCCTTCAAAACAGCACCACTAATAAACTCACGGGGTTTTCAGAACAAGAGGGAATAAAAAGGGAACACGGGTTGTGACACTTTGCTTCCTTATTACTGGAATCCAGAGCGTGACTTGACTCTGCCTACCTACTGCTTAAAATTACAGTGAGGTAAAAGGATTTCAGACGTGGTGCTCTGCCTCTAGCAGGAGACGGATTCAAAATGACTGGTCACACAGCTCTGGTGATCACATGCATTCACAGGCATCTCATTTTATGCACTTATGCAATAACCTCATTTCTGAAAGTCATCTGGAATCATTCTCTGGGGCTGGGACCCTGGGCCTGACACATGTTCTTTTTGGAAGGTGTTTCTGGTTTCCCAACTGTTGTTCTGCATTGCTCTAGGGCTTACACTCTAGCGACGGCCACAACCTCATGCCTTATTCACATACCTCTATATTGCTACATTACTGGGTGGATACTGAATTAGTCATCACCAAGGGTCACTGAAATATTCACCTATTACTTCATTTGCAGTAGATATTCGTGTGGATGCTAGCCAAGTTAATGCTGAATATGTTTTTCACTTGCAGCATTAGACGGATGATGTCCTTTTTTTTTTCTAAAATACCTGTTGCTATCAGAAGGAAAAATATAACACAGGAATGTTGCTAGCCCACCTTAAAAAATGCTTAGGTAAAATTTATGTACACCAAACTATCCCATGTTGGGTTTTTTTAAAGATATTAAGTGTTTATTTACAGTAGTCAGACCAAACGGCCTCTGGGATAAAACTCAATTCAATCTTAAACAGTACGGAGAGAGCGATTACAGAAGGGCAGTGCTTTATTTCTTTCTAAAGAAGTAGAGAACATCGTATGAAACTGTCAGAGGTCTAAAACAGATACACAGAATTAATAAAACTCTAGAACTCACTGGCACAGGATGTTTTAAGGTGTGTATACATTCACAAAGCGGTAAGTACGGAAAAAAGATCCCATCTGTGTGAAGCAAGCCACCCCAGGGATATCAGAGTACACCCAAATATGTCTGTATTTGCACACCATACCCCTACATGCCGCAGAAGCAGGACACAAGCACATTGAAAGCCTCTCTCAGCAGTGCACCCAGGCATGATGCTGTTTAATCTGTCCCTTATTATTAGTTTTCATTTGCAAATTGAAAGGGGGAGCTGTGGGCAGGAGGGATGTTGCTTGTTCCTCTCAAAGGGGTGCTTAAAATCAAACCCCTTTTCTGAGCAGCCATAAGTGCAAAAGGCAGCAAAAAAAAATCCTGACTGGCACGATAATGAAAACGCAGCCTGTTGTAGTCCCTGTGATAGAGAAAAATTCAAAGGAAAGGAAGGAGCAGCCGATGGGGCTTCACAAGGGACTACTCTGAGGCTTTAAAGAAAAAAAGCAGGCATGCTGGAAATAGAGAGGATCCACACAAGGCTACAGAGGATCAGTAAAGACTTGCACGGAAAGTAAGTGTAACAGAAAAGCAAGGGGAGTTTCATGCTAGCCAAAGGGATTAAGGGGAGTAAGAAAGGCTTTTACAAATACTTCATGTCAGGCAGGAAAAAGATGGAAGAGGCTCACTAATAAATGAACACCAGGACAAAGAAAAGACAGGGACTCTAAAATGAATAAATCTGCTTTTAACAAGGGACATAAATAAGAGAAAGCTGGATAATAAGAGGAAAAACTGGATGATAAAGAGGCAGGTAAAGGGAGGCCTGAGCTCAGTGTTGCAGCACTGAGGCACAGGGAACACAGGGCAGCAGGGGAGCTTCTGCAGGATTGCTCCTTCTGCATGGGGCAGAGGGGACAAGACAGCCCAGCAAAGGCTCCCTGCCAGCGTTGCAAGGCACAGCATGTGCCTGCAGCTCTGCTGTGTCCCTCTGCCAGAAAGTAAGGAGGAAATGAAAGAGCTCTGCTCTTCTTCCTCACCCACCTCAGAGACCAGGAGAAGGACGGGGAGCTTCTCTCAGGATCTTGCAGACATAATTGACTGCACAAAGCTCAAAGGCATGTGAAGTCAATAGGTCATATTTTGGACCCAGATTCATGTTTGAGGCCATTGGGCAGAGAATTTAATGAGGATCTTCTGCCTATCATGTCAATTCTGTCTCCCTTTGATGACACACTGGTCCCCATGCCCAGGTTTACAGATCAGATCTGCTGTGACATCTCTTATGGCACCTCCATCAAGAGTTTAAAATTTAACCTGCTGATCACGTTTAGGCTTTTCCCCAAAGAAGCACAAAACCTCAGTGAAGAGCAGAGGTGAGGTAGCAAATTTCCTCCAGAAGGCTTGGCCTGTCTATGACACCCATGGAGGTAGGTGAAATGGTAGGCCAGCAGCTCAGATAAAGGCTTCCAGAACAAACCCAACCTCACTGCAGAACATCTGTAATACAGGCAAAGATAGACCAAAATCACCCATCAGTTCTAAACTGCCCTTCAAACTTGACCTTGAAAAATGCCTCCCTAGAAAGGATCAGACTTGCCTCAATCTTTTATTTTTGGATTCCACTTATCAACAAGAATACTACCAATGTGATGGAAATGTATGGGCCACTTGATTGCTCTGTGCCCTTTACCATCTCTGAAACTAGGCCAAAATGATAGCAATACTGTCAGATGCCAGTGCCTTGAGAGGCACTCAGCAATTTCTGAGAAACCTTGAGAAACTTTCTTTCAGAGGTTAATATATTAAATAATTTAAATATTTTTATGGGATTTTTCCTGATAATCATCTCACCCAACAAAATAAACACATGTCAAATGTACACTCTGTATTTTTGGACTCTCCATCTTGGCTATATTAATATTTCTCTGGGGAAACTGCAGCGAGTTCTCAAGTGCAGCCCAGACCCAAGCAGGGAGTGAGCCTCCAGTTCTGAGCCCACTTATCCTCTGTCTGTGAGAAAGTCTACACGGCTCTGAGGATCCAGTGCTGCACAGACAGCCGCCCCCATCAAACCCACTGCTGCTAACTTAAAGGCATCTAAAGGCTGCAAACCTGAGCCATGGACTCCAGCTTTGCTTGCAGGGGTGATGAGATGATGCCTGCCACCTTTGGCCCTTCTCATGCAACCTCCATCTCTCTGTGTGCCCATTTCCCGCTTCTTCCTTGCCCCAAAAGAGTCTTTTAACAGTTTAAGTCTTACTCTGCAGAGAGACCCTGGTGCAGGAAGGAGGGCTGCTGAGCCCTGTGGGGAGGCATGGCTCTACCCCTGCAGGTATTGTCCCCCATATGTCAAGCTCACTGCTGCACCAGCTCCACATCAGCACACAGAGTAAAACAATTTACGTTGGTAAATGGAGATGCACATAACCCATGTACCAAACAGCAGAGGTATTCAGCTTGTTCTCTGCCTATTCTGCTCTCAAATGCACCCAGTCTCAGTAAATTGGTGATCAGAGATTATTAACTCTGAGTACTTCCTTCCATTTTGTCCAGCTGTCTCCTGGTTTTCCCTATTACCCGCCAGAGGAACCCACTTAATTTCTACAAGAGTTTTAGTCAGTTTAATAAATTAAAAAAGAAGCAAGAATGAATGGAGCTCTAATACAATGTGTACCAAGTGGAAAGTAGTCAGAGCTACTATGTTGTTGGAAAATAAGTAAACACAGCCATTTACACTGAATCTTTCTCCATATATCAGCCTCTAGACAAAAGCATCTGACACCACTTCTCCTGTTTCAGACAGGACATACATTAAATTTACTTCAGACGAGGACAGATAATTAGGCTCAGGATCTATTAAAACCTTGACATCTGATTTAAAGTACAAGCATACATGAAACAAGACGTGTCAAAGGCTCCAGAAGTTTCCAGTTATTAGGACACAGGAGAAGCAAAATGCTGCAATGTAGTGACCCAAATTAAACATTCCACTGGAAACCCAGAAGCAGACATTAAGTGTGGACACACCAAACTACGTTAGAGGAACAAAAAGTTATTTCAAAAGGTTTTCATTATTCTCTGCTAATACTCCTAACATCTCTTCAGTTTGTTTGATAAGCTAATGACATAGGCTGCTGGGGGAAAAAAACTCTGCCATGAAGGAAGAATTGGGTAAAGGCAGAAATCACATCTCATACAGGAGTCAGAAAATCAAAATGTTTTTCAGATACAGGATAATTTATGCACTAACTTTGCTTTCCAGAATAAATTTGCTTCTGAGGGCCCAAGGATGCCTCTCACTGAGGCAGAATATTATCAAACAGGAACGAGTGCTTTGCTTTCTCAAAATCCCAAACAACTCAAAAAAGAAAACCTGAAGCTTATTTACAAGCATCACTTGTGCACTCTCAGCCACGAGTAACAATTTCCATTAACACACTGAAAAAGAGTATTTGATTTTTACAGACAAGCTACAGGCTATGCTTAACTTTGGATGCAGCCAGTGACCAAGCCTCAGTGATTAATTTTTATGTGAACCACAGTCATTGTGAGAATGTCTGTGCTGTTCTCTTCATTTTCTGATTTTTCACTTTCATGTATTTATGTCAGAGACTACAACAAAACAGATTTATAAACAGGGACTTGCATTATTACCCTTGACTCTTTCATCTTCTGAAATAATGTAGCATCTAGTGTAAACTTGGACAAAACCAATGAGATATGCACAGTTTATGTGTTCACAATAAAATTACACAGAATAAAAATGACTTAAAGATTATTTCATCTTTTTTCATCTTTCATGTAAATTGAATTTTGCTACTCTGAGCTCTTTCTGTACACACAGGGGTGGAAAACCAACTACTTTTTATGGCATAATGAACACTTAGATAGCTGCAGAGAGAAGCATTCAATTGCATTTATGCTTCACAATTATTTAATGTCACCTATTAATATCCAGCTACTGTCTCCGGTAGTCCTACCTTTCAAGGTGGCTGAGCATGCAAAATGTGCTAAAAAGGAATTTCCTCCTCATTTCCATTTTTGTTCTACTAACCCATGGCTCCCATTGTCCCTGCACACTATTCCCACCAGGAAGGCAACTCGCATTAAGCACAGCCCCAGCACACCAAGCCTGCTGCCAGCACACTCTCCGCGCTGATCCTCTTTTCTGCTCACACGTCACACTGCCTGACTCTTTTTGGGTTTTGTTTTCTGTAATCACTACCATATTGTTGCTTGGGAGGCTGAGTTCCTAGTCTGCCTTGGAAAAAACCTCAACAACATAGCTTTGAATGCCCCAGGCTGTGATCTTGTCTTATCTTTCCATCTATTGGGAAGATTCAAGTGTAACATTGAGACTTGTAAAGCCAAGTTTATACTGTGCCACTGGTATTCCA
The DNA here is from genome assembly GCF_965231275.1 of Zosterops lateralis. Classification (NCBI taxonomy): domain Eukaryota; kingdom Metazoa; phylum Chordata; class Aves; order Passeriformes; family Zosteropidae; genus Zosterops; species Zosterops lateralis. The sequence continues at coordinate 41,926,334 of NC_139762.1, read as the reverse complement.
AAGACAATCTTCTGAGAAGTAGACATCTATCTAAACTGATCTCATAGCTGTTTCAGTTTTCCTAGTTTGGATCCCTGCACACCTTACATTTGAGTACTGTTTTCCAGCCTGCTGAAAGCACTGAGTAGAACTGCTGTGCCATGAAAACCCTGTAGTGCACCTGTACAAATGCATGTCACCCATGCAGAGATCCATGTCAAGGCAGACACAGAGTGAGCTGATGTCTGAAGCATTAAAGGAAGCTTGTAATAAGTATACTTTAAAAGCTTTACCATATTATTGACCCTTTTCTTTCACTTCAGCAGCCTGCCCACTTTCAGTTTTCTAACACACCTTCCTTCACCAATTCTCAAGTTGATCAGCATCTCCCTCAGAAGTTCTCATCTCTCCTTAAAATGTATACACACAAAGTCAGATCAGCTGATGGTTAATCCCACTATGTCTCTAAAGGGTCAAAATCAATGGTCAATCATGTAATGACCTCAGCAGGACTCTGATTACAAGAGCACAAGAGAGCTTACACAGAAAGCTGGCTACCATGGGATCTGCTCTGAAGCCCTGGGGTATTACAGAGGCTGTGCCAGAGCACAGAAGGGCAGCAATTCTCTCAGCCACATGTGCAGATGGATTTTTAGGTATGCTGCAAGCAAGTCCCAAAGGGAAGACAAATCCCCCCAAGCTTTCTTTCTAGTGTCCTTTCATTGCTGATGACTGGTAACACCTTTCAACTCTTCTCTTTTCTCCTTTGCTCTATAAAGTCTGTTGCTAGCAGAATAGCTCTCTCTACATGAATCCTGAAAAACAGTGGCCCAAGCATATTTGACATTAGTGGTGAAACTTCCCTTGGCTTCAGTGTGGGAGAAACTCATTCTCTAAGTTTCATTCAAAGAGCCTGAGGTTTACCTCTGAAAACTCATATATCAATTTGGGTCAAAACTTGCAGAATTCTTACAAATCTGCTATGATCAGCTCAGAAAATATATTTATTTTAACTTGGTATATGAAAACAAAACTCTAGAGAAAAGCCTGCTGAAGACCAACTGCTAGTCTCTCCAAATTTTAAGAGACCCTCAAATATTTACACAGCGTTCCTTTAGCTACAAATAACTATTCCAATGCTATCTACTGCACTCACATCTGGTTTAGACAAATATTTAAAAACCATTCTGCCCAGGTGGGAATTTATTTAGATACACAGGCCTGAAAAGAGAATTTAAAATCCAACAACAATCGCATACTCCTTGGAAAAGGATTGGAGAAATGCTGAGAAGACACTACTTCGCAAAAGTTTTCTGACACTCTGCTTTGGATTGGGTGGGTCAGCAGTCAGCCCAGGTGTAATTCTGAAGTGTTGCAGATGGGAAGATCATACAAAACGTGTGAAAGAATTTCACTAAAAAACTGAAGTGCTGAAGAAGTCACTGTGCCAGTGCAAAGGCTCTGTAAGATCAGCACTGAGCCAATCCTTTCTGAATGATGTTGATGCACATCCATGGAAAGACAGTAAGGTTTCCCAGGATGTAAGGAAAATCCAAGATGCGGTTTGAAGTAGAAAGATTTTGAGAGAGGTATGACCACCAAGTCTCCGTACTATTTTTTTTCTTTTTTTTTTTTTGGGGGGGGAGGGGGAGGTGGAATTTTTGCTCCTTTTGTTTCCAGTCCCAGACAAAACAAGGAAGGAAGAAAAGTTCTGAGAGATTCAAATCTGGCTTTTAAATAAATGTCCCACTGTCTTGCGAGAACCAGTCTTTTGTGAACAAGTGTCCCTCCTTCATATGGGGAGAGAAAAGGGAAGGTTTTAGATCTTGACTAATAAAATGAATCTATGAAATACTGACCAGAGCTGCAACTCATAAAACTGCTACACAAAGACATCATTTTGTGTTGCTGATATCTGACCAAAGGCAAAGAGGCTGAGCAATGTGCCTTCACGTCAGGAAAAATAATGCAATGCTTAGATTGTGCCAAGTGTGGAAGCCCACTGGGGCTGAAAGGGAGGAAATGCAAACAATAAGCCTTTAGTTTCACACTCCACAGCGCTACTCTGAGGCTGAACATCCCAGACCCTTTCCAAGTGCTGCCTTCAGAGCCTTGCAGTATTCTTTCTGCATGACTGAAGCATAAAATAAAATAAAATAAAATAAAATAAAAATAAAATAGTAAATCATAGGTTACCCTTCTTTGAATCACTAGGCAATTTTCTTAAATCCATCAGATGGGGGTTTTGCCCAAGAATCTTATAGCCCAAATCTCAACTGTGCCAGAAGTTATATGGTGAAATGCCCCCACAGATGTTAAAAAGGCTTTGAAAACTGTTAGTCTGATATTCCTCTTCTAAAACTCAGTGCCACTGAGGTACTACTGAGGAAAAAACAACACCCAAAGGCTCCAAAAAGAACAAAACTCAAAAACACTGCTCTGCCATCATGTTTCTGAACCTTCTTGCAAACCTAGCTTTGATAAAATTAAACTCCTATTTTTACTTTTTTAATTAAAAAATGATCTGAAATGAATTAAAACTATTTTTTGATTTAACCTGCTTACCTCTTAAATAAACAACTACCTTGAGACAAACTGTCTGAAACACATGTAAAAATGAATATTAAACTCTTAGTATAAAAATACCTCCTGTGGATTTCAATTTTGCTTTTAGACTCCTCTTGGGAAAATTATTTTTAACACAGGTGCAGATAGCAGTAGGCTTAGATAAAAACTGGTTTTCAATAGTTTAGGGCTGGATTACGGGCTCATAATTCCTCTGTAAAGCCACAACAGTAAAGAGAGCCTGGACACACCCTGAAAGTGTACATATGTACACTATAAATCTTACACGAGATTAGATACTGCACTTAAGGGTGTTAAGAACCTAACAAAACACCCACAGCTCTCATGAACAGAGCCAAGAAAGACAACTAAAACTTGTAGTTTTGGACACCTTTTCCTCCCACGAGAGGCTGAATTGTCTGAGAAAGATATTCAAAGCATACCATTAGCCTAAGACTTTCCAAAAAAGCACTCTGGGTTAGTTTTTTTAATGGAATTTCCATGTTTAGGAGTTAAGTATCTATCTGCTTTTAAAAATCTGCCTTTAAGCATAAGCGCATCTTTAGATATCTAAAATAAATTTAAAATTCTGGCCAATAGTGCCCCATTTTCTCCCATCTAGCCTCCATAACTTAATCAGCCAACTCATCACTTTGAAAGCAAGAGCAATTAAATCCCTGTATTAGAACTGGGTCCCATTAGATCTCCTCCAGCAGAACATCATCTTAAATGAGATCTGCAGGAAAAAGACATCTGCTGGAAGAACTGGGCTGTAAATTACTATTTGAATGCTGATGGCACTGAAAAAAAGGAGGAAGAACTAAAGGCATTTAAATTCCTATACCTAGAGAGGTATGTTTTTTAATTAGATGGGAGAGTTAACAAGGCTTGGAATAAGAATATTTGCATGTGCTCTGCCTGAAAATACAGATCTCTCTCTCTTCAGTCCTGAGAAAACTATCAACTGGATGTGATTGTGTGCTATAACTCTATTTATGGTGTAGTCTAACACATTGCACTAATACGTTCCAAGAGGTGCCTCCCTAGGAAAAGCAATGAAAAAATTTGCCTGTGGAAGGCAGGCCTTGCCTTGCAGTGCAGGGGTGGCACAGGATGTGTGTGTAGGTACTGATCCAACGTGCCTGTTTCCAGGTAGCCCTGTGCTCTCTGAAGGGAGATAAATAGCTCCAAAATGAGAACAACCCCACTGCTCCACATATTAAATCAATTTGTCCTCAAGGAGGCTGTGCTAATGATGGCAGAAAAAAAGATAAAAAAAGTCTCTCTCTTTTCCTAGTCTGACTTTGGATATAAATCTCTGGCAAAAGAAAGATTTGTACCTGGTCCAAGTAAGTTGTTACTGAGTGAGTTTGACAGATTGATAACACTTTCTTTGATGCAGTAATAAACATTTTCAAACAGAAATCAAGATTCCTCTTTTCTGTTTTAAACAAGTATCTGGAGAGGTCCGGCATATTCTGTTCAATATTCCAGGAATATATTGAATTAAAACCAGCTTGGTAATGATTTTTTTTTTTTTTTGTCAAATACTATAGCTAAAGAATGCTGTGGAAGGACAGCTTTTACCCCCTTACCCTGTAGCTAGCACAGAGATGCCCAGTAATGAGCCAGCATTTGAAAACAGTAGCAGGAAGGTTAAAAAAGGTACAGCAATGTCTTCAAGAGGTCTCCCAGATACCAGCCCAACACAAGGCTAAGTACATTTACTCACTGTCCTTTATAGGGCACAAGGTTGATTTCAAGTGCTGGATAAGCAACGTGGATGAGCTGGAGGACAAGCCAAGGTTAAGGAGATGGTTTGAGGGAGCATTACTATGCAAACTGGATCTCTCCCCATTTGGCAGGCCTCTGAACAGAGATGAAGGGAACTGCTTGCCATAAATATATGTAGGGCTGCAGTGCACCAGCTCTCCTGTGATGAGCAATAAGGGATCAAAGCTGATCCCCAAGGCTGCCATGTACAAGATGCCAAATAAGTCTCTTATGGACTTCCAAACCCATGACATTTCTTTCTTTCTTCCTTTTATTTTTTCCCCCGTAATTCACAGATGCCCAAAGATCTCTGATATTTCAGCAATCTACTGGGGATTGCCAGATGAATAAATGGCTGAAAAGCCACAATAACAGCCCACACCCTCCCCTCTTGCCTGGATTCACTGAGTAATGCCAGGAGTTTCATACGCCCCAGGAGCTCAAAGAGCAGCACGGGTGACTGACTGTCTAGTAAAATAAGGATGATTAAGTCAGATCAGAGTCATTGTTTGCCTTTATGACCCACGTCTAGTCTTTCATCACATTTACAACACTCAATCCTTAATAGGAAATGCTCCATTTATTTTGACCACTGATGTATTCAGGACAGTCTCAAGGGTCAACACAGTTTCCATCTTTCTTCTTTCCAAGCTACATTATTATTACTGTCTCATGGGAAAATCAGGCTTCAGCTTATCACTCAGTTTCGTGCAATTTTCTGAAAAAGCTCACTGAGAGAAAAGTGAGGGAGAGCCAGGGCAGAACTCTTCACGCCCCCCCAGAAGCATATCTACCAAATACATGTTACATGAGCTTTGGTTAAGTGATCACAGGGAGATTCCAGCAAAGCTTGGCTGACATTAACAGCATTTCCCCCAAAATATGGCCTGTGGGATATTGTTCCTCCACCTTGACTTGTATTGAAAATGGTATTTACATAATATAGCTAACCTGGGGTGATAATCACTGGAATTATTAGCTGGGTTCATATTAAATTTTTAACATATTTGAGTGATTCACATTAGGATAATAATGAATATAATACATTTAAGGAAAAGAAATACTTATTTCTCCTTTATAAATAAGTTTTTCTATTTATTATTCACAGAAGACTACGTATTTTTACATCACTGCATTCTTACTGTGGTCTGTTCATTTGTAAAGTTTTGAAGTCATGGATATCACACCACTGAGAGATCCAATTTCTTTAAACTGACTTTCCAACTTCTTTTACAGATTTTTGACCAGAATAAAATATCTCCCCTCACAAACACAATGTGACAGCTCTGCACTCCACATATTTGTCATATATTTATTGTTTAAAATAATGTAATGGTAGACAACCAATGGAAACCTGACAAACTAAAATATGTAGGCTTATAAAGGAGGACTGCACAGATGGGTACATTTAGCAAAGTCATTTTCCACCAGCCTATGAGTATCGAATTTCTAAATTCTTAAGTCTTTATTCATTCACTCTTGGAAGGTTTAGATGCCAATTCATTTTCTCAATCTCTCAACTTCATAAATTTTCATTATTTGCATTTTAATTCAAGCACGACCTTCATTCTAGATTCAGAATGAGTTAAGATAGGACAAGAACAAAAGAAAAAAAGCTTTCTTATGGATGCTACAAGTAGAGTGAAATGAAGGAAAGGATAAGAGTTGATTACAGATCTGGAAACTTAGAAACACCAGGGAGAAAGCTATTTAATGAAAATTGGAAAAGAAAAAGGGAGAAAACCCAAAAATAAATGGAGCACTGATTAAAACCTCCATAATATTAAACAGGTTGGAAAGAAATTTAACATACTTTTAAAAGAATGAAAAATAATATAAATATGAGAGGAAATCATAGGCAGGGGACAGCCTCAAGATGAGAAGATGTCAAAATGAAGAACATGGAGCACGGAGGAAAGGTACCCTTAAAAGGTCATTCTTTCTATTCATTGCATAAGTTTGACTTTGCCACACATTTCCAATACTCACAGCATTATGTGAGTGGTATGTGGTATGTGCTGACCTTTAAGGTTTGTCTACTGTAGTATTTTCTTTTGCTTCAATATCTTTTCTTTAAACGTTTTGAATCAATTATTTAATGTCTTGTAAGGTAGAGCACTAGTAAAAATAAGCCCCTCCACACAGAACAAAAAGAAACCCCATGGAAAATAACCCTCCAGAACACTTCCAGCTTTGGCTCTGGACACGAGCATAAGAACTCCTCCTCAGGGCTAACCTGTGAGCTCGACTGGGGTCGCCTTGGTGTTGTGTGGAAAAGCTGTCTGGTACAAACACTTTACATGCAGCATCTCTTAAGACACTAAAAGCTTAAGGATTGATGTAGCAAAGTGTGAGCCTGTGACTGATGCGGCACCTGAGTATTACGCTGGGAGCAAAACGATGGGTTATAATGCCAAGCTCTAACATAATGGCCTCAACCAAGTGATTTAAGCTCTTCGGGCCTCTTTCTCCTCCTACAGTCTTACAAACACTACACAGACCACAAAGACTTTTGTCTCTCAACATTGCCTGCTCACGCTGTTCCACTTTAGGGACACACAGGCTGCCAAATAGTGGTTCAATGCTGATGTGGAAGAAGAAGGGAAAGTGAATTTTTCACACACATCAGTGGTATCAGTAGCATGATACCATTTTTCACATATCAGCAATGGTATTTCTGGTCTGGCAGCAGGATTAAGCAAGACTGACAAAACCTAAACTCAAATGAGGCTGGAATTCATGGTCTGGTTAAATACAAATGCTGTTCTTCCAGTCCAGAGTATTTCATTTGATGGAGTAAAGAGATTGAAAGACTATAGCAACAACACTGATAAAATCAGCCAGGAACCTGACCACAGTTTATTAATGCGAAAAAAGCCAAGTGAAACAAACAAGGGAAAAACTGGATAAAAATTGAAGGCCCTATATATTGCATCAAGATTTGAAATGATAACTCCGTCATCATTATCCAGAGTTCAAAGTCCACAGTTATTTCCTTGTACAGAAAGGCAGACTGATAATTCCCTTAGTCAGTTAAGATCTTTTTTCCCCCTCACTCCTTACACAAAGCCCCTTCTTGTCACTGGGAAATTCCTTAGACAGCAGCAGGCTGTCTTGTTAAGAATGAACAAGACACAAAGCTCAACTTCTGCAAAGCACTGCTCATTCAGCAGATATTAATTTGAACACTGAAATCAAAGTGTCTGCTGACAAACAGCTCAACATCACTGGAGAAATGCAAGACCCACAACATAAAGCTGTGAAAGGGCCTTCAGATTTGTACATACCTGTGCATTGCTGCTGCCCCACTCAGCAGGAGTTTTAAAACTGATACTCTGAGTCTCAACATTTCACTCATTAATCACAATTTAAATAATGAATTAAAATAGACCTCAAAAGACAAGGAAGCCTTTCAGACATCCTATGTCATTTGGAGCAGAAGTTTGATGATGTTTTTTTTTTCTGCTCAATGAAGTGGGTTCCACAGGCCCCTATCTGCAGATTGAGGTAATTTTACTTAAAAAGTTATTTTAAGAATAAAGCCAAGCAAAGCATGTGTAGCTTACTTAGCCACATAAGGAATACTCAAAGCACAAATCTCTAAACACAGTAACAAGTCTTGCTTGTTTCAAGACAATGGTTTCATGGTCTCAGAAAGTCAATGACATCAGTAAATTGTGCACATAGGTAGCTAAGAGTAGAAATTTAATTGATTTGTACTTTGCTAAGGAATAATAATTAAAAAGGATTCCTGAAGAACTTCAGGAGAATCTCACTGATATTTCCAAAAGTTACAGATGACTACTGGCCAAGAAAAAACAAATAACTAGAAAAGGGGGATCTGAAGCTCCTGAACACAAAATAGTGTTTAGAAGAACTACATTTACATATTAAATGCATTGCTGTTCATTGCCACTTGATATAACAATGTAACTACATTGGGCATACTGACAATTGCTTACATGACTCTACCAGACCCTGGTATGGAATGGCAGCACCTTCAGTTCTTAGAAGTGCTCTGTAAGTGCTGTTTCCACTAAGTCAAAATTAAAAAACGAACCATGCTTTTGCAAAGCTGGCTCTTGCAGACTTTTTCTGTCATACTTTACAAATGTGTTTTTGAAGATTAGCTCAGATCTGGTACTCATTTGCAAGTGAAATGCTGAACTTGGCATGAAGTTTAGCTCAATTCTTCTCAGAGGGCCACTTCTTCCCATTCTCCCTTTTGGTGCGTTAATGGCTTCTTGGTGAGTTCTATTTAGTCACTAGGGTCTCACAGGAGATATTGGTATACCTTCTTAAGGAATTATTGTTATTTTTAATTGGAGCCATTGGCCTTTCTGAGAAATCCACAGCACTGATGGCAGCTCTTCTGTTTCTGACCTCCACCACCTCCCTGTCAAACTAGAATGGAAAACAACTGGCCCTTCTATTTAAATCAGCTCCTGCTGTCAGTGACAACACCCAGAGTTACACAAGTAAAGTTAAAGCTGAAAAAATGAACAACCAATCTCTACTGCTGCTCCACAAGCTGTCTTCACTCAGTTCAACTCCCTTAATCTAAGCAAGGTGAGAAAGATAAAAGAATTTAGTTATAGCAAAAATCAAATTGAACTGCAACATCTGGATCCAAAGCATTATTCCTATGTGACTTTTGGAGGGAGAGACAGGGAGTTTCAAGATGGAGTGAAGATGCAATTTAAAGCACATTGAATAGGAAGACCACAAAATTTCAAATATTTTATTAATCAGTTGCTCTCTAGAGACAGAAGAAAACTCCATACCCATCTTTCTAGGCAGAGTTGATGTTCTGGCCTGATGTAAGAACAAGCAGTCTTTCAGGCAAGCCAGCTGCTTTAGTGCTCTTTCAATTAAGCAAGGCTTAGAAAGGGGAACAGAATGGGCATTTTTCTTCTTTTTTTTTTTTTTTTATTATTTTAATTCTTCTATTTGAAATTTATTTCTGCTTTATGTAGGGGTAACTTTTTCATGTACAATGATGTTGTCCAGAGAAAAAACTGCAGTCCCATTGATTGCAGGGAGTTAACCAAGCCAAAAGGTACCTGATGATATCTAAACCTTCAGTGAGTTCAAGCCCTCTCCTTTCAGAGGAAAAGTTGAGAAGCAAGCATTTAAATATCTTCTGGCAGCCCAAAAGAATTCTCTTTTAAATGCAACTGTAGGAAAGGCCCACACTGAGAACATATCTTTTCTCTTCTCCTGAAGTAAGAGCAAGACATATCTTGCCCACTTACAGGAACAGTGGGTTGGACTGCAGAAATAAATATATGACAGCATGAGGTCTGCTGCCCTTGCAAAAAATGATGAAACATTCAGGGATCAGCATTTTTCGCCCCAACTACTTACAATCCAAAGTAGATATTTCAGGTTGGCAAGTTATACCTCTGAGGACAGAGTTAGGAAATAATTTCTCCCCTGGCTTGACAATAAAATGGGGGAGAAGAAATGACAGTAAGGATAAATGTGCCTGTCACACAACTAGCAAATAGGAGAATCAAGCCTTAAGCACTCTTAAATAAAAAAAGAACAACAAAAGCAGAAAACTCAAACATCTGAACTTTCGCCACAAACTGAATTAGTTTTTCTCAATGAAAATCCCTCCTAACCCACCTTCTATACCACAGATATGTGACATTGTTTGACACCTGGCCTGAAGATAACTTGACAATTGTTGGCTAGGCACTAAGGTTTTGTTTGGTTTTGGTTTTTGTTACACTTTTCAGTTTACCATAGGACATTAGAAAAAAGGAAAAAAAAGAAAGGAGGAATTTTTGACAAAGTTATCAGTGTTCCTCTTGGGTGGCAGCCCTTTTACTCCATCTTAGGACATCCAAAATTAATAAGTATTTTTCATAGTTAATGTTTGATGGTGAACTGAGAAAATATCAAAAGAGGTTATCTCAAAGAGTGACAGCAAGTCTGAACAGAAATGCTTTATCATAATTTAGAAAAAACAACCTGACAACAAACAAAGACAATGACATGATGCCTCTCTTGTGTCTTCCATGAGCTACACTAGGCTAAGAGCTCATCCCTAAAAGCTCTGCATGTGCAGCTGCTAATGCACAGGAAATGTGATTAACTGACTTGAGAAAGGCCCAGAATTACTCCCATTCTGACTAGATTACTGGATAATTAGATTGGTGGCACTCTTCCCTTACTGGGCTGTCAGATTAAATCCTGCTGGTTTTCTTCAGATAACTGTCATGTTTCACAATAATAAACAGGGACTGACACCAAATCTCTTCGTGTTCAAAGGAAGCAAATGCCTCTTCTACCCCCACACATCCAAACAGAAAAATGCTCAATGCACTTACTATTTCATTGAAAATGTCATTAAACTTGATTAAAACATACCTAGTTGATGAACCTGGTCAGAAACATTTAATTTGACTTGATAAATGGGAATCACAGGGCTTTGAATACTCATCTGGCAGATTACTTAATGGAAGGGCAAAATTAAATTATGCTTTAATGGTATTAAAGAAGGAACATTTCAAAGTTCTGCTTATAGAGAAACAAGTCTCTCCTTTACATACTCCTAATGGAGATTTGTTCAGTCCAAGAAAGGAGACGGCAGGTATGTTTGGATCTTCCACATCTGCTTAATGTGGGAAGTGAAAGATTTTTGTGTTCCTCAATTCCCGTAACTGGTAGTGCACCACATGCTGTTAAAACAATAATCAGTATATTTATGGTATTTGGCTCCTCTCTTCCTTCCATGAAGACTTTGACAGAGCTTGATATAAACTTTGTGATTTGACCAGAATGTAAAGTTCAATTACCAGTTCCCAAAATACACAAAGAATGCTACCATTCTCAAACCCACAAGTTTAAATCTCATGAGGATCAATAAGTTTGATTTTTTTCCTGAAGTAATCAGCAGGTGGGGAAAGTCTTCTGAAAGATAAGAACAGACATATGCCAAACCTGAGCCAGTATCTTACCTCAGCTGAAAACAGTGCTGAGCTTCCCATTGTCCTGAAGAGCACAGAGTAACAGCCCTTGGAAAAAAGGGTTGCTAACACAGGGAGCTTTGCTGCTCCATTGTAACCCTACCCCAAAACCAAATCAAGTCTCCCCACCAGGGCGCCCACGAGCTATCACAGCACCACTGCTGTCTTGTTCCTGCAGATTTCAAGGTTGTTATTGGAACAAGGCACAAAGCTTGATATTCCAGTATTTTTTCTTCTTGTTTTAAATTACATAATAGAGCCTTATTTGAAGTATTGCCGCAGCTAATTAATAAAGGCAAAGTTTTCTGTTTGCCTGGTTGCACTGGCTAATTTATGCAACGTGATGAAAAATGTATCTTTTGAAGTTTGCACAAGAAAGAGGAGATTGAAGCCAAAGTAAAGGTGAAACATCTCTGATAATGTACACCAGAATATCAAAAACATTAGAAAGTGTAAATCTATACCTGCATTTCTTTTTCTTTTTTTTCTCCTCATCTAAAGGCTTTTGGGCTTTTTGCTTATTTTAAACTGCAAAAGTTGTTTACACTTTTGTTCAAGATTATCTTCAATGAAATGGGGAAGAGGTAGAGTCATAAACCACAATGGCAATAAAGTAGAGGGTAGATAAGCAACTAAAACAGTAAACTATAAATGTAAAGAGCATAAGCTAGCATTAAAAAATATGTCACTGTTATATGGCTTGCATTTACAACACTAATATATGTTTACCATATTCAATATGAATAATAGTTCCAAGGACTCTCAACAAGAGTTAGAATAATAGAACTAATCACGTTAACTATATGGAGATAGTTATCTAGAGGACTTTTTTTTTTCACCCACAGGTTCTGTTTTCTATAAAAATAGATTAGAATCATTTGTCTTTTGCACTTATGGCTGAAACAGAACCACCTTGGAGGGAAAATGAACTGGCTGATCTACAGTGTCCAGCAACATCAAATAAAAAGTTTGGTTAAAAAGTGACTGACACTTAACCTAAGGAAAACAGAAAAGGGATTACAATGAATTTCTTGAACTAGAATTTGACAAAAACGTACAAATTAACTCTTTCCACTCTCGCAGACTGAGGTAAACAGTAAATATTGTGAGATCCTCTCCATCAAAGTACAGTAAAGAGGGAATGGCTCAGATATTTACATTTACAAACTCTATTTGTGTATACATGCTAAATTGTTGTCTTGAGAAATGAGATTAGCAACACAGTGCCTTGAAGAAATCTTGACATTTGCGTATGTCTGCTGAATGCTATAAAAAACTAAGTTCCCACAGAAAACTGATGTTCCCAACAATCAGGGCCTTTGTGTGCCTAACAGAGAACTGGTGTAAAACTTCAAAACTCCATTTGCTTCAATGGAGCCAGGCTGATTTGTATCCATGATTTATCACATACCCTCACCCATTTTAAACCCAAATCTATGACATTTCTTTAAAAACTCTGCATAAGAAAATTGCTGATGAATCAGAGCCTTGGGCTGATAATTTGGGGCTACTGGGTATAAACGTGTTCTGATCACTGCTCAGGGGGCTGGGATTAAAATCAATATGGAAAGGGGTTTGGAGTAATTTTTTAATAAAGAATTCTTTGTCTGAGTAAGGGAAAGAAAAATGTCTTTGACTACTTGACAGAAGTAAAATGACACTTGTTTAAGGTTGCTTGGGGACTTGGAATGGCAGAAAATGACCTGTGAGAGATGGATTTATATAAAGTTAATCCTCCCATAAGTACAAAAAACATTATTCACCTGTCTGTGCTGTTTATGAGATGGACAGATACATGTCCATGCAGTCATACACTCATAAAACCTTGCCTAATATGTGAAATACTTTGCTTTTGCTTAATTGCACTATAGTTCTTCATGCTTTGAGGCTGCTTTGGCAATGCCCATTGAAGGAAACCTTCCCATGCAGAGGAGCTCCATTTTCCTGGGTTTTGATCCAGCCTTTCATCATCAAGCTTGCTCAGGAGCAGGTGTGTTTGTGCTCACTATGATGGAGGTCTTCCCTGGACACCTGTCCAACATGAGCTGAGCAGAAACCCCTGCCACTTTTCACGGAGTCTAACAACTATCAGATGTTAATAATACATTTTGGCTATTAACGAGTGAGATTATGATTAAAGCCAGCATCGTAGGAGTAGGAGGGTTTTAATCACATTCTTACAGGCACTGGGGAGAGAGTGCTCTCCATTTTGAAAGGCTATCATCCAGTCCCTTTGTGAGAACTAAACACAATAAACCAATAACGTGAATAGTATCCACCACTTCACATACTTTGGGTGGCCTTTCTTAACAAAAGGTTATTCATGCTGTTACATTATAAGAACCCCTAAAATCTCATTAGCAGCAATGAGGCAGATCCAGTGGCAGTAATAAACTCTAGTTTAAATTAGAAACAGCTACATTTTACACATTCACATGTGTATACATGATCTGTTTGTTGATAACCCAAAATGACCAACTTATTAAAGTTTAAATAACTTAGAGATGAAAAATAATAATCAGCAACCGCTGCATTTAGAGCAATAAATCCTGTATTCATCCTACAGATGAGCTGTTCCTCTGATCATTAAGGAAAAACTAATTAAAACAAGGGTTCATACACCTTTGCAGAAATTGCATCCCAGGGTGAAATGTGGTAGAGCCAAAGTAGGCTTGCATTTATTTGCAGTGTGTGGTCCCTGCTGTGAAAAAACACACAGCTTGCAAGAGTCACTCACATTTTAAATATTTCCAGCTTGAACATTCACTGCAAAACATCATTGCTAAGTTTGTATTCAAAAGACACAGCATAGTAAGAGTTCTCTTTAAATGCAAGAGGAATGCTTTTTGTTTTACAGCTGAACACTCCTCTCCTTTTATTCCGCTGAGGAAAACACTACATACCGCAATTCAAATCAAGTCAAGTTTGCTTTTCTGTATGAAAATTCCTATTTCAACATCACAACTGCTATTAACTTCAAAGGAAGCTGACAGTTCTGCAGTTATTAAGTTAAAAGATGGCCAACTTTCAGCTGGAGTCATTGCAAATTAATTCTGCCTTACAAGGCCACATTAGGTCATTTCCTGAGCTGGTGGTAATAAATAGCCCTTTCCGTAATGTAAGAACAAATGAGTGCAGTGAGGCTGTCCTGATGTGAAAACAGGAGCACCAGGGTAGGCTGGGCTCAGGGAAGTGCTGTAGGGCAGCCTGAGCCACCCACACTCAGACCCACCTCCAGCTGGAACCTGAATCTTGCCATACAATGAACTTGGATGCATGTCCAAGCTAGACTGTGGCAGTGGGTATGAGCTCACAGTGCCTGTTTTACAGCCCCCTTTGCTTTCTCATTTTACATTTTGGGTTGTAACTGCACTTGCCAGATACAGGACAGAGAGGGCAGAGTGGAATGGAAAAGGGCTGAGATCAGCAGGTTTTGCCTTACAGGTTTGATCTCCTATTATGTATTCCTCAGCTTTGAGGAGCATTTATTTATTTATTTATTAATGGATGTATAGGAAAGAATAGAGTTGGCCGGGGACACGCTGTGTAAACAAGCATCAAACTAGTGACATTTTCCCTTCATGCCTTTGTGATGAGTCATTTGCCACAGCCATGTGAAAGCACTAGTTAAGAAAGCCTAAAACCCAGGATTTTCTCTTCGTACTAAACTATTCCAGTAGCTTAATTTCTTAGAATGCAATGACCTCCAGGCAAAACATTTCCTCAAGTGGTGGGAAAAAAAAAAAAAAAAAAAAAAAAAAAATCCTGCCTAAACCTTGCATGGCCTCAGATTTGTGTAACCCTATCTCTCTCTAGATACAGAGATGCCACGACATCCAGGTACATGGCCACTGTCTAATAACACTGTATTAGCCTGCATCTTACATCACCTGCGGTCTTCCACCTGAATCTCTTTCACTCATGGGGAAAGGACTGCTCTTTTCTTTTGATTTGTTCAGAACCCAGTAGAGTCACAGGCCTGATCCATTATGACTCTAACACAAAGTCTCCATGGTGTCCATGGTACGATCAGGATCAAATGACACAAGCCAGTGAAGAGACAGTTTTTCTGAAAAAAAGCTACAAAACTGAGGGGAGTTTTGCCATTAACCTTTAGTGAAGCTACCACTTAACCCAGAAGGTCCACAACTCATGTTGCAAGGTGAGTAGCAAGAAGTCTGCACTGGGCCTCTGACACCTGCCTTTCATTACATGAAGACAGATTTCCCCTTTCTAAGCATTTCTGCTTTTTATCATTGAAATCTCCATATCTGCATTCTACACTGGTTAAGTGAATTTCAGGGAGGATGGCACAGATTAATTCTCATTATTACTATTACTATCATTATCACTAATTTAGTACAAAAAAAAAGGGGAAAAGACCTCAAAACATCAGACTCCCTGGCTAACAAATGACCTTAGGTTTAATTGTAACCAAAACAGGCTTGATGGTAGGCTTTTGCACAAGTCTTAGACAATCAACACTACAGATAAACGACAAGCATCGTTTACCATGGGAATACACTATTTTTTGCTTGCAAAAGAAGGAAACCTGAGAGCTGGGAGAGCAACAGGGTGCCTCCATGGATTAAGAAGTATATCTTATAGCACACAAAATATTTTTAAAAAGCCTATACAGAGATGGCTACGCAGCCCATTGCTGGGCTTTGCGGGACTGAGGAGAATGCAGGTCAGGAAGAATAGCTGGCGGATTATCCTGCCTTTCCCCAAATCAGAAAAGAACTTTAAAGCACTGCACACAGTCTGATAGCACAAAGCCCCCCACAGGGATTCCAGGCTTCTCCAGCAGGATGTGAGAGCTCTGGGTTCAAGGCCCTACATCCCTGATACCTAGCAGGCTATAGCTCAAGTCTCTTGCACTGCCCCAATGATTATTCAATTATTCATACAAGGTGAGAAAGGTCTGGGTGAGAGAGAATGAGAATGTCTTCTTTCAAGACAGCAAATATTCTGATGGAGGGGCAATCACCTGGCATGTAAGAGACCTCCCTTAGAGCCATAACACATCCTCCCTAGAGCCCCTGCTGCAAATCAGACTGAATCAGGACTGAGGCAAAGCCACCAAAACCTAAGTGAGTTCCTTGAGCTCTGAATTATTAACTGTTCTGAAGAAAAGAGATTCTTTCACCATTAAACTTCTGCAGCTCTTTCCTTTTTCTTGTTTTGAGGGGTAAGGTCAAAAAAGACCTTGCCTTTTTCACCACCATATTTATCTACTGTTGTAAGTGGCAAAGCAAAGTGAGGTTAAGCAGCCCACTGAGACTCATGATGGAAGGTTCTACACAAAAATAAGAGAGATGTACAAGTATTTAAGTTCAGAAGGAAGAAGGTAGAAATATCAAAAACTGATAAACAACCTATGTAAATTGAGGTTTCACTCTGACATTCAGAAAATTGCACTTGGAAGGACTTTAGGAGTGCATCAAAGAATTAGAATATTTGGGTCTTTGATGTATCACTGAGATAAAGAGAATTTCTTCATGAAAAATAAAGTCACTTCACATAGTTCAACAAAGAATACAGCAACTAGTCAGGCGATACCACAGACATTTAATATATGCAGTCAGGATAATTTGTTCACACAACACACTGCAAAATAAATCAAGCAAGCTGATTATCTTCAGTTACACTGAAGTCAGACATAATTGCTAACACATCGGCACATGCTATTCATCATAACACCCATATCTTTCACCTCAGAAAATAGCCACTCATTGTCCTTTGTAACCATTTAGTCTTTTCCATTGCTTGGAGACCTTAGTATTCTTGTTGTCATATAAAATGCATTATGGCTACTACACAAATCCTTTGCAATCACAGTCAAATTTTCTGAAAATGGAAAGAAACTCAGCAATATAACCAAGTGAACCTCATGGAGCTCAAAATCCCAGGAGAGCTGTACAGTGCAGACAATTAGTTTCTGCTTACCGGTAATGTTTTGCAGGCAAACACAAGAGAATAAAAGAAAAAAAAAAAGTCCCCTCTTAAACAAGGAGAACAGATAAGAACTCTGAAAAGGAAAAATTGCAAAGCACAGGAAGAAAAAAAAATCAGAAACAAAATTTGAGACTATCAAAGCTTGCCTGTGTTTCACCTCTGTAAGGTCTCTGCACGTACTTCTACCTATTAATGCATATCCACTGACATTTTGAAAACAACATGAAATAAAGCAGGTCTGTTTGGAATAGCATCTTTCATTATTTATTTATTTACTATAAACCACAAACTGCTATGCAATGCATTTGCTGTGATTGGGAAAAAAAAAACCACTTTTTATTACAGTCTGAGTCATTTCCTATTTTCTTCCATTACTGAATAATAATTTAACACAGTAAACAAATATCCAGTCATTAAAGTTTCTTAGCAGACTAAAGCTTTGAATCATTGTTCTGGCAAAATTTACTTCTCTGAAAGCTCTGTGAGATGCTTTGTGATCAATATTACACAGGTAATGAACACATGAAGATAAACAACAAATGCTCCATGTTTCAGCACACTGAAAATCCAACCATGCAGAAGAGCTGAACATTTATTAGGTCATGCTCATTTTACAAACTTCCTTTAGCAGCTCTCAGGATGGCAGTCACCAACCTCATCACTGGTTTAGCCTAAAACAACACTACGTGGGTCTCATTAGAAAAAACAATCTGCTGACTAGTACCCAGCTCTGGGAGGCAAAGTCTTGGGTCCATGATGGGCACAGAGACGTGGGAGAATAAGGCTGAGAACAGCACACATAAACATGGGCAGTGACAACCATAAAATCAGAGTAAATGATTAAAAATTACCTGCTGACTGCCTTGATTAAGTTTAACACAAGGCAGGGTTCAAACCAGCCATCTTGAGATACATTGTGGGGCATGACCAGTTCTGTGGGACTGTATCTCATCTCCAGAGTAAGCATAAGTTCACAAAAGTGAGTACTGAAAGTTGAGAGACCAAGAGGGAGAATAGCACTTAAAAAGTTTTGGTGGAATGGAGAGGGGAATCAGGAAGCCATTTTCAGGTGTCATTCAAGACTATGCATGGCACAGACAACAGAAAATCTGAAGGAATCTGGCCTTCTCCTGAAACCTAAAGGTGAAGACATGTGCATGTACTTTTTGTTTAGACCTGTACTTTCTCCAGTGTTTGGGTAGTCAGACAATATTACTTGGGTGTAAGCAAGGGGTTTGCCGTTTATGACAGTCAGTATTGATGGTGTTCACAGAGGTCAGGGAACTGCATGTGCTGAGTTAAAACTAGACCTGCTGAGATAATCACCAACATGTGTTCCTGCTCAGGGTATTCAAATAAAATATAGAAGAATTGCACAACCCTATCCCAAGACTCACAGTAACCAGGATGCCACAGGCTGGAAAGGACTCTGGGAAAAAACAGGAAGCGACACAAGTCAACCAGTAGCACAGACTATTACAATCCCTATTTTAAAATCAAGGAACAAATCCTCTTGTCCTAAATAATCTCTATCAAGTTCCATGCAATGATAGTAAGATAGTGCTTATCTTACTACCAAGAAAATGAAATTTCAGCAAGCTTTTGGTGAGAGGGACAAACATGGCCCAGCCTGGGCAAGCTCAAGTCAGCATCTCATCCCAGGAGGATAGGCTATGCAGCTACACAGTTAAAAATAGCTGGAGTAGCACCTAAAAATCCCTCAGGAACAGAGTGTGAAAGCCAGGAGGTCTCTGCAGCATCTTCCATATCCATGCACCTGTGCACTTTTATGGCAAGCTCTTATAGGAGATCTGCTGAAGATTTCTCCAATTTGCAATTGGAAAAATTGCATTTTAAAAAGCATTAAAAACAAAAGAAAAAATGTTCAACAAACAAAGCAAACCAGAAAGTCAGACACAATCCTGTTTTTCCATATGGTACCAGTCAAGTATTTTGAAGCTGCCATGAAGCAGAGCTGCTGGCCTATGGGCAGGTCCATTAGAGACACATATCCTGTGCAGTGATGTAGGAAAAGGATATTCAGCTAGGGAAGTAAGAGATAAGAAGCCACTGGCAACACCATAGACTGCATCAGCAGCACCAGAGGGGAGGATCTGCACCCACCAGCCCTCTCATGACACCCTCTGTCCCTTACCTCCCAACATGTTCTGTACAAAGAGGATGTCAGAGCTTCCCTCTGAGGGATCTACTATAAATAAATAAAGTATTACTGTTAAGGCAGATAGGGATCTTCTTACAACTCTGATTTCTTTCAGGTTTCTTGCGGCAGGGTTAAGATATCTAGAGGGCTGAAAATGGACACAACACCAGCATTGTCATGTATAGTGAAACCAGTGGCTCTGAGGACATTTGAAAATCTCAGCTTTTTTTCATTAAGCATCTGGGACTGGTTATTTCTCAAAATACTCAGAATTTTAACAAAGGGCACCCCTCCTCCTCTCCCTCAACTTTTGCAAAACATTTCTTTTCCCAAACCATAGTCAAAATTTATTCAGCAGGTATTTTAGCACCTGGCATTCCAAGAGGCTGCTGAGGAAGAAACAAGCTGAGAGAGATAAGGAGGCAGAGCAGAAATAACTGGAGTTGAGAGGGAGAAGGTTCAGATTGGTTTTGCACATTTCAAAATATTTTACATTTAAAGATAGGACTGTGAAGCTCCACAGAACACAGAGGTCTACAGCGATAGTCTCCACTACAGTAATCTACAGCACTGATATAAAATACCACAGGAAGAACAGATGTAACAGTCAAATATTATAAAACAAACAAATAGCCAGTCTTTTTTTCTTCCTCCTCATTTTTAAATGCTGAAAATTCAAGAATTGCCAATCTTCTGTCAGGAATGGCTCCAGAGACTTCTGAGCACAGTTTTTAAGGCTTTCTTTTTATTTTATCATCTCTTTTTCACTTCTTCAACCTCCTGTCTCTCCATTTAATTACAGAGGTGTCAATGAGGTTGATTAGAGCAAGGTTTTTAGGAGCCAGGGGACTGCCATGATAAAAATCTAAGGAGAGACAGTTCTGATGAAAATCTTTTATAAATAGCTACAATTTGCAAAAGAACTTAGTCTACTTAAGAAAAGAGGCCAGAGGAAAAGGGCAACTCTACCTACTTCTCTACCACTGCACAGATCACATCACGCTGCACTTCATGATCTAGCCTTTGAGTACCTGGACATACCCATTTTGACAAAACTCACCAAATCCTTAAAACTTAAGGTACAAAACCCTTACAGCAATCCTCTGGTAAATATACATTAAATCCTCTGCATGCCTGAGTCCTTGAGCCTGCAATCTTCCCTGATGTGAGCACTCAGTGCTGTAGCTCAGCCTGTACCACAATACACTTTTGAACTCTGGCTCCTCAGCACAGACTCTATTTGAAGAAACATGATAGCAGGCATTGCATGTTTCCATCTCCATGCTTTTAGATAACTTATTCTTGACAGCGCATGTTGCAATATTCTATACTGAGCAGAAATTTTGTTACAAAGGCTCAAGGGACTAAACTTGTAACTGAAAAACAGAGCCCGCACTGTTATGAACAGGTAACAATGTGGGCAAAAGACAATGCAATATATCTTTTTTAACCTTATAAAGCAATCTACTTGCTCCATTAGGCTCTTTTTCCAATAACGGCTGTATGAAGTTATTTACAACATAAATTAAGGCAATTACTAGCCTTGATTCCCACTTACCCAGACTACAATTATTCCCATATCCTAATCTGCTCACACTTGTTTCCTTCACATTTTCCAAGAGGTACAAATTAGCTTGAATATAAACAGGCACGAAGCTCACTGAGGTTGCATCTACATTTGCATTTCAGTGTGAATCAGGAATGTGTCTTTTATGCAAATTTCCTAATTATTCCCATTTGACGTGTGCTGGTTCATATCACAGAGCCATTGAGGAGCACAGGGAACTCAGGTACTTTCAGATTAAATTTACCCAGAAGTTCAGTTCAGGATTCACTTGATATATTTCCACCACGACCAAGCTTGCTGCCTCCAGGGCCTGACAAGAACTCGTGTGAGATAAAACCTCTGTGAAATGCACAGTGTGGATGTCAGCTATGCAGAACTGTTTGTCTCCCCAGATCTGCTCCCATTAGTCCAAACTGCTTCTTACTGTGGACACAACCTGAACACTGGACTTGGGCAAAGACCTACAGCTCTGAGATCAGCTCAGCAAACTGCCAGCTGGGAACTACAAACCCACTTTGCTCTCTATTAAATAATATACCTGGATTATGCAGATCTAAAGCAAAAGCAAGTGAGTGAGGAGTTCAGAATCAGACGTCATTTTGGTCCCCTTGTGTCACTCCAGCATTTTCCTTTGCAGCAATGCCCAAAAATGTAACTTACAGTCACACCTTTCAGTTGTTGCTGACTCTTGTTAAGGATAGGAAGGTTGACTGCCCAATGTTGTCCCCAGGTCTGGACAGAAATGATGAATTCTTGGGAGCATCAGTTTAAGAAAGCACCTAAAAACTCCTTCATTATTTCTGTGGGAGTACTAGTGCTAGTTTCATATACAAATTACTCATGTATTTATATTCTTCAGATAGTCTGAAACTGAAATGCTCATTCCATTTCTTTATATATATATATATATAAAGAAATGGAATGACCAAATGCAGTTTTGTTAATGAGGACATAATTTTTACAATGAACACGCCCTGAAAAAATGCCAAAACAAGTGGGGGAAAAGAAAGGTCCCACTTTGAAATGGGACTTACAGCAATGCAGTCCTAGTGACTATTAAACAAGATCTCCTTTCATGGCAATGGTGCATCTGCATTCTATCTAGGACAAGGAAAAACATGTTCTGCAAATGTAAAGTAGATTTAGTATGTCCTGAAGAAGTTGTAGGACATTTACTAGTACTTGAATTTTAAAAGTCAGCTTAAATTGGTAAGTTAAATAACATATCTGTAGCTAACTTTTTATAAAGATAATAAGCAATTACCTGTAAAGTTTACATGCATATTTGCTGTCTACAAGTCAATAACATCATCATACTCTCTTTTTTTGACAGGACTTTTTCTTGTCAAGGACAGCACAAAGACAACATAATAAAGAGACTTCAGAATAAAATTAAATGTTGAGAAGAAACTGCAACCTATCAAATAATCATTCTGTCTGTATAAGAAGTGTCTTGTTTAAAAATGGCAGGAGTATTTTTCCTCCAGTTTGCCGGTTCAATGCCATAATTATATCAATGTTGTGTGTTTCCTGGCAGTTTTACTATAAAGATTTGCACCTACTCAAACATTCTCTTTTGCTTCTGATGAATGTAGATTTTCTCCCCCAACTCCTCCATATCTTCATTTGCCTTCAAAGAATGGAATCGAGGGTTTTAAAAAATATATCCAAGAAAATATTTTTGTTGTGGCAAATTACAGAAAAAAAAAATAGTACAGTACTCTTCCAGAAAGAAAAAAAGTAGGCTCTTTCTTGTTTTTTTCCTCTGGAAAGGCTGAGCAACAAAGCAGGTGCACTGGGGAAAAACAAATCTGCTGGCTTTGCACAATGGAATGGAAAGTCCACTTTGTTTTATTACCATTTCAAGCTGCTTACAGACTTCAGTGTGGAATGAGAAAAAAAAAATGCATTAACAAAATCCAGATTTTTCTTGTATATAATTCAGGAAATTCCCTTGCTAAAGCAGAGCAGTAAAGGTTTTCTCTTGTTTCCCTTTTCTCTCCTCCCTTTTGAAAGGACTGTTGTGATCTTGAAAACATAATCTGGGAAGAAACATCTGGTCTTCACTTTTTAATTACATTTCAGTCATCTCAAAGGCTTTCCTGGAGCTAGACTTACCTACAAGGGCTTACTGTCAAAACTATAGGAGTTACAGGGCTGCTGCATAAATGGATCAACTGTAACGGTGGATTTGGGACTAGTCTAAATAAATAAGATCATGCCACGTAAAACTTCAGAAGTAGGGACTGCATACAAGCAGATTGGGAGTTTTTGATGCTGACAGAAGCACGGCTTGAGGAAGGGCAGGGAAACCTTCAGGGAGAAGATAAGGTGAGGGACAGAAGCAGCATCCAAACTGGATGGTGGGAATAACCCAGCAGCCCGCCTCTGGCCATGCCCAAACCTTTTTACATAGAGAGCAAGAGTAGTAGTGCCTTGTCAAGGTCAAAAGCAGTGCCCTCCCTCGGCATTATCTCCAAATGAAGATGGAAGGGAGAACAGTGCCACAGTGATGGCAGCGGGGTTGGGAGCCAGGCAGCCATGCAGGTGGGCTGCAGCCGCCTGCCTTGCGTCTGGGACTCGCTTCCTGAGCCTCCCCCAGCCCAGGTGCTGACACTCGGGAGACCATGTGGGGGGAGCAGGAGAGCTGCCAAGTACAAGGTGTTACCCTGGACACTAAAATGCCTTGCTACAGCTCTGAAGCATGCAGTAATGGAGATACGAGAGGATAAGGAATTCACAATTTGTTTGGGCTGTGATCCAGCAAAAACCACTTAAGCAGGTGTATTACCAGCAGAGCCACCAGCTCCATCACACACAGGAAGCAAACATCCAGTTTCCCAACAACAGGATTCACACCATCCCGAGGGAGTGGGGGAAGCACTTTGAGAAAAGCCCTTTTTCCCACTATCCAGTTCCAAATTTCATGTCAACCTGGCCACAGTATTCCCTAGAGTGCAATGCTAACACTGAACAACAATCAGAGAAAAATGCTTCTCTCCGTCTTTAATATTTATGCTACAGGGACAAGAACAGGGCTGCTCTCTGCTATGTTCTGGGCAGACAGAAAGTAAGAAGGTGTCCAAGAGCAACAAGTATCAAAAAGAAAAAAGCTAGAGGGAGTACAAAGATGGTGAGAAGAAATGAGTTGACCAGTGTCACACAGTAAACCACCAACAGCACATGGAAGAGTATCCACCCTACTCTGAATTTGTTTTGTCTTAACCTTGAGGGTCAGTACTATCTACTATGTCATCCATGCTCTGGCAGCCTAGAATGAAGGACTAAAATCTGAATTACCAATTTAAACAGTTTTTTAATAATCAGTACTATGTGTCGTGCTTGGAGTACTTTGGGGACAACATATCCTGTGCCAAAGCCCTGAATCCCAGCAAGTATTTTGGCATTTTAAATTATCTAATTTAAAAAATGGTTAAATAGTTCTCTCTCTTTTTGTATATATACACACATATGTACATATTAAATCTAATATGTACTGACGAGACAAAGTAGTTTTCCCCTATTCTTTCCTTTACATGAACCTAATGAGGCTCTGCAAGGCTGTTATGTCTCAAAGTACCACCAGTGACAGATAGGTAAATAAATAAATGTGTCATCCACGCCCCTTCTTAAGATCTTTGCTCACAGTGTCTCTTGCTGGTAAGGTCAACCTGACACAAACCAGTTCTCAGCAGGCATGTCCCAGCTTTCAAAGAACCACCGAACTTAAGCTCTGCAGATGATAAAGCACCTTGTGTCAAAACCAGTGCCTTGTGACTTTGACCTTGCAGTTAAACCTCAAAGGTCTGTTCTGAAATGATGTAATCCACAAATTATTTTTCTTCATTACTGCTTTTAAACTTCATAGTGGTGAATAGATTAACAGAAAATCCTGGCAGGCTAGAAAAATACTTAGAGGTAACAAAGTGAGGAGAGAAATTATTCTTAATTTTTCATTAGCCTTCCTTACTACATGTAATTAGCAAGATGGAAACAGTTGAGGCTACTTGAAGTAGCCTAAGTCATAACAAACAAAAAGGTCTCACTTTGATTAGCAAACTCCCAGTAACCTCAGTTTTCTGGTGTTCCCAGATGGCAAGGAATGGGTGTGACTTTTCTTGTCCAGAATAGAAGTGTTCTGACCTTGAACTTGACTCAGCCACATTCAGGGCATGGAGTTTTCCCAGCTTTCACACCTTGTGTTGGCTGCTGTTAGTTTATACAGCCTTTCAGTTAGACACAAGACCTTTCAGTCCTGAGCTAGCTCCACAGTCCTTTTAAAAACCCATTTTCTAAGAAGGAACGGCTCTATTAAATAACACTCTCAATGTGATCCTGCCAATAGTCATATTCAATTGCTTGACCTGTAGTGGCAAAAATACTTCATGAACCTACTGCTGCACCTCCAGCAGACTCACATCTGGCAGTGATGGATACTGCTGGCAGGCAGTGCTGTCGGCCTAGTCCAGCCACACAAGAAGGCCAGTTGGGGTGGGGATGTGGTTTCTTCGCTACACTTATTAATTTCAGCAGCTTAGATGATATGTGATATTAATGGATTAGAGGCAAAGATGGGAAACACTTACTTAAATTTTAAAACCACCAAGCCTCAAATTTGGGATGAGAAAACACAGAAGGAATCCCAGCTCAGAGGGCAACTTGTTTTTAAAACCACTGCAGCTAGAGAAAGGCATGTGTTTGGACAAGATTCATTTTTATGTACTTGGGGACTGATCAAGAGTAAAGCCCTGTCACACCCCTTCCAAACAGCTCACAAAGAAGTAGTCAAAAAGCCAAATTGCTTCATTCCCTCTCCTGTTTCCCCTTCAGAAACCCTGCCACACACAGGTGATGCACATGATGGAAAGTTGCCAGGAAAGTTAGTTAGGCCCCCAGATTAGGTTCCTATACATATTACCTATCTGACCAACCACTTACTAAAAGTGAGAGACCCAAACAAACAACCAAAAAATCACAAAAGAGGCCTTGAGCTGAGATACTCTGAGGTTTTTGGGGAATAAGCTGTCCAGACTGCAGGATCTTGTACACTTCAGAGTAAAGAACTGTTAAGAAAGATAAGGAAAGGACCCCAAAAATTCTGGGTATTTCAGAAGTGCAGGGTATTTGAAGCCAAGTTTTACAGCACAGGAAGTTTGGTGTATCACTTCTGTAATGCCCTTTGGATTTCCGTGAAGGAATACCCTGTGAATAGAAATAGAAGCATTCGCAAAGGCTCACAAAGCTGAGATCAAGATGAAAAGAAGCTAGCAGCGCTGTAGTCAGAGCAGCACCAGTGACAGTAGCATATGTCTTTTTGTTACCATAACATGAAAACATATGTACAACACTTATATCCTGTGCCAGGGAGCCTTAGCCCTGCAACCTCCTCTTGGGGTGAGAAAAACAGCCCAGAATTTCTGATCTGAATGTAGCCTGGACAGGCACAGTCCTTGGGATGAACAGCAATGAGGGCTGGTTGTCTGCCTGCTGCACAACGTTTTGGAGGGGATGTTAAGCTCCAGCACGAACAAGGGCAGCGCCTCAGAGCCACTAAACCTCCTCGCCATGACATGATCCAGACACAGCAGCTCATTTCCACGCTGCGGTTCTGGGCCCCCTATACTTCTTCCAGCAATCAAAAGTGCTTCAAATGGAAACACAGTTATAGGAATTTGTTTCATTAGCTTTCTGCACAAACATTACATGTTTCCCTCCCAATCCTTTAATCTTTAAAAAAGGGCTACTGATTATAAAGATCTTGGCATCTCTTCCTTCTTGTGCACTAACCCATCCAGAACAAGACAAGTTACCAGTACCTTTATATTTCTTTCCAAAAGACTCTCTGGTTTCTAAAAGAAAAGGAAAATGAAAGAGATGTGATTCTTCCCTAAAGTTTCCATGGATATTTGTTTTCTCCAGATTACTGTTTTCCTACATTTCAGCAAATGGCCTGGCTGCATGACCCTCCCCCTCAGCACCTGGGAAGCAGATTCTCAGCTCTGGAAGTGTTTATTCTCTGTAGATTAAACAGCATTTGCTGGACAGTGATCACAGAAAGTTGTAAAAACAGATGGACAATGATCTGTCCAGACTTCCAGAGCTCACCATGAGAAGGCTACTTACATAAAAACATTTCGCTGAAGGATCAAAGGATTTTCTTCCCCCCTCTCTATACTCAGTTACATGAGGTCTTTTATATAAACATGGGAATGGAAAACAACCATCTTAAATAATGCCTAAATTCCGACTTTTGAAACTAAGATGTCAAATTAGGCTAACAGAATTACTGGATTGGCTTAAAATCTCCACACAAAACCAAACCAATCCTATGCATGATCCCTTTCCCATTTCACCTGCATCTCGAAATATCTTTCTTTTTTCCCAGATATACAATCATTCATCATACAATCATGCTATTTTCAATGAAAATAGCAAAGCAATGTATTCTCACTAGAGCTCTAGATCACACTGATTCAAAATTTGACATCAGTGTGCCCTCTCATGCATCAACATAACCAAACAATGTGCTGTTTGAAAGCATACAGGCTTTCATCTAGGAATAAGAAATAGCATTTTTCTAGGTGGTGAGCTCAGCCCTGAGCTGTACCTCTGACAAAGTCTTAAGGTCAGGGTAAACAAGAAGATGAACATGAATTCTTAGAGTAGCACTCCTTCAAGAGGCTATGATGTGATGAAATGGGGATACAGGATGAGTAAGTACAACACTTTGGCTCTAGTGCTTGCAATGCAGGAACTGTGAGGTCCAAGTTCTCACTTTCACTGCAAGGACTTGGAAAAACTAGAGCAGTTGCAGAGAAAAAAGAAAGAAGAATGATGAAAGGATCAAAGCATTTGCTTCACAGTGTGAGAGGCAAGATGATCAATTTATTTTACTCATCAAAGGGATGGTTTAGAGGTGACTTGATCTCAGCCTATGAGTGTCCATATGGGAAACAGAAATTTAATAGATGGCTTTCCAATGTGGGAAGAAATTGCTGAGATCAAACAGTTAGAACCTGGTTCATTCATATTATAAAATAATTTGCTACCTCTTTGCCACCAATCCTGACTCATTTCATCTGGTCCTTCTTCACATACTTAGAATTGAAATTTAAACAGAAAACTAACCAAAGAAATAAACAGTATAAAACAGGAAAAAGTATTTACGTGAACAGGCAAAACACCAGAGATCTGAGCAGTATGCAGATATTGTTCTTCAATACTCTGACTTCTCCATTCCATGTTCATGTTTTTCTGCATTTTGTGTTTCTAATTATCTCATTTACTGTTTGTTGCCAGAGAACCAACTTCTCTGCCAACAGACATTGTCTTTACACTAACTTTCATGCAATCAGATTTCTATATTGCCTAAGAAGTCAATATGAATGGTACCTTTACTTTGTATACCAGGAAGCTTGAGTTAATCCCTCACCTGGAGAGCAGCAGTTTTCAAACTGGAGATAGAGCATTGCCATTTTAGTGGCCCTTCAGAGGTTATCAAGGGGACAAGATGATTACCACTTCTGCTCCTATACAAAATGTGGTCTCCCATGCTTTTAAACATTTTGTGATACTGTTTTGCAATCCTCATGGGGCATGCATCTTTGTACAGGATTTTAAACAGAGTTGGGAGGTTGGAAAAATCTACTATAGGAATGTCATAGTGCTACTGCCCAGAACGCAGCAGTACTTTTTTTTTTTTTTTTTTTTTTTTTTTTTTTTTTTTTTTTTTTTTTTTAAATTTTTTCTAAAGAGGAATTTTGTATAATGTTTTAAGAAGTCTGAGTAATACCTTATTTGCATGTGCAACTTTTGGTATAACACCCATTATTTTTTGAGAGTAATTGATGTTGTTTATTTTCTTCTATTAGGGTATTTAAACATTGGGATTTGACAGACAGTTTAAAAATAAAACATAAGGAAACTCCTAGAATAGGT
This sequence comes from Zosterops lateralis, assembly GCF_965231275.1. NCBI lineage: Eukaryota > Metazoa > Chordata > Aves > Passeriformes > Zosteropidae > Zosterops > Zosterops lateralis. Next base: position 41,897,416 of record NC_139762.1, on the reverse strand, counting down.
TTCAATCTAAACAAGGCAGATAAATGTTGGGAAAGGGAAGGAACCCATGTGAAGAGCACCGTATTGCCTGGCATGCAAAGCACCAGCGTGATTGTTTGGAGATGGGTGCTTTCTTGGTCACATCCTCAATATCATTATGCTGTATCCAGAAACTTAGAAGGAAGTGGGCAATATGCCAGCCTTTATCAGAAGAGGCTGAATCGTTGAGTACTAAAAGCTTCTAGTGCAGTAGAGCTGCATGCTGTACAAAATTAATCCACAAGCACCAGCACTGTGCAAACTCTCCCAGACAAGCATTTTGCCCTTCGTGGGGTTTTATTTAATACATTTAAAGCACTTTGTAAGAGTAATAGTCCTGAGACACATACAAAGAAAAGAGTTTGCCATACCAGTGTGTGAAATCCCTGAGCTCTGTTATAACACAGAACAGAAGAACCCCCACACTTGACTTAACTAAAGAGCTCTTCATGAGCAGCTGAGTTGGACTCAGAGTCCAGCTAAGAAAAGGATAATTAAGAGCTTTCTGTTGTGAAAAGTTAGGAGCAAATTACAGAAATACAAACAAGGGAGGACAGAAGGACATGAAAAGCCCAGCTCTTCACCTGCATGATCTTTGTAAGGCAGCAGAGTATGTGGAGCCCAGCAGTCTCTCTGTACCTGCTCTGATCCCATGAGCAAGCAGCCTGCCCCTCAGAACACAATGCAAGGAGGGTGATCGCCTACTCCTTCCCTGTCTAGACTCTCACACTGGGAAACCTCAGACACTCCCCCTGAACGAATAAAATAGCAGACACAGAGAGGAATGAGAAGAATTCCCTCTCAGAATGTCCCCACAGCTTTCACCCCACATCATAAGCTGCACCTTGGTGACACAATCATGTCATATAATAATAATAATAATAATAACAACAACAACAACATCATCATCATCCTCCTCATGGAGGAAGTGACAGTTCAACTGCCTTTTTCAGTGGTGATGTTTATAGAAGATATTCTCTGGATCTGATTAAACCATCGTTCCTCACAGTCCTTGTCCTGCCAGCCCTTGGTGTGAATGTCCACTCTGGGGTGCGAGACCAGAGCCACTCACTTTTCAACTGACACACATGTGCAAACATGCTCACAAGAAACAAAACATAGGGGACACATGAGAAGTTATGTCATTCACTCAAGAGCAAAAAGAAAGCCATTTAAACAATGGAAGCCAAAGATGAGTTAAACCTGTCTTCCTCCTTTCTACTGATGTGAACAAACTAAGTTAATTTTTCTTTTTCACTATCTTTGTCTTCCTTCTCCCCTACTGAATGGTATAACACATTAATACAAGTTTCAAATGGAGTCCTTGCCTCTGACAATCGGCTCTTCTTGCTCCCTGCCTCAGGAAACAGAAGATGTTTGGCTAACCCTCCTCTTTTAATTTATGGAAAAGAGCTACAGTGCTGACTAGCAATTATAAGCAAGATTAATGATTTGCCAAGAGACCTCTTTGTACTTTCAACTACCTATACAAAAGCTGCTCTTTGTCTATAGAAAACAAATAGTGTTTTGAGAGAAAATATGACACAGTTACTAGACTGGAAATTTTCCCCAGAATACTACAGGTTGAATATTTTAAGCCTACAGTAAGTAAGGCCTGCTTTGCACACTGTCTGCTTGTGTCAAGTACACTCTACCAGGCAGAAACTTCTCTAGCTTACTCAAACCCTTACACAGGAAAGTGTTAGAGAGGGAAACCTCCATGAGAAAGTACCAACCACAATGCAGACTCACCATGGAGGCAGTTAAGCTGCCTTAATACTGATCTGATTTTTTTTTTCAAAATACTTCTACTTTGGAAATAGTTATTGGATCAATTAATTGTAAAATCAAGGAAAGATATCTTTTTACATACCTTCTCCCTGTCACTGATAATATTTTTTAAAAAATTTAGCAATTTTTTGTAGGAAATGAGAAAGGGATCATGGCTCACCATTACAATGAGTTAAAATATCTTTTCTTTTTCCCAAGTCCTAGAAAGCACCAGTATTGTTTCTAAGCATCACTGTGTTTGCTATGACTCCTAAATGTCCTTTCTCTGTGTTGAATTTTTCATGTTTGTGTAGCTTAAAATTTAAACAAATCATTTATATATCACTGCATGAAAAAAATACAGAGGTCTACAAAAATTGCATCTAGCTATTATATTTTCTTAATGTGCCTTTCCTGCTGCTTGCTTTTTTCCTTAATTGCAGGAAAAATTATAATTATATAAAATAAATAAATATTATATAAATTATATATTTCTCAGCAATACTGAGAAAAAGAAAAAAGAGTTATTCAAAATAGGAATTGTGGTACAGAAAACAGATTTATATTTAATAGGTTGTACATAATATGCTCAATAATGTTTACTATCTAATACAGCTCCAGCCTCTCATATACACATATATATACATAGTATAGATGTTTTCACTCTGCACATCTGGAAAAGAACTGATAGCTTGCAAATACCACTAAAATTGGTAACAATTGCTGGAAATTATTTGTATCCTGGGTTTATTCTATGACTTGGAAGAATAAAAACTAGGATAAAAGAGATAATTGCAGTGACTAACAAAAATATGAGCGATTTGTTAATTAACCCAAATGGTTTAAGAGCTTACTGCCTACATCTATCTCTTTTGGGGGGGAAATTATTACAAACAAGGAGTCACTGTAGGTGTTCTCCTTGTGACTACTCATTATTTCAACAATAAATTTATGCATAATTTCCTTTTGCTACTGATATATTGAGATTACCAGCAAACTGGTGTATATACCAAAGAGCTGCATCTGTCTTCCAATACAAACACTGTTTTAAGAAGACAAAAAGGTCTGAATTGTATGCTTTTAAACAGTGCTACCATATTCCTGGGAAAAATATTCCAATAATCATGATTAGTGCTACTTTATGTTGGGTACAAAAAGCCCTGGGTAAATGTGATTTTCTCACCATCTTTGTAAAAATATATCTTTTCCTTTTACTCCAGGTAGTTAAACTAAATACAGTCCAACACATTTTCCCTCACACCAGTTGTGAAGGAACCACAGTCAGCCCAAACATATGTGAGGCTGTGACCATCTCTTGCTTACACACAGTGACATCAAAACCACCAAGCAAAATGACAATTCAAGCTAAGACAGTTTATTGGAAACCTCTGACTAAGCTCACTGCAAATGACCCTGTGCTCCAAGGGCAGTATCAGTTCTTTCCCTCAGCAAGGAGGCTGTGTTTGTAGGGTAATTCTGTAGGGACTTCCCCAGGAACTCATTCGGCCCATGTTATGAACAAAATGAAAATCAAGAGAGCTGAGGTTAGAAGAGAGCTCAGCTACAGACAGAAAAACTGGCTGAGCAGTTCATATATTTAATTTTAAACATAGTTAAGCTCATCTTCTGAACAAAAACTAATATGATCATTTACAATACTGGAATTGCATCATATTTTAAAATATTTTTCTGAGCTAAGCCGGGTTGCAGTATCTCATAGAATTTGGTAAAAAGAGGGAAGAGCAGCCTTTCCTGCTAAGGTTGTGCAGATGTGTTAATGTAAATGATTTGTAATTCAGTTGCTACCAACAATAAAGCACTTAAAAAGATGATGACATGAAAGGGAGCACATGAAAAATAATGCAAATGGAGAAAAAAAGGCCAAAAATTGAAATGTAACCATAGCATTGCAAAAGCTGAGAAAATAGTGACAAGATACATAAATAGAGAATGAAGTTTATTAATCAATCACAATGCTGTTTGCAAACTCCAATATTTTCTTCTTTCTTTGTTTCCCTTTTTTCATCAACATTTGACCTGCATTTCAAGTAGAAGAGCATTCAGGGAAGGAGTGATTGCTTCACTATCTGTTATATTCAAAGATGAATAATTTGCCCTAATTTCTGAAATTTCAGAAATACAGGGAAAATAATGATGGATAAAAATGTTTGACTAAGGCAAGGCAATTCATGATTATTTCTATGAGCCCCAGAGTGAAGTCTGAAGAAGCCAAAGGCAGTTTGTAGCTGGTTCTAGAGCAAAACTTTTTGAAAACTCTGCTTTAAGTGACAACAACTCTAATAAATGAAGGCAAGCTGAGTATTTGAACAAACACCTTTTTCACCATCAAATTAAATGCCTTCAATGAATGTAAATCTTCCTTCCAGAAATGCAAACCTTCAAAGCTGCTTCCTACCTCAACAACAGCTATAGATTACCCAGCTATGGATAGCAAACTATCCATAGTTTACTATGTTGTATTTAAAGTATGTTTTTTTTTTAAATGCTGGGCATAGCAACTAGGCATTTAAAAAAAGGTATTACACAACTGTCATTACAACACAAAGCTTGCAGGTTGATTAGCAGAACAGAGCATGGTCCCAACTATCCCAATTTCTGTTTTCTGCAAAGGAGAGTATTTATGAGAGAAAGCCATAAAGCATGCCACATATATCTACAACCAAAGGTTCTACTGCATTCCTGTTGCTCAGGATGGTGGGTCATTTACATTCTAACACCTCTTGAAACATTAATGTTTTTTCTATAATTGGTCCCCTTTTGATGCTTCCAACCCAAGGCAGTGCCACACACTGGAAAAGGGAATTTAAACAGGGAAGAAGAAATGCTACCAATGTACAGGAATAATGGAATAAATTTCACCTGTTGGAAAGCAAGGGGCATTTATTTTCTAATGGAAAAAGAGGCATTTTTTTAAAGAGGCATCATCCTAGGCTTTACATCTGGCTTAGCACTAAGTTCCCCTTAATGTAAAACAATTTATGCACAAAGATCAGTATTTCTCTGGGGTAAAAAAAACCACCTCCTCCAGAGTTCCATTACCTATATGTATAATAATCTTCCATCATTTCCTTATGCTGGCAAACTTTTTGTGGATTACATACACAAGGAGGACGCTTACCAGGAGTGCTATGAATTTACACAGCTTTTTATCTGTCACCTATGGACCTGACTATTCTCACTGCATGTAGGACTCAGTACCTTTCATGCATTTGCAAATCCTTCTGCCCATAGAAAATCAAAAAATACATATTTTCGGGTTTTTATACCAGTTCTTATTGCAAAAATTTCTCTTTTTAAAGTTTCTATTCCTCACTCTCAATCCATTCTAATCCATATTTTATTTTCATTTATATATTTTACCAACTATCTTTAAAGATGTTAAGGAAATCTCTAGATAAAATGGTAACAGATCCAAGAGAGGAAAAAAATGCATAGCACCAATGGCACAAAAACCCCACAAAACATAAAACAACATGAAAATTCCAAAGAAGGAAACTTTCTCTTTTCAAAGTTATCCACAATCAGGTCTAACATACTTCCCATACTTTCACATGCTACACAGATAAGGCAAATGCCTCATTATGTAATTAGACAAAATCTTTTAATGCCACAATGTGCACTAAATGTCTATCTGACACTCAATAAATATGTGGGAGGCTTTCCATTTACTTCAAAGGTTACTGGACTAAACTCTGTGTGGGCTCACTAATGAGCAACCTGACTTGTGCTCATGAGCCTGGCAAAGGGTAGCTCCAAGAAAATGCAATCTCTACAGCTCATAATTGTTTAGATGCTGGAAAATGAAAATAATGAACTGGTAGAGACACATTTGCTTTTCATTTATACCACTAATCAAAATTTGTGGCATATGACTGGAAGAATAAAGTATTTTAAAAAAATAAATAAACCCAGAAAAAAATAGAGCCTAAATTTGTTATCTAGGGTGGATTGACAGCTCATTCATAACTTTGGCAGGAAAAGCCTGTCATCTATTTGGAGACATGCATGCAGACAGTGCAGAGAGAGGCATACTTAAGGGCATGTTTACACTGCAGTGCAGGAGAAACCCAGCCATGGTCTTACAGAGTTCTCAACAAGCTAATTTATCTTGCTATGCAAATTAGATATAGACCTAACAGAAATTATTTTCTCCAAAGCATCTTTAACCATCACACACCCACTACCTGGTATCAATCTAAAGCTTTCTTAAAGCATCAGGTCCTGATAAGATTAGGTTGAATTACAAACATGAGATTGGTACTTTGATTTACTTTGTGCTAAAATACAGCCAGCACACAACATTGGTTTTTTACTGCTTTATGGAGTATACAATTACATGAAATACACATCAAACTCATCTAAATAGCTGGCCATTTAACTGTCTGTTTGGAACAGTTGCACACTTTGTCATTCTGTGTGATCTAAAGCACAGAGTCAAGTCTGACTGCTGTTTGTAATTTAAGATAGGTAGCTCTGAACAACAGGGCCTTTCCCCCTCCTCCCTCCCAAGCAAGGGAAAGCTCTTAAAAGGTCAGGCACCAATGCAGTTTACTGAATAAAGCTCAAGTTTGAAGAATGTGCCTTCTAAAGTGATTTTACTACCTGGGATGTAATGAGTTTTACAGACTCGCTTTGTTAAATTGCCCTGACAATTTCCATTTCCACTTGCTTCAATCATATTAACAGAAGCTAAAGTTCACAAGTAGTAAAATATTTCAGTGTACTGAGTTGGGTCTCTAAAAAATAGATCACACACTTGACAAACATATAGGACATAGCGTTTGGCATTCCATTTCATGTTTGGCTTGGCATGTCTCATTTAGGGCAGGACAAGATGCCCTATCACAGTGTCTCATTACTCATGGAAATAAAACATGGTTACACCAAGGACTTGACAAATCCCATTAAGTATGTCAGAAGGACAGGACTGCCCCAGTGACTTGGAGTGGGAATGAAACGGGAAATATTGGAGATGCTCCACTGAAGGGAAATGTACTTAACATCATAAGACATGAACATACAAAACCTGGGTAAAGAGGGCAGAAATCCCTCACTGAAACGAGAAAAGGGACTGAAAAAATGAAGACAGTGAGGATAGGTCTTGTTAATGAGGTGATAATTCTCCCATTAGGAGAGTACACACACTACTCTGTCACTACCTTGTGTCATTTTCTTTGCCTTTTTAAATCACACAGCCCTTGGGCCATGGGACAAACCTTCCTCTGCCTTTGGTAAGTGTCCAGTGCTCCTTGGAAGGTACTGCAGTCCAAACAACGACCAACAAATGCTAGTTTCCCCTTTTCAAATGCTAAAATAGTTCTGAAATCTTTTTAGAGCCTGCAGAATATAGGAAAAAAAATTCAGTGAATGATTATATTGTGCAAAGGAAGATTTGAAATCTTGCATTATTCAAAGCAAAATTCTATAATGTGCAACACAGGAGGCTTGCCCATGTATGTTGATTTACAAATTTTACTTACTGAGCGTTTTTCTACATTATTATCCTTAAGTGCCATAGCTCTGGCTACCCTGTAAGACACATCAGCCCTACACCGAGATTGAAATTGATTTACTTTGACTTCGATTTAAAATGCAACTTGATGCAACCAAGAGAAGAGCTGGGCCAAGAAATGCTTTTGCTAAGCTAACCCACACTGAGTGACACATAGAACAAATAGAGCATCTTGACATATCTAAAACATCCAACAGCAATCTACAAACTCACTGAGTGAGGGAGTCTGACACATTTCTTTAGGATGCTGATTAATGGACTACTGAGGCTCTTCAGAGGCAAAAAAGAAAAAAAAAAAAAAGAAAATCAACGATTTTAAACCAATTTTAAAACAAAAAATTTGGAACTATGCATTATCATCCAATTATTCTCACAAGCATTAATAATTCTGAAGCAGGTTAAATTATAGTCAATACTTAACACAAAAACAAGGGGAAAAAAAGCATTAAATAAGTGCCGTATTCATCACTCATTGCTCCTCCGGAGTCCTCGACTCCAGTAACTGGCCTGACAGCACGGTAACCAGATCTGATGTAAAATATCTTTATTATATATACTTATCTGGCGGCACTGACTGGAGGTGGCAGACAGTATGTGAAGGGAAGATGAGTGCATAATGGGAATACAGTTCCCCAAATCCCAGAAGGAATAAAAACCTGTAGCGATCAAGGTAAATCAAAGCCGAATGAAAAGAAACGCTCATCTCATTTAGATGCAAATACATCCGGATGTCACTGAACGCCACCTCTAAACAGCATTGCACAGACGGTATTACTTTCATTGTACCAACAAATGCCTGTCTTCGCTCTAATAATGTTCTCTTTGATGCACATGCTGTGGAAGAGTTAAGGCATATTTACATTCAATCAACAAAACTTCATCAGCACAGCAAGATGAACAGAGATCATATCCATAGCCCGCATGTGACCTTTTCATGGCTCTCTCCCTGAATGCACACGTGAGGCAGGCAGGCGTGCACATGCACGCCAGCAGAAACGAGAGATAATGCCTGAAATCAACTTCTGCCCAAGGCATCCTGATGGTTTCTCCTATGGTAAGTATTTTGTTCACTTCAAGCGCTGGATTTTAATTTGTAACACCTACAGAGCTATGCAAAGTCTTGGTGCTCAGGTAATGAGGACTGAAAGGAATTAGAAGGCAGCAATAAAATAAAAAAAAAAAACAACCCCTCACATCTGTTAAATAAGTGCATTACCTTTAATTGAAGCCACATATTTAGCAAATTACTTATTTACTAATTCATGGTATTCAGCCAGGTTCACGACCTACTCATCCCAGACCTGTGCATATTGCATGACTTTGGTCCAAAACCAGGTTATTACACATTGACCACTTTTCAGAATCCATCCACATGAATATTTTTCTCTGAAAATGCATGTAACAATTTCAGGTCAGTTTATCCTTCCATAAAGGATGGAGAAATCAGCAATGTATTACTATGATGTAATTTGTTTATGTGTCAGAACCTTGAGAGTTTTACACAGCTGGACCTTGATCCCATCTGTCATTCAGCATCTAGAAATAAAATCCTTACACAGATAGCAAACAGCAGAAGTTAATAACACTTTTGATGCTACAGTCTCATCTTAACAAGCACAGCACATAGCAAACTGTATTGGTATAACAGGGCACTGCATGGAAAGCCTCAGATACAAAGGCTTCTTTCTTACATTCTGCAGAATATGAGAAACTACTGACTTCTGAGTTTAAGCAAGCATATTAATTGTGGCTTTTTACTTTGTTAGGACTGTATTTGAAAATTCTGAGCTCTCTTAAAACAGTTAAAATATTTCCTTAATGTACACTGTTTATACAAATCAGTTGTGGTCTGCTTTTGGAAGGGGTTTTTGAAGAAACTGCTGGAACCTCAACTACTATGATTTAGGTCCCAACATGCCTCAGTTGCACCTCCTTTCAGCTCTTCAGATTTGTGAGGGAGGAGACAGTTCATGGATTCAGCAGGTCAAAGTGCACATCACTGACTGTGGCTGATAAAGAGAGAGTTGCCCAGAAGGCCAGATGCTTAGATTTTGGGTTCAGCTTGATGGGCCAAGCTGATCTCTGGGAAAAATTCTGTAAATTCAGCTTTGCCCTCAGGCTTCAAACTATCCACAGCAGGCACATAGGGCCCACACTAGAGAAACATAAGAGTTTTGTGGAATCATTTAATATGGATATTTTCCTCTACTTGTGACTTGAGTTTTAAAGGCAAACCTGACTCCCATTTCTCAAGAATAAAATCTGCACCACATCGCTAAGGGTGAAAACAAAAGTTTGTTCCTTGTTTTCAAAGAAAAAAGTTTTTGTTTTTTTTTCATTCTTACTAATATGTTAAGGAAGGGCAGTTACATTATTGATAACCAAGAAGAACATTATCAAATATTTGAAGTTTTTTGTCAAATACATTACTACCTTTAATTATTTTTTCTAATACAAAAACTAAGAAAAAGTGTGAATTGAACTAAAATTAAAAGATCAACAGAGGTCATTTGTTGAACAAAACCTTTCAATCTATTCCATTTCTGCTGCAAGATAAAATAGAGCAGAGATGACACAGAGAATTATTTTACATAGGTGGAATATTAGCTAGGGACCCAGACTGTCAAAATCTTGAATCAATCCATAAAATCTTTCTAACAAAAGACTTTATACTTACTATTGCCAGCTGAATATACATGGGTTTATTAACCCAATTAACTTTGGGTCCAAAATATGGATCTATATTTTAAACCAACTAACTTCAGAACCACAAATGACTGCTACATGACTCTGAGCAATCTTGTTTTTAAACATGATTAGAAGTGACAGTCCAAAAAGGCTGAGGGTCATCTGAGTCATCCAACTTCCAGATTTGAGCTCCTACTCTCAAAAATCAAGTTCTGCCTTAAAACAACTGAACTTGATACCCTGAAAAATATTTGTACATGTATCTGTCATCGGGATATTTATATTGGGACAGCAAGATTTCACAGTTGTCTAAAACAAATATTAGAGACATATATCTCAAGAGTGCATCTCTCAAGAGTACCAATTTGAACATAGTAGATCATTCTCTTAGCAAACACTTAGCACATCTCAAAGTTTTCCTCTACGTAATATTTATGTGAACAGCAATTCTGACCAAAGAAAAAAAAAAAAAAGACCACAAAACACACAACACGAACAACCAAAAACATGAAAAGAGAACTAGTAAAATACTCATTTGCTTCTTATATAGCTCTAACTTAGGCCTTTATTTCTCACCATTCTATCTTCATGTTAAACCTTTAGCAGTGAAGTATCTGGACAGATAATAGAGTTTGTGGTGGCTGCTTTTTTTTTTTTTTTTTTTTTTTTAAACAAAAAGTAATCTTAAAGGAAATGAAAACCTGCCAACTTCATGAAACCTAATCCTCATTTCTTAATATGTGAAATTTTATCATATTTGAAGCAAATGTTCCCATGGGGCAAAAAATTCCAACATTTAATATGTTAGAAACCCATCTATCCCATATTGCTATATTCTCACATCCACATTTTTTTGTGAAATGTGGCATTTCAGAAAGCATTTAAAGTTTAGAAACACATAAATATAACTGACTTTCTATATCTCCTATTTGGCCTACCATATTTTTTGGAATTATACACAGCTCGAAATTAAGCTCTGGGACACCAAGTCTCTCCTAGCATAACTCAAGACACTTGAGGTGTCACATTTACGGTGTTAAACACCAACCAATTGATGTTCTCACCAGAGAAAAGCTGGAGAACAGATCTTTAGCAGTGAAGGTTTGTAAACACTTGTGGCAACATTTTAAAACTTGTGCTTATAAAATGTAACATCTACATTTGAATCTAGGCCTGGTAATGCATACAGAGATGTAATTGAGCAAATTAAATTTAACAATAGAACATGGAAAATAATGTAGTTTATACAACTGCTAAAAATAAGACTCTCTAATGCAAACTCTAGAGTGCTCATCAATTGACTAAAAGGCAGTAAAATATACATATTATAGCACTGCAGACTCTCTGAAAAATAGCATACAGCTCCACTCAACCAGATTTAAGAAAGATGGATTGTAAATAGACAAGGTTTAGAAAACCACTATCAGTCAGTGGCATATCACAAGAAGAACTGTGAATATCCTAGAAAAGAGACTTTGTCTGCCTATTGCAACATACACACAGCTCAGATAAAAACTGCAACAGTATTGTGATAGGTGTGTAGGAACACCTTAAAAAGAATGTGTTATATTCACAACAGCAAAATGAAGGATGCAAACGTGGTATCATTCTGCTTTCCCAATGCTTTGTGTGGATTGACTAGAGTGGAAAAGACTATAGTGAAATAACTCCACTTACATGGGAAAAAGGGGGACATTACAGAAGGAAAAACATTTGTGAAGTCAAATACAACTATTAAAAACTTCTAAAGTATTGAGTTAAAGACCAACACTATGAGTTATCAAAGAAATACCAGGAAACAGGCAATAAATAGTATTTACAGCTATTTTTCAATGCCTGATCTGGTCTACAGACCATTAAGACCAGGTGAGTTGAGAGTGCTGAGTTTTTTGAGAGGTTTCCATCACAGCATAAAGTGTTTCAGGTCTCAGCTACTACACATTCAAAGGATCTCTTGACAAAGAAATGGAGAAACCTTCAGTAAAACCCAGTATAAAGGATAAAGCACTAGATGATGCTCCCAGGAGAAAAGTATTGAAATTGCTACTTTTTCAGACCACGTTCTTTAGATAAGTCTCCACCAGGCTTCCCAGATGTCTTGGGATCAAAGAGAGACAGCACAATAGTCACTTAGAGGAGTGCAAAGAGGTGCCCCTGCAACTAATCTAATTGCTCACTGACATGAAATGTTGAGCCTCTTCAAGGAACCCCTGTAAGCCAATCTGGAAATTACTTATATACTCCACAGAAGCATGCAACAATGTAATCATGCAAGATGAAACTATTTATTTGAACTTCAAGCAAAGCAAAGCAGAGTTTGCATCCAACACTCCTTTTTAACATAGAAAGCCTGAGTTCAAGCAGACTCAGAAGATTGATCATACAAAAGAGAGCCATTATGTATTTCAGCTAATTAAATTTTATTCTGAAAGGGAAGCATTTCCATTACTCTAGTCTCAGCAGCCCCAGGAGAGAGGGCAAGGCAGCGAGACCACTGAGACCCCATTACAGCCAGACTTCAGCCTGGTTTGGATCAGTTCTGGCTCCTTTACCAAACCCACCATTTTACCATGTGAAATGTGCCATGCAGCGGGAAGGCAGGCTGAAGTGAATTAGGTCATGCTATTAGGAGTGGTGACCTTTCACTGATGAACAGTTTTTAAGCAAGGGAAAAGATTTTTTGGAAGCCAAGATACTGTGAAAACTCTCACTTCACTGACTTTGCATGCTGCTTTATGCTGCATCCCTATAATAAAGCAACACAGACATATAAATGATAGTCCTGGCTTTCCATAACAAGCTAAAATTGGAGTAGGTGACTAGGAAAATGTTTAGATAAATGGTGGGATCATAACCTTTTATGCAAAATGGACAAATAAGTTATGGAAATATCTGGGAAACCCTGAGGCTGTGTAGCTCTACTGCAAGCCATAGGCACAGTTAAAGCAGACAGTCAATCACTAAATCTCGTCTCAGAGTTTACAGTTTTGTTGTTGTTTTGGAGTTTTTTGCCAGGTTTTGCTGACAGATGGAAAAATACTGGCTGATTATGACCAAGATTTAATTTACCTCCAATTTCCTTCCTATTCCTACAGCACATTCCTAAAAAAACACATATGATTTTATTCTCTGGGCTTAGAGGTATCACTAGCAAATAGCCATACACCAACAGCACATATTATGACAGTACCACTGTAATACTTTTTGCTTCTTATGAGAATCTTATTATATTATAAAATTTTCTAAAGAATATTTCTAAATTATCATCTATAAATGTGGGCATACATTGATATAAATATAGTTTCTTGAATACTCATCAACTAGGCATGCACAGAGTTGCATACAAACCCACTATAGAGAGACACTGGAACAGCATCACCTATCCGCTAAGTGGGGTAGTAAAGTGCCAAAGATGCTTTTGAAGATGGGGAAGTCTATCTTCAAGGTGTCTTCTCTTTCTTTACCTGTCTAACTGAATTTTAAGCCCAAAAATGATTCAATTGCATGAAGAAGTGATGTCTGAGACACAGACTTCAGTCTCAACTACTAGAAAGGTATGCTCACTTTTTCTGAGGAATTCAAAGCCAAGCTTTCTAGCACCAAGCCTTAATTATCCCAACTCCAAAGTTTGACTAGAAACAAACATTTTTTCACTATCTCTTTTCCTTTTTGAGTTGTGGTAAGAATATCAGGATAGAAGATGACTGACAAGTGATAATCATTGAACACACCCCACTTTGTAACTTACTGGCACCCAGATAAACAAAGCTGAATCCATTTTAACAAGGGAAAAATATACCTCCTACCAAATACCATACCCATATTCTAACTGTGTGCTCACATGGGGGATGTCCAACTTTTCCAACGACAAAAATGCCTTTACAGCTGCTTTCATCAAAGTTTTCATTGTTCTCTGTGGGTTTTGAGAGCACAAAGTTGTGAGGTGCAGTAGAGGAAATAATCACACTTCCATTAATGCCATGTAAGGGATGTCTTTGGTAGGGGTAAACTTCCCAGATGGGAGGCTTTGGGATTCCTTTGGGAATCACAGAAAGACTCCCTCTGCCTACACAGTAGAGGAACTGGCAATTTATGGCCCCTAGGTTCTTCTATGTGTCCACCATTTTGAACTATGACTAATAAAAGGGTAATTTTCTTCCATGAGCTCTAAAGAAAGCAGAATATGAATATAAATCTCTCCTAAATAAGGATTCATTGCACAGCAGTCCTTCCCTTGGTTTAGATATGAAGGCATGTGCTGCAGCATTGCTGGTCACATCATCATGCCCAAGCACTGGGTGCAAGACAAAACGCACAGGCGTGCTTCAGCAGCCCCTAGCAAAGATGAAGTCCTCAAACCTGCTGACAGAATTGGCCAGATATTGATCCATTGGTGGCATCAGTTTCAGGTATTGTCCATCAATATGACAGATACTAATTTGATCTAATATTTAAGGAAAGCTGTGACCAAGCAATTGCAGACTTCAAGGCAGGCATTTATAAAGCCTTATTTATACACAGATGGGGGGAGTTGGGTATATTTCCTTTTGACACATTGAACACATGTCCTCGTACTAGGGGCTGCACTTCTCTTCACTTGCTGCTTTAAAGGAATAGATCTGTTACTTTTTTTTTAACATTTCAATTATTTCTGGGGTACATTTTTCTAAAACTGACAGCTCTTATTTAAAAAATTGATCTTCCTAGGTTTAATCAAATATGTGCATTTATCCTTGTGCAAAATGAGGACTGCCTTACAAAGTGCCTGATATCGGCCAAATGTACTCTTCCTCTGTGTGTCCATTTTCCCATTTCCCAGGCTGCAGCACTACACAGCATTAGCAATACTCGCCTCATGTCCACCATATTGATATAAAATGACCCTCTAAGCTTCCTGTCAGCTCTGCTCTCATATTACAAAGCCACTTTAACATGCTTCACGTTCATTACTTAGCAACTGCTCCTTGCTTCTAAGAACCACATCGTTATTGACGCACACACATCCTGGCACATCTTTCTTGAAACTGGAAACAGAACAGGGATTAAAGGAAGTTATGATTGCATTTTATGAAATTGTAAGTGCCATGAAAAAAATTCATAGGGAATAAGAGCCTTCTGTCTCTTCTGATACAAGAATTAGCAAGCAATCGATGAAATCAGCATTGCAGGTCTAGAGCAAGCAAAGGAGATGGATCTTTGAAAAAACATGAAGATAAACTGAAGAATTTATTATGTCTGGATGTTGTGCTGCCAAAATTTTAAATGCAAAACAGGCAGCATAAATTGTTTATTTGGGGATGGGGAGTCAGTTCTACAAATGTCTATTCAATACAAGCTGAAGAAATCCCAAATTGCAAATTGCTAGAGGCTAAGAGACTACTCTGGGGAAGTATCCTCAGATGCTTGTCTGGTTCTTGTACTCCGCTGTTGGCACATGCTATAGTGCATTATCAGAAAGAGAATCTGATACCAGAAGAAACTTTATTCTGGTCTGATATGGCCAGTTTTACATTCTTATATTTCTTATATTTATTTTGATCATGTCAAAGCTAATTTATCATGACTACAAATAGAATTCAGCTGTTCATGTCATCATTATCTCCCTTTCTGAGCACAAATATGTAAAGGGAAAGGACTAAAAAATTCAGTGAGCTGCCATTATGACTCAGTATGTTGCATGTAGCATGAGTACAGCCTAATTTCATATTTTTATACAAAGGAAAAATAGAAGTTCCTTTTATAGTGACAAAAAATATCATTCATTAGTGAACAAAACTGCATCTAAGCCAAAATTTATTTAGATTACAGCCAAGCCACTCAGACATGTTGGTTGAATTGGGAGACAGTCATTAATAAAGAAATAACAAGCAGAGTATTCACTAATAAGTAATATTTAGATATTCAGAGGGGGATGCATAGGTGCACAGGGAATATCTATGCATATTACTGGTAGATTTGTGTTTACTGGTAGAGTGTGCACCTGTGTATTTCAAGGCTGATGAGCTGTTATACAGGCACTCACATCAACTCAGAAGAAATGCTACTGAAGTTTGTACACCTGCTTTCCAAATCAAACCAAATAATCAGAAAGTGGCCCAGCTTTCACACAAATTGCATTGCTTTGTTGAAGCTGTGTCTCAGTCCAGACTAAGTGGTACCCCAAAAGGCATGCACATATCCTCCTGCTGGTGGTCATATGAATCATCATGCTAGATACAATGAATTTTTGTTTCTCACCTGATGAAAGCATTGTCCTCAGGCTGATCTACAGAAGAACATAATTAAATGATATGTCACTGAAAGAAAGGCTACGTCCACTTTCTACCACAGTAATGTTTTATAAAACCACTGTTTTTTTATCATTTCAGACTGTGCTGGGTTTTTCCTTGTGAGTAAAGCTGTGTTTACTGAATTTAGTACACAGTTTTGCTCAGTCTGAGCTCCAGATTCCTAAGCTGCATAGTTGTGGTTGGATAACTCCTCCGTGGGGCGTTTGGAGTTTCCTGGGTATGGAGGCAAAAAAGAATTACTCTGACTCCAGTATTTAACTCATTTGCAGGACTCAGATTTCCTGTTCTGCAAACATAAAGGGTTTGTAAAGAGTGTGTAAGAGCTTCCAAGATGTATAGCTATGTGAGTTCTAAAGATAGGGAGCCCCATTCTTCTCCCCAGCTTAGATTGCCAAAGCTCTGTGGATTTCAGCTGTATTATTACCAATTCAAATGTGTTCCAAGTCAGAGGAAAGTCAAGAACAATGTGTATTTATGAAAAAAGGCCAACTCTAGTTTGGCTGAAGTTCATAACCCGAAAAGAACCCAGTAATTCCACTATTCTTCAGCCTAAAAGTTGGCTATATTTTTCATTTTCAGCATCTGTTCTGTGGTGCAAGGCATTAATAGCATGAAGGTGGATATATTTACTGATTGTTTGTATTTTAATTTTCAAAGGCAGAGGAATGTTTTAATGTTAGATGAAGTTACAGTAAAAAAAAATAAAATCAAGTAAATCTAGAAACTAAAGCAGCACTTGAAAAGGGAAGGAAAATACCACGGACAGGTCTGTCTGAGGTGATAGCTGGAGAATAAACATGATTGTGTGTGCTGTAAGATTTTCTAAGCTAACTTAGTGGTTAAGAAAGATGCTGAGCTACAATTTTTGGGAACAAAGGAACATAGTACTGACCTAATTCCTCTCAATTAGCCAACAGTGAAGTTCCATGCACTTTCAGAGAGTAGAATTATGTCAAGTTAAGCACTTCTGAAAACCCCCAAAGAAATTTTTGTTTATAAATTTGGCAGGTGTGGTTCAAACACTGTTGATGTGCATACTCTCCTTCATGCTGATCTACATGTTTTTAAGGGCAACACATGCAAGTGTGAAAGGACTGCTGGATTTTAGTACCCCCAGGGTAACTTGATGCTCTTTCAAGAATGGTTCAAACTAATGCATTCTATATTGGCATATGAACGCACATCTAAAAGCAGGAAAAGGATCCTAAGATCATTTCACAGGCTACCATACAGTTTTCAGGTAGAAACATGAAATTTTCAAGGCTGGATAAGACTATAAGTCCTTCCATTAATGTCATGTATCTTTGCTACCACCCCAATCTATCACTGTTTGTGCAAAGCTGCTCATTGCTTTTCAGTCTGGATTGTCTAGGACACTCATAAGACACTGTCATCTGCTACTGCAGATTTTCTGAAATTTAAAGTTAGCCCATTTCTAGCACATCTGTGATTTGAATCCTGAATTTAGACAGTATTTCATCTGGAAAAAACCAACCAAATGAACAACAAAAAAATCTTCCAGGTTTTGAAAGGCATGTCTTCCTAAGAAATTTTGACATAAAACCTAATACAAACAAATAATGTAGCATCTTGTTAATGCTCTTGCTTTGTCCTTTTTGAAATGGAAAAATACCCTATATTTACAAAATCTGCACTTAAAGGCCAGCCCTGTCTGGGAAACTATGATTCCCCATTCCAAGAGTAAAAGATAGTTTATGAAAAACAGAGGTAGGCAGGCAAGAGAGGATCAGGATAGCATGACTTTGATGGGTAGCAGTACATGAAACTTGGAACTCCTGGTTAGTGCTTCTGCAGGACACCTTTGGTATGGTTGACTTGGTTAAAGAAGTCAAAGGAGAGAGACACCTGCATGTGTAATTTCCAAATCTAAACTGACCTACCTCTCATTTTTTTCCAGCTATAATTTTCATTTTCATTGAACCCAGGACTGTTATCAATTCAGGTCAGTATTGACCAGCCAGTATGCATTGTGCAAAACCACCGGAAGAAAGGGTGCACATTTTAGGATGATAAGAGGAGAGCTCACTGGAAAGTGCTCCACACACATACAAGAGTTGTGCCAAACGTCTCTAACAACTGTTGCAGCAGCAGCCTACACTTGGCTGAGCAATTCATTCAGAAACGACATGGAATGTGGCCAGCACAGCCATGTTCTCAGCTTCTCCTACACTGCTGAGCATGGTGAGATTTCCAGAGGCACCAGCTCCTGTCCTGCTCTAGCAGAAAACAACAAGAGTGTTTTATAAATCACTGATACAAATATTAGACTTCATAGAGCATTTTGCTGGGGATGGGTTTTCTGATAATTAAAGCACAGGAGGAAAACAAAGCCTAACAATTTCAGTATTGAGCTCTAAAACTAGTAGAATCCCACTTTGGTTTTAAAAGGAAGGTTAGCTCAGTCCATGAGGGATGTTAACCAAAAATATTATCAAAAAACCCAACCAATCCGTATCCTGAAATTTCATTAGCTAAAATTTGCAGACATTTCAATCATGAGTTAGGAAATCAGTGTATCATGTGTATAGGCCATACTTCATGTTTTGTAGGAACATCGTTCTTATTATTTTCATGAATTTTTAAACTGCAAAAAACAAACAAAACTTTTCATTAAAAATCTAGGTTAAAAAAATAGTGGAAAGAAGGGCTTTCACCAGAGTTTTTCCATTTTAAGGATCAGCCCTTTAGAGTATTGGTGTCTGACAGAAAAAAAAGAGGAAGTAATTAAAAAGAAGAGAATACAAAGCTGAAAAATAAGTAGACAGAACGAACTTATTTGGTCAGCTGACTCATACCAGAGCAATGCTTGAAACCTACGCAAAAGTCTGGAAAATAAATAAGATTCTTCTGTGGGATTTCCTTTTCCTTGGTCCTTGGAGAAAATCTGTTCATTTAACTATACAGCAACCAGCTTTCAGCTCCTCTTTAGAAGCTCTTGTGCTTGGCTCTGCTCTGTGGGAAACAGCTCCCTTTTATCTTTCACCTAGATGGTGATTAGTCCCTGTATTTAAGCTTCTGCCTGATGGAAAGATGAGAAAAATATCACACAAAAAGCAAAATTACTTTCTGAAATTCCCTTGTGGAGGAAAACACATCAGAGACTACTGACACAGCCCTTTTCCAGAGCCAGTCCCTGCAGTGCACTTTCTGGATGGCAATTACTGCAGCAGAGTAGTCAAGAAATGGTCCCTTGGACTTAGACAACTGCCAGGGCTAACTAAATATTCCTCCAAAATCCACATTTTTCATGCAGGTCTTGAGGACGTCTAAATGCATTACATGTACCAAAGGAAAACCCAGAGAAGATACTCAACATCAAATACATTTTTAATCCTTATAAAAGCAGGACTGAAAACACTTCCTTTGTGAATGCATTTGTTTCAACACTCTTGATGGGCTGCTAGGTATTAAAGAAGATATTAGATACTCTGCAAGAGACTACCTTCTCTTGAGTTTCCACATTGTGCAATCTTACAGCAGACTAGAACTGGAAATAATAAATGGTAGAGAGGACTCCAAATGTCTGCGAAGGAATAAACTGATTGCACAGTTCAACTGCAGGCTGACACAAGCTCAGATGCTCAAATTTATTTAGACAGCAGACTTCTATTGATTTTTCAGGTGATTTAGACTCCTTGGCATCATTAAAACTTACATATAAAGTAGATTAAGAAGTGTCCTCATGAATGTGTAATTCTGGGTGAAGGACTATAGCAAATCCCAAGAATAGATGTGGCTACAGATTTTATTAGAACACTGATACATTTTTCATGTGTACTAGGCTTCCTTGCCTACTTGTCTGAGCCAACTCCCATATTACTAAGATTCTGCTTCTTAATTTTCCATATTCTGTCTATAATATTTTTCTAGGAAATGCAGGAAAGGAGCATCTGGAAAAAAACCCTAAATTGATATATAAATCATGCACATAAGCAATACTATTTCTGTCATGTTTCTGTAGTCCCTAGCATGAAGAGACAACAAAATCAATAATTCCTGTGAGATTATCCAGAGGCATATCACTCATGCCATTTTTTAGTAGGACATTTTTTAGGAGGACAAACCTAAAAAAACACCTGGACTCCATGAGCCTGAGCAAGCAGACACTATATACACACTAATGAATCTGCATGTCCAAAGGCACACAGGAAGCACACAGCAAAATAAGCCAGGCCAGCTAGGAAAACATCCCTCAGCAGCTCCATTGCATTAATGTTTCTCAATAAATTAAATTATTAAGAAGTACTTTTGAAAAAGATGGACAATTTAGATGAATATAGGACAGCAGTAGTGGTCTGAACTCCTGGTTCACGTACCTCTGAGAGACAAATGCTAAAGAAGTCAGGTGACAACATGTGGGTGCAAGAGCCTCACACAACTCTCCTGTGGATAGAAGGTTGTGTGGCTCCTTGTGCAGGTCCCTGTCCCACCCTGTGGGCCACATGAGACCTCATCTCCTCAGCTGCCACCACTATCTCTGCAGGCATACTACTGCTGTTCCTCTCCCTCAGCCAAATCCTAGCCTGCCTGCTTCAAGCCAGAAAAAGAAGACAGAAACTCAGACATGTTTAACAGTTGGGTTTTTCCCTTTGTGGGTTTATGGGTTGTATTAGCCTCAACAGAACAAGTTTTCCAATACTGATGGGACTTGGAGCATCAATCCACCAGAGTTTAACCTTCTCCCAGAGGCAGCACTCTGAAACAAAATCAGCCAAAATGGTATCCAAATGCTATAAAGAAAGAGGGAGGCAGCTGTATTTTACCATTAATAAAATGAGTATATTTTACTCAAGTCTCCACAAGATACTTCTGCTAGCCAGCATGGGCGGGGGTTCAGTTCTGCTTTTTGTTTTTCAAAGAAGATTCCTGGATTTCTAGGAGAAAAATTATATTGTGTTAAAACTGAGAAAGAACCACTCTTTCCGAGCAAGAGCTCTCTCCAGGAAAACATCACAGACAATACCGACACTTCAGCATACTTTCTCCACTGAAGAAGGCCAGCACATAGAAAAAGTTGGCCAATGCCTCTTTCACCTTTACTCAAAAGCATCCACAGCTGGACTGAGATTTCTGACATTTGCTGAAACCCAGGTTACAGTCTGTCTCCTCTCTGGCCTCTACATGGGGCAGTTTCACCACTTTACAATCGAGAGTAAAAAGATGGAGGACACTGATATTATGAATGTATGGCACACAAAAGGTTCAGGGAATTTCTTCGGACTCAACTCTTTTTATTTTGATTTCATTTGAGAGCCACCAGTCCCCACTAACTAAAGCAGCTCTTGAAATAAAACTGCTCTGGATAAACATCCAGAAATGCACGTTAAATTATTATTCTGCCCCTTTCCTCATAACCTCTTCTGAGCCCTCACTGTTAATTCAGACACTGGCAGGTAATGCTGTCTGTCAGTCCTGTTATGCAACTTGGCTTCCAACATGTGCAAGAACTAACATGTTTCTCCAGATAGATTTGCTTTCCCAGGCTCCTGCCTTCTCAGCAATGTGAGGTACTTTGTATGGAGTCATCTCAATTTCCTTTGAAACCCGATTTTTCTAAATGCTTAGATTTTTCAGAGATAAGAAAAGTCAGTTGTATATTTATCTTGAGCTATCAAATACACTAAAAAGAATCTATCTGAGATTCCAGGCACCATGGCTAAATATTAAAAATACAGTCGATCTTATGCAAATAAATGTGTGCACACCAGACGCCTCAAAATCTCACAGGGCAAAAAACTACTCCTGCCACAGGTTCCCCAGAAAAAAAACCAATCGAGGGCTGGTTCAGCCCTTCTCAGTCTGAAAACATCAGGCTTTGCTTTTAGTCCCTAAATATTGAACAATTCAAACCACAGTGTTTTAAGTCATCGTCTTTTCTGGTGTTTCCAAGAATATAAGTACTGCGATTGTTCATTGTTCTGAATCTTGACAACCCCAAGCATAGATTTATCTTTCAATCCGATCTTTAAATCTATATTTTTAAATCTATAACTGTACAGTTTTATATGGATTTAGATTTTTACAGATTTATATAGATTTACTCCTTTCTAGAAATGGCTATTTGATATCAATCATTAGGACAAAACATATCTCCTGTCTTTGGTTTCTTTTCCACAGCTTGACTAATGCATCAAATTGCCTATATTTTAACAAGGAGATGCCGTATATCTGAGAAATAAAATAGCACAGTCCTTAGTAGAAGTCCACATTCTTCAGCTTGCCATCTTTTACCCATTTGAAGCAAATATTTTTTATCACCATGTGTCAATAAAAACTAAGAGCCAATAAAACAGCCTAGCTTGCATTGTGGAGCACTGTTAAACAGAAATACATCTATGACATCCAGTTTCTTTCAGGCACAGTGAGTGTAATTCAGCAGAAGGCAAACGAACCTCATTTACCAGCAATTAGTTTTCTCCATAAAATAAAATAATAATAAAAAACCCCACAAACCAAAACAAAACTATGTTTTACTAAGACATCATTGAAAAACAAAGGTTTAAGCCACCAACATTCCTTTAAGTGGAAATCTTCAAATCTGATGGTTGTTTATTAAGTTGATTTCCCTCTTTTTTTGTAATTATCTGTTTGCTTTCACTCTTTTAAATTCTAGGACAACATCATTTCTACAGAGACTAAATCAAGCAATATTAAGTGCTTTTTGTGATTCTCAGACAAGCCATTTTTGAAGTACAAAGCAACAGCGATTTTTGCTGGCTGACACAGTCAAGAACCCAAAAGCACATTATTCCACCTTCAGAAAGGCAACAGCTGGACCACACGATGGTCATTACTGTGACCCCTGTCCCACCATCAGCCCCTTTGCCTGGGGATGAAGGACAATTCCAATACCAGAGTGGCTGAGCTTGCTGCGCTTGCTATAGCTCCTGCAGCCTCTGTGAACAGATGCCAGTCACCTCCAGACAACTTCCAGCAACTATCCTCTCAGCAACCTTCTACACTTTCATTTATGTCCTCAAAAAAAAACAAAACCAAAAATCCCAACAAAAACCTCAACAAGCAGGAGAAGCCAAATCTAGGCAGATCAACCAGATCTTCCCTATGCTCAGTAAATCACTCCTTCAGAGAAGCCCATCAGTCACGTCAGAAAAGAGTAACTTTTCCAAAGCAAAGGAACCAATTGAAAACAACTTCATGATGAAAAAACCACAACTCTTTCACCCAGTAATTAGCAAAAGGCATTTCCAATGCTCTTCCACTTTGGTGCTCTGTCTTAAAACCCTCTCCAGACAGAGGGGTAAAGAGAGAGTCAGAGCAGAGCCCATTACATGAGACACAGCTCTCAAGAACACAGACAAACCATGGGATGAACAAGGCATTGGAGCCAAAGGATAAAAGAATCTTTGGAATAAGCAATCCAAAACCTTAAGATAAACAGGAGCAAAACAAACCCTTGGAAATTTAACCCAACAGCTGAAATAATCCTGCAATGCAAGTTCTTCTTACCTTTGCCATCTGTGCCTGCACGCCATTTGCTTTGAGAGATGCTACTGCTTTCTGTGCTGCTGCGGGACTGTCAAAATCTACAAAACCATAACCTGAAAAATAAACAGATAAATAAAGATTTTCAGTACTATCCATGTGTATGAGCACAGATAAAGATTTTGAAAAAGAAGGCAAATCTTTCCATTCTCTCACACTGTCTCAAATCTTCCAGTAGCACTGCCACCCCACCTCTCCTTGTCACATCTTTTCTCCTGAACCTAGTGGGGTTCAAGGGAATCCAGTGAGAAAAAGGTTCAAAGTGCCAAAAGATATGCAGCAGAGGGTGAGTGCAGGCAGGTATTTGTCTGTCATAACAGATTAAAGATCACTGGTAGCAGAAGGGCACACATGCTCATGAGACTCCAGTGCTCTGCAGTCCTGCCCCATCTCTTCCATAAGAGTAAGTAGCATTATGGACCTTCCTGCGATACAAAACTACAGCTTGCAATGGCTGGCTTCATGGCAAAACACTCCTTCTCCTGCCCTTTAAACCCACACAAGGATTTAGCTTCAGAAGAGGAGGGCAACAAATCCCTGTGGCAGGCTGGGGCCATGTGTGCAGAGACAGGGAGACCAGCCTTCCAGCAGGTGGGACCAATTCAGGAAGAAATCCCAATGTGTGCTCTACAGACAACTGCCAGATAGCTCTAGAAGATGGTGAGATAGCAACATCTCAGCTTTGGTTAAACCACATCCCTTTCATCTCACTGCTCTCTCTGCTGGAACAAGGGACAGATCTCTGCCAGGAATTGCTTTGGGGTATCATCTGAACAACAGCTTAGAGGTTAGATTTTAGGGATTGCCAAGGGATAATCATCTGCTTTTAAGTGGCTTTCTTACTCCTGGTATTTGCATTAGTTTAGTATATTAATCAGCCAGTCACTTCCTATCTTCTCTTCCTCCCTCTCCATTTTTTTCTTCCTTTAGCCAGCAACACTGTAATGTTCAAGCAAACCCAGTGCTGTTAAGCCCCTACTGGATAGCAACAACTCTGAAAATATTTTTATTTTCCTAAGGACATAAAGGAGGAGTAAGAGGGCAAGGAATCGACTTTTCACAATTTTTAAACACTGAGCTCTCTCTGATCTTCAACAGCATTCAAATGTCTTGCTCATAAAGATTTCAACTGAATTAGGAAGATCTAAAAATCTCACCATGCACCTATTTAGGCAGCTGCATATATTTCACAATCCATCCAGGGAAAACCCCTACATCTTATTAAGCAATTACAGTGCAGGTAGGCATGTGCTGCTCAGACAAGCTGTGGCCAGGGGCCACATCTTTGGCATCTCCCTGGAAAGCCATATGGATGAAACTGAACCGCCTGAAAGCTTTAATAATATTAGCACAAGCATATTTATAGCTTCTTTGCAGACATCTCCATTTACTAGGTCAATACACATCCTACAGGAGGCAATCACAGATATGATTCCCTGCTGTATCCATTTGTATTTTTTTCCCAGCCTTCCTTCCTACTCCTGGGAGGCTTCATTGCCATCCTCTCTGCACCAAATCTAGGTATAAGAGTGTGTGTTTGTGATCACCTTGCCCCTCAAATTTCAAACATCTCTATTATTATTTTGGTATGCATACATTGCTCAATGCAGCGGTTAGTCCAATCAAGAAAGAATTTTGTGTACATGGATGTTTTTGTTTCTTGGCTTAAATCTCATCCACAAAGTTTTAAGAAAATTAAAAGAAATAAGAAAACTGCTGACTTAAGGAGTGTGAAAAGCAATATTTTGTAGCAAAGTCAAGATCTTAACCTTTCTTTTCTTTGCTTTCTCAGTTTTCTATTTTGGTTTGTTTAGTGGAAGGTTCCTTGTTGTGGAGAGGATTGGGGGAGATTTCTTTGATAGGGCATTACTACGGATTGAGGGACACTGTGATAAAAAAAAATCTAATAAACACTAGAGTTTGATCAACTTCAGAATGTGAGGAGTGTTTGACCTTCTCTGTTTCCCTCATTTGATTTTCCCTTTTTACTGCAAGCCATTTTTAAATCAGCTTGTCCTACATCACATTTTCTTTTGCAGTGCTATCTGAGTTCTCTTCTCACTGCAGAGCAGCAGTAAAGCTGATGCTGCTTTGAACTAAAAAACATGCTACCAGAGAGCAAGAGTCCTCCCTGGATTTCTCCAATGCCTTTGTCCTCTGGGAGAGAAACTTCTGGGAGGAAGAAGGAGGCACAATTAGATGCAACTTCCATTTTCCTATGTGAGACATCTGACAAGAAGCCAGAGCTGTCAAATAGGAAATCTGAAATGTCTTGGGAAGTGATGGGATGGCTTGGATCAAACACTGAGGAAATTACTTTTTAGGGCAGTGAGGAGGTCTTCTCAGAAAACTAAATTGTTTTTTTATTTCTCACCATTTCCATGCCCAACAGTCAGGAGGTAAACATGCAAAAGTAATTTTAACATTGTAATTAAAGACAGATAATGGAGTTAGATTTTTGTATTTAACGTCAGTGTACATTGCAGGCTTCATGTATGAAGGAATAGAAAGGAAATGATTTTTAATATGACTTTCTACATAGCACAGTAATTATTCACATCTAAGTTTTGCTTATAAATAAAAACCAGAATGTGTACAAATATTACAGTGTTGTATCACAGATATCAGGTATGCCTAGCATAATAAATTATTGAAGAGTAACATAAGTCCGTAATATCTAAAACCATTAATATCTTCTATGCATTTTTTCTGTGGGCACAAGGAGCTATATGACCATATCACAGATCCCGTGGAGTCTTGAGACCAAAAACCCCACATCTTTAGCTGCCCATTATGCATTCTAATATTACTACTCCCAGTCTCATTGCAAAGCTGTTCTTTTTCCTTCCCTCAAGCTCATTTCCATTCCAAGTATCTTTTTCTAGCCCTCCCCCCTCCTGACACATCTCTCCACCACACACAGAACATCAGGACAAAATCACTCCATGGCTGAAAACCCGTCCAAAGAACATCAATCTGCTGCAAGGGAAGCCAAGTTCCCAGGCTGTTTCAGCATTCAAGTATCCTTACAGGAACCCTGCAATGCTATATAACAGAAAACCAGGCTTGTTGCCTTTTTGTACAGTTTCCGTTCTTCCACGTAGCTGTTTATAGTCTGTGTTAGTGACCTACACTAACATATTTCTTTTGTTTATAATCTCACTTCATTTTTTGTGTCTCGGGCACTAACTAAATAGTGTTGGTTTTTCTGTTTGGGTATTGGGTTTTTTTGTGTGGTTGGGTGGGGTTTTTTGGGTGGATGAAATTTAGCCCCCACAAAAGCTAAAACTGGGTCTTGGAACATCCTCTCCAGTGTTCTCCAAAGTGTAAGTGAAGCCTCAAACTCCCTGTGCTGAGAGTCCTTCCCTCTTGTCCAGGCTGTGGCTGAAGTGCGTTATATTCCCTGTCAGCAGAATTGGGCTGCTGTGGCTGCCCCTGGCAGGTGCACTGTGGCTGGATTTGGCTTCTCCAGCATCTATCCCTGCTCTGTTCCCTGGCTCCTCCTGGGAAAAGGTAGGAAAATGGTTGGAATCATCCCCCGGGATGAAATTCAGACCAGGCTCTGCCAATCAGATGCTGCTCTAGGAAAACATCTACATTTCTTTTTCCTCCTTTAAAAACAAGCGCAAGCCCCACCAGAATGTCCCTCTGCTAGACTCAAATTCCACAGCTTTTTTTTTCCTTTTCTTTCCCCTGCATTTTTATTGTGTGTTCACTGCCTTGTAAACATTCTGGTCAATGGATTGTACATTGTTCACCCCCAATTTTTATGCAGAACATCATGAAAAATGAACTCAGATTCTAAACCAGGACCTTCAGACTATGCTCACAAGAATCCATTACCACCACAGGAAACCAAAACCAAAACTATTTCCCCTTTTTGCCTGAAGCATCCTGACATTTTCCTTTAAGAACTCCAAAGACAAATAAGGAAAGCTGTGTTGCCCCCTGCTGCTTCGAGAGATGGGAACTGAACTTATCAGCAACACGAGCCCCTCACCTCAAGTGTACTTACACTGAGGGTGACTTTGATAATCCAATGCTACAAGTCCTCCAAGATCCCGAGGCTTTTTTTGCAGAATGGCATATTACAAGTTCCTACACACAAGAACACACACAAAGAACCCCAGAACAAACTATCTAGAATAATTGTTAAACCTTTCCTTTAAGAAATACAATGCCTGTAATTTTGTAGTGGCCTGATGCCATTAGGGCTAAATAATTAAATTTTAAAAATAAAACCAGTATGGGTTGTTTTCTTTTACCTGTGGGGGAAAGAAAACAGCTAAGCATCAGCAAACTCAAGTTTATAGCTAGATGCAGTAAGTGCTACCCAAATACACTGGCAGACACTAAACATCTCCGTCTCCCATAACCTAAATGGCTGGGGGCCTCCCGGTCTCAGTTTCTCAGTTCCATAATTAAGCTTGGCAGCAGGTTCAAATGAATTAAAACTGAATGTCACTATTTCCTCAACAAATCCCTCATCCTTGTTTTTTCTTACTTGTCAGGAGAAGACCAGCAGAACAGCAATTAGTGGTAAGCAGTGCAGTGAAAAAGAACCAAGTATACACTAATTAGGTCACTCGCCAAACACGTTCATTTCATTGGCAGATTTAATCAATGTTTTCCTGAAATGTCTTAAATCTCCTATGCTAATTTAAACTTTTGTTATTGTTGTTACTTTAAACACAGATGGGATGCCTGGAGATTTTCAATTGCTTTCCACAAATCCATTTCAAAATAACAACCTCTCATATAGTATATCACCAAAATTTCGGCACAGGTTTTAGGAAATGGCCTCTAATTTTATGCCAACATTTTTGTGCCTGCAAATACCTATGGGTGCAATTTTGTGGATTTAAGTAATTGCAGGTGTGTAGAGGTCTTAGGCATCAAACTCAGAATTGCTGTGATGGATCGGGTACTTAGGGATAATGCCAAATAATTTAAGGGACTGCCTGCCACCTGAGGTTCCCGTAATTCTTGTGAATGGTGTTGGATGGTGGCACAGAGCAAAGGTGAGCTTCCACTGGCACACGCAGAGCATTACGCTTCACCTCTGGGGAGCTCCCCTGGTGCAGTGACAGGAATGAGAGACTTGCTGCCTTTTTGGAGCATTGAGACAGCTCCTCAGTCGCTGCTGAAAGCAGCATTAGTTACTCAAAGTGCAGGGGAACAGAAGTTTCAGGGTGTCCTGGCAGCTTGCTCCCCCAAACAGTGCATACAGCTCGCACACCAAGGTGCTTCTTTGCATGGAAGACTCTCCATCGGCAGTTGTCATTGCTGACGCCACGGGAAAGGGAGCTGTCACGGCTGCTGAACTAATCTGCACCACAGCAGCCTGCTCTGCTCTCCTTCCTGTTCTGACTGCACACCCCTGTGTCCTCACAGAGGCTCCATCCTTCCTGCTGGCCCTGCCCCCAGAACCCACAACCACCAATGGGTTTGAAAGGGCAACATGCAGCCAAGCCACAACTCAGCAGCCACCTGATCACCCAGGGTCAAAATAAAATGAAAAACCAAAAAAACTCCCAAAAAACCCCAACAAAACAAAACAAACAACAACAACAAAAAACAAAACCAAACAAAACAAAAACAAAACAAAAACAAAACAAACAAACAAAAACCAAAACAAACCAAACCAACCAACAAACAAACAAACAAAAAAGACAAACAAACAAAAAACCCAACAAACAACAACAAAAAAACACAACCCCAAAAAACCCCACCAAAACCCAAATGCTAAAGAGCAGGAAAAGTGTGGTTTCCTAGAAGTGAAGAGAGGAGTGCCCTGGCACACTGCTGAGCTGGAGCTCTGCAAAGACAGGAACCTCTGGCAGGGGGCTGAGAAAGGAGAAGCCATGACAAACAAGGGAAGATAAGTCGGGGATGTGAGCTCTGAGCCTGACCCTGACCCAAGGCCAAACACCACATTTGGCTTCTGACCAGGTGCTGCTTCAATCACTTGAACTCCAGTCAACCAATACTCTCTGTTTTCTGGCTCCCACACATCCACACAAACACAGACAAGAGACAGGAGACCTGACCCATCCAGCCAGGAGACTGGCATGGAGTCTGGGCACTAATTCAGTCAAGTGTTCCTGCATCACTAATCTTGAAAGAACCTAAATACAGATGGGGAGCTCACACATACTGAGGAGCTCTTCTGGTTCCACTGATGCCAACAAACTTACTTCATTAAAAGAGTTAATGCTTGGTTTCTGTAAGTTAACATCTTTGCTTCCTTCCTGACAGATGGAAAAGGCCGACTGTCCCAGGCAGCCCTCACTCCTGCCAGGCCCTCTGCACTAGGGGCTGACGTGGGCATTTAAGGGAAGCTGTGGCAAAGCAGGAACTCCAGCTCTGACATTCTCCCACCTTGGAGAGTTTGACTTGGTCACAACGACTCCCTTTGGCAGCATAAGACATGTAAATTTTGCATAATATTACACAATAGTGGAGAAACTTTTAAAAGATGAACACAGATTTGCTTATGCGTAATTACAATTCCATTATAGCTAAACTTTTTTTCTAAGTTTGATGTAACAGACCATTTGGAACTGTGCCTCCTACCAGCATACAATGCTTTTTTAACACAAAAAAGTTCCCAGTCCTTGTTTCTGACCATCTAGAATTCAATCAGATCTGAAATCGAGAACAGAGAAGACGGAGTATATCATACAGATTGGATCCTCAGGGGATGTAGAGGTTGTTTGGACAAAAAGGAGGATAAAGTAATTTTAAGGGACTGCTTGATTTTTTTCATCAATGTTTCTGCTAATGTTGCTTAGAGACTGGAAATTAAAAACCATCCCCAAAAGGAGATGTGATGAGGGAGAGGAATACCAGCCTAGCGAAGAGGCAGCAATCAAAATTACTTGATGAATTGAGAAACTATGAAATAAAATATATTTCTCACAAATACCTTATTTTAACTTTATGATAGCATGATATCGCCTTATTTTAACTATTTATTATATTTATGATATAAATATC